>NC_140948.1:23165336-23592836 GCF_014529385.1 Adiantum capillus-veneris | reverse complement strand
AATGAATTGGGTAAGTAATGATTGGTTAAGCCATACGATTGAGCTTTTAGTAGACTGGATAAGTCTAAGTTTGAAAAATATCCTATTGATTTGAGTTATCATAAACATTGATGTACACTCAGGGGAATCCTCAACAAATCACTTCTACGTTGGAAAACCCTTAGAACGATGCTATTTATATAGAAATTCAAGAAAAGAAATTTTGCTCAAACAAATGCAACCACCTTCTTTTAAAGGAGAGGGTGATGATATTGAGAAAGATGTGGAAGTATGGATTGAAGCTATGGATGATTACTTCTCTACTGCAAGGATCACACCTGCAAATCAACTGATGCTAGGGATGTTTCGCCTCTTAGAAGAAGCAAAATTATGGTGGAAACAACATTTTCATGACATGGAAGTATTAGAGAACTCTCAACATTAGTGGAAAATCAAATAAGCGGTGAAGGAAAGATACTTACCCCCTACCCATGAAGTGATAAAGATGAATGAGTTCTTTAGCTTGAAACAATACAGCTTATCCTTTGAAGAGTACTACTCAAAATTTATAAGGCTTAGATGTTACACACTGTCAATGACCATAGAGCAGCACGTAGCTCTCTTTTTTGTCAAGATTTAAGAACCAATTAGCTCGCAATTGGAAGCCCTAAAACCTACCACTATACCAAGATGCTTTACTATGAGCTAAACCTTTAATGAAGGAATAAGGTATTACAAGAAGAATTGAACAGAATCAAAGATTTAGAGATACACAACCACAAAGAGCTTATGCTGCTAATGTGCAAGATCTTCCACGCTTGAATGTTCGATGCTTTGAATGTGGAGAGTTGGGACATTATCCAAACACTTGTCCATGATTCACTAATGGAGCAATAGTAGCAAGTGAAGCAGACTAAGGACACACCCTTTTGGACATAATGATGGTCGAGTTAGTAATAAGAGTATTTTTTTTTTGGACGCGTCCATTTGGTCAACTGGGCTACCGTACGGGTATGGGTACGAAAAGCGTATGGAATGCCATTCCATACGGCCAGCCAGCGCAAGAAAAAAAAGCCCCAAAATTTTGTCGATTCATTTATTTGGCCGCACAAACTTTTTTGCTTCTCTGTATTATGTATGCAGCTCTCTGTATACTATATGCAAGCACTGCAGAGATTTAGGGATGGTGAGATTTGATGGCAAGCCCATCCTCTTGAGTCTCGGGTCTCACCCTCTCTTGCTCACCTTGGTCTTTCATCTTCTCCCACACCCACAAAGCTTAAACAATCACATGGCGTGACATTTTCTCGCAAGAGCCAAGACACTACGCAAAATCCAGATGGGCCAAACCAAGCGTTCCGAGTGGCAATATGTGTAGCAAGTGAAGTGCCTCCCAAAAGGGAAATGGACTTGCAAATGTAATTATTGTGGGAATTCATGGGACGGTGGTCCTTTACATATCCGTGCACTTATTTTGGGCATTGCTGGCCATGGTGTGCGAGGCCCATGTGATGAGGCCCTAGCCAATGTTGTAGAGATCGTTAGAAGATTGCATGCAAATGTAAGGCCAGAGGGAGAAGACAGAGCTGCTTTTGTGGATGCATTGGTCAATGATTTGAAAGGAGATGCCTCTCAAGATCAAAGAGGTGCTTCAATGAGTAAGCATGCTAAGGGAAGGAGTAATGTAAGTGACTCTTCCAAGTCTAATGTGGGGTCCTCAAGCAAGAAGAGGAAGGCTGCTCAAGGGGGTTTGGCAAGAGCATTTGGCTTGCAAACACGGAATCAAGGAGACCAAGCCTTGTGCAGGTTTTTTATGTTGAATATATTCCTAAATGGAAAGTAAGGAGCCCTTACTTTTTGCCGATGGTGAAAGCTATTGGATAAGTGTTAGGTAAAGGCAGTGTGTCTCACCGTGCTTTGCCCGTGTCCATCGGCCAGTGTCCAGATGCCCACATTTATGTCTGTATTTTTTATACATACAAAGAATAATGAGCTCTAACTCATTCACACACTGTTCTCATACAATGAGATTTGGGAGCTCCACCCCACATCCCTATGTTGTGCTCTCTCTCTCTCTCTCTCTCTCTCTCTCTCTCTCTCTCTCTCTCTCTCTTCTTTCCATCTTCGCTACACATACGCACATCTATGGTACATTCCTTCACAATTGATATCAGATCTTGGTCGAGGAGGTGACGCAGGCGCTGATCCGCATCGCTGTGATTGTAGCAGCTGTTGGTGAGAAGCCACCACATCTATGCTCATGGAAGATTGAGGGACATTTCCAAGCTTGAGAGGAGGGTGTATTGCAAGTGTGTATGCTTTTTTGCAGCCATACTCATGAAGAATGCAAATTTTGATTCTGCAGGTCATTTTTTGAGCTCCATAATAGTGTTTTTTGCGTAACTTTTGCATACAGAATGTGATTTATGCAAGGTTAGGGTGTAACCTAAGGTTTTGGCACACTCTAAATGCATTGGTGATGTCTATTTGGACTGATTTTGGCATCTAAAATTTCTATAATAGCAGCTATTTATTGTGTGTCGAGGATTCCACACATGGTTTTTCCTCGGATGTGAGAGTGATATTGGCTATAAGTTTGCTCACAGGTGGAAGGATACAATGTATGCCTTATGTGGCTTGATGCTCATGGATACTCATGTGATTGTAGTTTGAGCTTGGCAATGTATACTTCGAGCATGTTTTTTGATAGTCACAGGTAGAGCAGGTATTTGTGTACTAGATTTGCAGGTCTTTGCAATGATGTATGCAACGTGTGGAGATTGGTGCATGCATTTGAAGTGAGGTTTGATGCACTTTAGTTGCTCATGGATTTGTACCCATTTTGTTGACAAAACTCTGGTGACATTTTCTCATTTTATGCGCATCGTTGGTGCGATCAAGATTGCGATTGCTTGTAGCACTCAGAATTTGCGTGCAATGTTTCCCTTTTGGATGGTGCATCGTGGGCGTGTTTCGCTCTGTATTTTTGGTTTTGAGCTATGAGTGCTTGGCCATTTGGAGCTTCCAGTTTTGACTCCCTGCTACAGGTTGAGTCTAGTACTCCCACAAATGTTTCCATTTGCAGTTGAGGACATCTTCTGTAGTGTTTTGGCTTGCATACCAGTTTCGACATAGCAGGTGTCTTGAGCTTTTGCTTTGTGTATGATTTTTTGGAATAGTGGCTGGAATTTACTCGCCATGGTTTGTGATTGATCTTAGCTCTCACATTAACAGGTTTACAGATAGGTTTGAGGGTCATTTGTGAGCTGAATTTTTCAGCCATAGTTCCCTCTTTGTAGGTGCCTATGTATGGCTCAATTGTAAGCTAATTTGCGGCACAATTGTGACATGTTTCTTCAGATTTTTGAGATCTGAATTTGGGGCTGATTTGCAGCCATATTTTTCAACCATACACGAGCTTGTGTTACTCTACAAGTACACTTCTTGTTACTCTTGATAGTGGTTGAGTTTTGACTCCCACATGTTGAAATACACGACTGTCTTCATTAGGCCTTGTTTGAATTGTTCTGGTATTGTTTGAAGGATTGTATAAAATAACCTGTGTATGGAATTAATTAAGGAACACTATTTGTATATGTAAAACAGTGTGGTAGTAATTACAAAACAAGGAGAACGGGTGAGTGTGGTGTGGAAAGTGGGAGACTAGTATCCGAACAGATACTAGTCTACGGATGGGTGGACCCAATTAATCGAGTACTTTTCACAAGATTATTAGTTAGTTTAGACTATGTCTCATATCATATTCATGGTTTAAGAATGGCGGCCGTGCCTCTTAAACATGGGAAAAAAGACGTTGTTTATGGATTCTAAATATTTCAATGGTCTATGTTATAGGAAATAGCTTCCATTAGAATGCTTGATTTATCGACTTGGCTTGTGACGTATGACCCTTACAACCACAATCACTATGGATAGAGGACTTCCTCTCTTCTGTTGCTTGTATTTCTACTTCGTGGAAACGGAGTAGGGTATCATCAATGGAACTTGAGAATAAAGGAAGACCATCTATCAAGTTGCCCCAATCTTCTCGGGGTTGGGGATCTCACATTTGGTAAGAAGCTTTAAACTCCAGAGCCATTATCTCTTTCTCTCTCTACTTATATTTCTGCTCCATGTCGGGAAAATATGCTCTTGGCTAGTGCTTTTGTGTGTACATATGCATATATGGGATTTTGAAAAGTGTATATAGTTTATTCATGCTTCTCTAAACATTTTTAACATGTTGATATATGTGTATGACATGTGGACACTCATGAAGGTAGACTTGTATGCTTCTAGACATTGCTGCCGATTGATGCACGGATTATGGTTTTCCCCACTTCTAGTTTCTATCGTCGACCTACACTTCTAGCTACTATTGAATATTGTTGACCCTTGATGCTCTTGCTGAGTTTTAGGTATCCATTTGAGGTGGTCATGGCCTCATTAGGACCCTCTGGTGAAGGACAACCTGTGGGCATGCTTGTTTCCTGTTTTGGTGCCAAGTGGCACCTACCTAAGTAGCTGTCACTATGAGCTAATGCTAACCTAGGTTATACCCCTGCATTCATCATGCTTTGGGGGTTCTTTTGATGCCTTGTACGTGTCATTTGGAATTTCCTACCTTATGCAGTGCTCAATTCTCTATGTGAGGTGCCTAGACCCTGTTTTTGTGTTTTTGATGAGTGGGTTTAGTTTTTTGCATACATACACATGTTTTATAAGCAATATAGAGCTCATCGCTAGCTCCACACCATGGGAATGCCTGATCTGTACGTATGGGCTCTCCAAAGAACGCATATGCTCGCTTGCTCGCTCTCTCCCGCAAAGTCGAAAATGACTAGAAAATCCCTATAAGTTAGTATATATGCCTAGTGCTTCTCAAAACCTATTTTGCTTTTCAATCCCATCATTCCTTGTGTATATCTTAGATTTTTGATGGATCTGCCATTTCCACGTTTGGACACCGTATACCCAGATAAGAAGGGGTTTACCTTTTGGGCCACCGCCATATTTAGGTCAAAATTTGACATCTTCTATTTGCTTCCAAACTTTTTTTGCAATTTCCTTTTGTTATGGCATTCTACCCTTTGGATTTATATTCTCCATTTCTTTTTTGGATTTTTAATTATATTTTTAGAAAGAAATTCCAAAAAGGTACTTAAAAAATTGTGGTAATTCCCATAACTAAGCAAAATCATGCCAAAAATAATCCAAAAATTACCCAAAATTAGGTAAATTATTCCCTTAATGTTCTGATATGTACAAAGTGTTTAAGCCATCCTTGGTTTATTTTTGTTTTTTTTCTCAAATTTTGACCAAGGTTAACCATATTATCAGAAACAAAATATGAAAAACTTTTGGAGTATATACAAGAGTATGGCGTTATTTTGGCCGTGCATGACCTTATTCCCTTTACTTACTTTTTGGGCATTACTTAGTATTTTTAGAAAAATCAAATTGCACTAAGGTACAACAAGGTTTAAACTAATGCAAAATAGTGCCTGGTAAAACATATAAAAACCTTTTGCCTGAGTTCTATCATGTTCCTAGTAATACATTGTTGAGCGGAGGACCACACCTATACATTTTTTGCTCACACTCATATTGTTGTAAACACTTATTGTAATAAATGTCTTTCCGACATTTCATTTTCTTCATGGAGCCTATTCATTGTAATTAGCAGGACTCAATTGAGTTTCCAGTTTGTATTCCCCAAGTAGGTTCACCTGCTTATGTAATTAGATTAGAGATGTTTTCACACCTCCAAGGCTGAGGTATAAGAACCAATTTTTGTAAACCTAAGGGAGACTTATCATTAATCAAAAGTTGAGTTTTTGAGCGCCGTGACTGTGTCTGAGAGAGAGTGAGAGTGAGAGAGAGAGAGTCTTATCCTCTTGCTACACGAGCTACGGAGCAGCCATTTGAGAAGTGACACCGCCATTGTGATAGCAATGGCGAGGGCTACACACCAATACCAAGCGTGCGTGCATTCGGCTTCTACGCGAGGCGAGCTCCCACGAGCTTCTTTGTGAGTTTTCTCTTGATCCGTGTGTTGAAATTCAGCGTGCTATATATCGATAGAACCGCAGCGAGTAGAACTACACATTAGAACCATCGAAGCCGAGATTCTGTCACCTGTATTTTTTTGCATGTCTTCATACGCGTTTACCACCCGGAGTGGTTGTAGGTGGAGATTGTATTGTAGATTCATAGGGTATTGTCCTTACCTAGTGTAGAGACCCCCCTTTGAATTTGACGCTGATTCGATGACTTTAGATCATGTTTCGGATAGCATTTGTTCGTAATACGAATTTCAGTCATTTGCGTATTTGAGAACTTAGGTTTGGTTTCTTTGGTAGTGATTGTCATTAGAAGGTAGAGTAGGTGATTTGACACCCACCTATTTGTCTCCATGTGCCTGCGGGTCAAGCTCCGTTCTCGTCTGACATTCTTGTTTGTTGGTTGAGTTCTCGCTATCATAGCCACCGCTAGCGGCGTAACCGCACAACATTTGGCGCCGCTGCCAGGGACGAGAGCCCTAAGTAGGTGACCTTAGACTAAACCTACGAGGTGAATTGTTTCATTTAATTTGTATATTTTAGTTAGAAAGGTCTAGGAGTGGTGGACTCTGAGGATCTTTGAGAGGTACTAGGAAACTTGTAGATTCCTGGGTCTGTCGTGTTTGACAGTTTTTTTTAGTTTAGATTAGATTGATTTTTGTTGGTGTTGAGTGGTTGTTGAGATTGAGGTATTTGCTAGTCCGTGTGTGGCAGTGAATCTCTTTATACTCACAATTGCAAAAGCCCATTTTATGATTAGAAGTAGCTTAGGTAGGACTGGATTTGATCCTGATCTAGAGCTATTAAGCAGTGATTTATTTGCTTGATGTGTTTGTTTGCATGTTAGATCACTAAACCGTTGATTTGGTAGTGAAACTTGCATAAACAAAGTTCAGAGAAATTTTCTGTGAAACTGAGTATTACTGAGCACTTAAGAGAGCTCTTGGAAGAGTTCTGTGCCAAAAAACTGGGAATTTGCAACTTTAGACATCATACACGTATGATGTCTTAGGGGCTAAACAGAGACCAAAATAGAAAATTTGACATTACCAGAGTGTTCAGAAGGGGGGTTATACCCTAAGATCAACTTAAAACAAGGGCTTTAACAACCCTAGAAACTCAAAAGACCAAGTCAGAGTGCAAAAAAACACAAAGAATAGGGAAAATTGATTAGAGCTCAATTTTGCATTCAAACTTGATAAAAACACTTGAAACTCAAAGATAAACACTTGGAGAAGCTTAAAATTGAAAATTGGGCAAATCTGTGAAAAAAGACATCATACGCGTATAATGTCTTTTTGCACTTGCTGATGTGATTTTTGAATTTTGACTTGACAACCTTGTTGCAAATATAGTGAATAGTTGAAATATCAAGTTTGGACCAAAATTGGACAAAAAGACATCATACGCGTATGATGTCTCCAACCTAATTCTGGGCAAATTTTGACATTTTGCTATCACAGATCCTTTGTACTAGTTGTTTAGAGCTTGTATTTCAAGTTTCATGTCATTTGGATCACATTTGACCCCAAGTAAGTCAAAAATCGCGAAATTGCCAGAAAAGCCTAATCTGGCCATAACTTGCACAACCAGAGTTCAAATTGAATTTTGTGAGTGGACAGAGCATAAGGGTGCTACTGGGAGTGAGCAAAGCAAAAATATCCAAAATCTGTGAAAAAAGACATCATACGCGTATAATGTCTTTTTGAGCAAATCTAATACAAAATTTTCACTTGAGATAACAGAAATCTTCCAATTGACAAAACAAACCATTTGACCAAGTATCATTCAGTTTGGATCACTTTTGATCACAGAAACGGGGGATAAACAAACTGCCGAGACTGAAAAGTTAGATTCCTCTAGGGGGATTGATGAATTTGAGATCCGGTAGATATCTCCAAGATAACCAACCGAGACAAAGAGAACAATCGAGTGTTATATCAACCGAGGAGAGTGTAAACCAAAGTGTAGTGTGACTGTTAGAGCCGATCCTTGAAGGAAGTATTTTCGATACTTCTTTAGAGAGATCTTATGAGATTTGCACTGAACACGTAGGATACTTGAACTTAAACGAAAGAGAAAACATGGTAGCAGGACCATCAAACCCTTCAGCCACAATGAAGCTATTGATTCATCAAGTATCAATACGACAACAAGCAAGGTGCCAATATCTACAAAGATAGTATGGACCGCTACTGTGTGAAAATAGAAGATAGACCAAGTGAGTTCAAGGACTTAGTGCCTGTGAGCTATAGCGGAGATAGGTACCTAGATGATGAAGGTATCATGTACTTGGTAGTCCTGAATCCTAACATTGTGGACACGTGGGGATTGATGGGCACGAAAGACAAAGTAGATGAAGATCCCGAAGAGAAAGCACCAACAATGAGCTTCCCTAATGCTAGATTAAGACGAGAAAACGAAACTTTGAGAATCAACACAGACAATGTCTATGTGGGGTTATACAAGTATAATAATGGAGAGAAAGATCTCTATTATAGATGCGAGGAACCCTATGTCAATGAGTTGACAGAGCAGAAAAGACTTTATGTCTTTACCTACACAGAGGGATCAAAAACGAAGATTGTCGCATACGACAAGTATGCAAGACGATATGCAGCAATCGATAAAAAGGAGTTGGAAGGATACACGTACTTTGGGGGACCACTCCACCATTATTATGTCACTCCAAGCCCACTGAGACCAGCACCTAAAACTGTCATGCCAGACCCGATGGCAACAGGTAGAGAGAGGACTCATGTAACTGAATCTTTCAGTCGACCTCATTATTCTATGCCAAGCCCAATGGGAACATAACATTCTAAAGAGTCAACGGCTACGAATCAAGGTAGTGCAGTTCCATTCTCTACACATACTACGGTAGGTCCGATGTTTGTAGTAGCACCATCACATTTGCCTCCTAGTAGTAGATTCGTGGCAAGGGAGACAACTAGAGCAGCCCATGAAGTCCATGACACAAGATAAATTTTTAGTCGGGATATAGGAGCAATGAGATTGGTGGCAGACAATAGACGCATGAGACCATCTCAAGTGGCCAAGTGTATGCCGAAGAAGTATAGTGGCTCAGGAGATCCGTATGCACATGTCTCACTCTTTAAGCAAGTCTTAAGAGCTGAGCAGATAACAGATTTCCACACACAATATGATGGATTTGGTCTTACTTTAGAAGGGACGGCATTGACATGGTTTCAACCATTGAATGGAGGAGGTTTCCATGACATTGACCACTTGCTGTGAGAGTTTGCTGAGGAATTTTCGAAAAGAGGGATCAAACACAACACGGTATCCCAAATATATGCTTTCAAACAGAAGGAGCAAGAAAAGGTGAAGAAAGCTTTGCTTCACTTCAAACAATACATAGAGAGATGTCCGGTACGAGAACGACCGCAAGATGACAGACTATCTGTCCTCTTTATAGAAGGGTTGAGAAATGACACTCTCAAGAAAGACTTGCACCTGAAAGCTTGTACAAGTTTTGAGCAAGTGACCAGAGAAGCATTGTACTTAGTGGATAACTGTGCTATTTATGGAGAGGTGACAATAGATACAGATGTCACATCCAGTAGCTCATCATCCGTAAATAGCAAGACCACCACTAAGAAGAGTGTCCAAACAACAACAGTACCGAACATGGAACAAATGATAGAGGATGCTATAAGGAGATTAGAACCATACCCTAAACCAATGCCAAAACTAACGAAATGGTGTGCGATCGAACAAAAATGGATGAATCATTCAACAAAAGAGTGCTATTACAACAAGGGTTATGTGAAGGAGCGTCAATATGCCACTCCAGCTCAAATAGCACCACCTCAGGTACATCAAGTACCTAGATACCCAACGGGAAACGTACCAGGACCTATGGGGATAGAAAGACCATAGCCGGTATTGGGGCAACAACCACCTTTACCAGGAGTGAGACCAGTGGGCATTAGATATGCACCCACCCTAGAGAATCAGGAAGAACGAGCTTTAGTGCCTGTTCAGACTTATTATGAAGATTCCGGTGCACCCATGGCTCCTACTGTGTATTACCCACCTGAAGAACCAAAACAACCAGAACCTTGGAGCATGATAGGAAATGTTGGACCACCAACAACTGCACACGCGTCAGATGAAGAGAGGTATAACTTGGACGCAAGAACACTTATGTTCATAGCTCATGGGGGCTTGTCAGGCCAAAGACCAGCCTACCCACAAAGAGCAAATCAAGGGACACCAAGATCTGCATTGGGACCCTGTTATAAGTGTGGAGGTGACCATTTGATGAATGTTTGTCCACACACAGAGATCATTAGAATAAATGCATATTGCACAGAGTGTGGTGTCACTCACTTCATTGAGGATTGTTCAAAGAATCCCAACAAAGTGCAAAAGACGTCATTGAACATGCTAGAGTCGATTCCTACTAGTAGTGGGTCTGAAAATGAAACCATGATACCAACACAAGTTGTGACTAGAGCTCAAGCGAAGAAAACCACTAGAGAACCAGAGAATGGAAAGTCAGAGACGGAATTGGCAAGGCAAGGACGACGAAGCCATAGAAACACATGGAAAGCTAGAAAAGCACGCATAAAACTGAAAAAAGAATAGCAAGTCGCGATTCTAGCTGAGGAATTAAAACAAACAAAAGACAGATTAGAGAAACTTGAGAGTCAAAACGGAATACGAGAAATGGACTCTGAAAAGTCAAAACTGAAGAGCGTCAAAGAGACAACGAGTGTAAGCTCAGGGGGATTAGTGTTAGTCGACAAAGTACACAAACCATTGGATGCACTGATGAGAGCTTACGAAGCGAGATTAAAGAGCAACCAAACACAAGAACAACGGTGGTTGACCTATCCAAACGCGGAATTGGAAAAGCAGAGACTCGAAATGTGTCAGAGAATGATCGAGACTACACAAGCCTTGTTAGAACCACACAGAGAACCAATGAATTGTGGAATGGAAAACCAATTCATCAAGAGACTATCCTCTCACGGGTATTTGAAAAGCCTAACAGTGCACAAAAGCCAAAAAAAATGCACGGGGATGAACGTATAGTTATGAACACCACAGATCAAGAAATAGAGAGTTTTCATCCTGTGATACAGAGGTCTTACGGAAGAGATGAGGATTACAATGAGTTTTGGAAACAAGTGAGAGAGGAAAACTTTGCAAACGAGCTGAGTTGTCAAGCTAATCAGACAAATGGGGAAAAGGACGTCAGGAATCCTCCCATAGAGGAATTTGAGGCAAGATCTCAAGTGGACTTAGATCTGCATTCTTACTGGGGAGATGGAGGCTCTGTTAGAATAGTAGAGAGTAAACCTCATTCGCTGAAAACCTTACCTTCATACTTAGGAGAATACGAAGCAAAATCTCAGATTAGAGCTCTTCCCTCACGAGGAATCGCTTCAGAAAAAGTTATAGACTCGCAAGGATTGATAGAGATTTTGTCAACACCAGTGACATGCACTATCATCCTAGCTGAGCTTTTGAGACTACGACCAAACATGTGGGCAACTGTAGGAAAATGCTTGGAGAAATTTGGGATAAAAGACCCAATTGCAAAAGTGCAAGAGGGCATACGAGAGATGAGTACGCCACGCTAAGTCTGTACCTTTGAATAAGGTCGGAGAGTATTGCGAAGGCGAAGAGGGGAATACAACCTTACCAATTGAATTCCAGGGAGTTAACACGATGGCAATACTTGACAGTGGGGCTGGGGTAGCCATTGCTACGAAAGAAATCTAGAAAAAAATGGGGAAAACCGGCGATAAGAAAAACGAGGTTGAAACTCCAACTAGCGGACGGACATATGGAGAGACCTTTGGGACTATTAGAGAAAGTTGTAGTGACTTCTTGTGGAATTGAGTACGAGCATACTTTTTCTATTGTTGACTTTGGCAAGGAGAATAACTATGATATTATACTTGGAAGACCGTTCATGAAACAATTGAAAATGGTCCAGGATTGGGGTTACGTCCACATATACTTGAGACATATGGTAACCACTACTTGCGTGAACCTAAAAGACCATAGCTACAAGGATGTGAACCGAACACCAGTTTAAGAGTTTGATTCAGCTACTTTGGCAGGATCAAAGTTTCCAGCTTGGTTAGGCAAACCCAAAGAGTTATGGATGGTTGGAGCTTCGAACTGTGGAAGTCTGAAGTGCGAAGAATGTGTTTTAGAAAGGGCAATTGAAGACGGAAATTATATAGGTGAACCCTTTCCAGAGGATGCACTTGAACCATTAGAATGGACACACATTCTAGCAACCCTAGATGTTTGTGCAATTCAAGATAGTCCCAGAATGAAGTTCTGTGATAAAGATGGATATGATGTGGTTCCGTACTTCATGATGAGAGCTGTACTCGAAAAGGAGACTCAAAAGATTGATACACCAGACAAGGGAGATGAAGAGGAGATGTTTCACGACATTCCCGATCATCCAGAATGGGGAAATGAAGCTGACAACGAGTCCACAGAAAACTCAAGCGAGAACGAGGAAACCATAAAGGATGTCAGATTCTATGACTTCCCAAATCAGACTGAAAAACGCCAGAAATGCTACAGAGAAAAGAGAAAAACGGAAGGGGTTAGAAACACTCCGATGCCTAGGATAAGAGGGAAAAAAAATTCCTAGTGCTAGTAAAGCCTGAAGATTGTGTCAAGGACAAGATTTCCGGAAGAATGAGAGGAAATGTGGAAACGAGCTTACATAAAGACAAACGAAGCTCAAGAAATCGAGTTCAACCCAGCGAGAACATTAGAAACAAGGAAAACAAAGAGTCCAAATTAGAACGTCGAAACAAGTACAGAGAGTTAAAGAAAACTCTGAAAGAAGTTTGGACGACTGAAATCGAGAGTGGTGATGACGAAAATGCCAATGTCAAGGGAAACATGGATGTTCCCTCTCACTACAGGAAATTTACGATAGAGGATAGAAAGGTGATATTAACCCAGCCTATCCAAGAAAGAAAGGAGAACGAATCCTATGATGGACCGGAGGACGCTAAAAAGGTTGATATAGCAGCTGCAGGAGAGGAACCGAGACCGGTATACATAGCTACAGATTTGTCTCTGGAAGAAGAAGAGAGACTTTTGAGTCTTCTCAGAGAATACAGGGATGTGTTTGCATGGTCGTACAAGGATTTGAAAGGAGTCGATCCATTAATATGCCAACATACAATTCCTTTGAAACAAGATGCTAAGTCTAACAGATAGAGATCGTACACGTATAATGACACGTTTGCTAAGCGAATCAAAGAGGAAATAGACAAGCTAATGGAAGCTGAATTCATATACAAGATTGAACACATGGATTGGGTATCTCCGATTGTGGTAGTGCCTAAGAAAAACGGGAAACTCCAAGTGTGTGTTAATTTGAAGAAAGTAAATGCCGTGACAATCAGGGATAATTATCCCTTGCTGATAACTGATCATGTTCTATAACGTGTATCGGGGAAAAGAGCATATTCCTTTCTAGATGGATTTTCAGGATATAATCAGCTTGCCATTGCATCAGAGGATCAACACAAAATAGCTTTTGCAACAGAGTGGGGAATCTATGCGTATCGGGTTATGCCGTTTGGTTTAACTAATGCTCCCGCAACATTCCAAAGGCTGATGACGCATGATTTCAAAGAGTATTTGAGGTTGTTTCTAGAAATATACATGGATGATTTGTGTGTACACTCTCTTCTGAGAGATGAGCATCTAGAACACCTAAGAAAGGCATTCGAGAAATGTAGAACATATCGCATTTGTCTCAATCCTGAGAAGTGTGTGTTTATGGTCCGACAAGGTAGAATTCTGGGACATATTGTCTCACATAACGGAATATCCACGGATATGGAAAAGATAAAAGTAATAGTGGATATGCCTAGACCAGCCAACACGAAACAAGTGCAGAGCTTTATGGGACATTGTGGATATTATAGATGATTCATTCACATGTACGCTATAATAGGCCGACCACTTTACAGGCTAATAGTGAATTTCGAATGGACAGAGGAGTGTGAGGAATCCTTCAAGAAACTGAAAGAGGCACTCATTACTGCTCCAGTTTTGAAATCACCAGATTGGGAGAAGATATTCCATCTGCATATAGATGCTTCGGCATATGCAATAGGATGCATCCTGGCTCAGCCAGAAGAAGGAAACATGGATTTTCCAATCTGCTATGCTAGTCGACAGCTCAAAAATGCTGAAAGGAATTACACAACAACAGAGCGAGAGGGATTAGGAATGATTTATGCTGTGAAGAAATTTCGGCATTATCTTCTAGCCAATAAGTTTGTGTTTTTCACAGATCATCAAGCCTTACTCTACCCAGTGAACAAACCATGCAATATGGGACGGATAGTAAGATGGTTCATCATCTTGTTAGAATTCAACTTCACGGTAGTAGTAAAGAAAGGGGAGACACATCTCAGAGCTGATCACCTTTCAAGGTTGACGAATGGACAAGACCCTATAGGTGTAGATGACGACATGCCAGATGCGTACTTATTCAACATAGAAATGATACCAAAGTGGTCTCAGGATGTTGTTAGTCTATTAACCTATGAAGGAGAGTTTGATCGAAAAGAATACAACCAGAAACAAGTTATTATTCAGCAATCCAAAAATCTTCAGTTGATTGCAGGAAGGTTGTATCACTTAGGAACCGATCACATTTTAAGGTTATGCATCAATCCTGAAGAATATAACATATATCTGCGAGAAGCACATGTTCACGAATGTGCATTTCATTGTTCAAGAAGGAACACGTACAGGAATCTATTACAACTGGGAGTCTACTGGCAAGGAATGAAAGAGAGTGTACATGAATATGTCATGGTATGTATTACATGTTCGTCAAAACCGCCAACTGAGTATTCAACATTGTATCAGATAATGATCGCTCCTGAATGGAGTCATTATATTGTTGAATATCTCACAAATATAAATTTTCCAAAGGGAACCTCAAAAGCGCGTCAGAGAGCTGTACAGACAGAAGCGCGAGATTACACTTTAATAGGAAATCAACCCTATAAGAGAGGAAAGGACAACTAGCTTAGGATATGCGCATCAGAGTCAGAGTATGTGATAATCCTAGAGCAGGCTCATGGAGGAGTAGGTGGAGGCCATTTCTCAGGTGATAAGACAACAAAAATTGTCTTAGCTGCAGGAATATGGTGGCCGACATTACACATGGACGCTGAGGAATACGTAAAACGATGTGATAACTATCAGCGAACAAAAGTACCACTGAAAAGAGATGATATGCCGCTTAGACCAATGATGGGAGCAAGAGCCTTTGCAAAATGGGGGATTGATTATGTTGGAACTATCTCACCTCCTTCATATAGGACTCATGCACAATACATCATTGTGGCGACGGACTATCTAACAAAGTGGGTTGAGGCAAAAGCAACTCAAAAAGCAAATTCCAGGACCACGGCACAATTTCTATATGAATATGTCTTTGTACGATATGGATTACCAATAGAAATTGTGAGTGATCGAGGCACACACTTCATAAATGAAGTGATAGAGATCCTTCTAGACGAATTCATGGTACTACATCGCAAATCAGCTCCATATCATCCACAAGACAATGGACAAGCTGAAGCGACAAACAAAACCATATGCACGGTCCTTACAAAGATTGTATCAGAGTCGAGAACTGATTGGGACCAAAAATTGCATTCGACACTATGGGCGTATAGGGTAGCATATAAAACATCGATAGGAACGACCCTGTACAACATGGTTTTTGGTTTGAATGCTATTTTACCAATAGAATTTTTAATTCCAACACTGAGAGTAGCTAAGGAATTAGAGTGGACAGGACATGAGCTTTCAAATATAATAAATGACCTTGAAAAGCTAGATGAGCTTCGCTTAAAATCTGTGGCTTCAATCTACGCTCAGAAAAGGCGACAAAAAGAGTTCTTTGATAAGCATGTGCGAACTAAGAGTTTAAGATTGGGGACTTTGCCCTAGTATACACTCTAAAACATCATGCAAAAAAGCTTAAAAAGTGAGGGATGGGACCTCTTGTGATTAAAGATCTATCACCAAGCAGGGCCATCAAGCTTGCTACATTAGACGGAGAAGAAATGCCAAACTGGATTAGTGGATGCAGATTGAAGAAGTATCATTTGCCACTAACCCAGGACATGCTTCTCAAAATACATAAAGATAAACTGCGACTTCAGAAAAAGAAAAAGATTGTTGAGGAAGCGCAAGCGGAAGAAAAAGAAAGATTGGAGAAAAGAAGACTACTGTGTCAACGACAACGCAATGAAGGAGCCTTACGAATAAACATAGTTAGTGTATCGGAAATGGGTGAAGACAAAGTAGAGCCCATCATCGAGGTCAAAGTGGGGCCAAACCATATTAAAGCCAGAGCACTATTGGATTCAGGAGCATAAGCTAACTTGCTTTTAGTCAGTTTGTACAAACAATTGAAACATGACACTAAGCTGCAAACTGCCAAACAGGAGTTGAAGAGTTATTCAGAACACTCAATTAAAGCAATCGGATGCATAGTACAGCACGTACAGATAAAACAATATGTGTATCCACATATGTTTTATGTGGTTGAAGAAAAAGCTACGCAACATCCGTTGTTACTAGGACAACCATGGAAAAAGCATTACAATGTGATGATTAATTGGAGCTCAAATTCAGTTAACATCAAATATGAGGAGGAAAGTCAATCAATTTCGTTCTCCAAAGCAACCGTACAGGTGCTTGCCGAAGAATCCAATGACAAAGGTAAACGACCTAAAGAGGTGAAGAAGGAGCGATGGCAACCAAAAGCCACTTCTACACAACCGGAATACTCCTCAAAGAAGAAATCTCAGACATGGGTAGAGACGAGAGAAAATACACGCACAGCTCAACCTTGGATAAAGACAGACTCCAAGTTGGTATGGAGGCCAAAGAAGGTTGTGCCAGAGAGAACAAAGGTGAAAAACAACGTCTTCAAAACCAGACAACAGAGTGATTTCAGACAGTTAAATTCAGTGAAACTGATCTGGATTCCAAAGAAGTTGATGATAGCACAAAGCCATAGCAAGGAAATTTGGATTCCAAAGATTTGTAAACAGGAACTCCCTTCAATACAATCAACAGAGAATCCTCAGTATTCAAGGACAGAGACATCACAACCTAAAGTCAAGCAGATTTGGGGAGCAAAGAGTTTGTGGCAAGCACATGCAAATCGGAAGCAGATTTGGATTTATAAAAAAGGACACAAATGTAAACAAGAACCCAGGCACTGATTCTACAACACAAGTGCTACAGACAACCCAAATATTGCCCAAAAACCTGACAATCAAACAAAGAGCGACATTATTGCAAATATTGCTATTTCATTGCTCTACAATTGAATTCACCAGACATGACCACAACAACTACAATGCTTCACCCTCAGACACTTCATAGTCGTCCGGGAGGACTCAGACTAGGAGGGGGGAGGTATACAGGTATACAGGAACTACAAGCAATAAGGACACAGAAAATGATATTACGAGGGCACTGTCTTACATGATCTTGAATTTTTTTATGTTTGATTGCGGATATTGATAATATTTATGCACTTATATACTGACGGGAGCAAAGCGAACCCCGAACCCCGATGGCCTCTAAAACACCGGGGACCGAATGGCGCGCCTCGAGCCTGTCATGGTAAAGCAAACAGGGGGCACCACCTAGCTTCAGCGGCTAGGACGCAAACAACACACCACCATAACAAAGTCTTCATCCAAGAGAGATGGATGCTTGGGAGTAATGATGAAGAGGAAGGGAAATGAGATCAAGAGAGAGAGAGAGAGAGAGAGAGAGAGAGAGAGAGAGAGAGAGAGAGAGAGAGAGAGAGAGAGAGAGAGTATGATAGGAGAGAGAAAGGGGGGGTGGGGTATACTATTTGGAAGATAGGGTAAGTTGCATGTGAGTTAGGGTGCATTATTGGTGAGAGGTGGGGTAGCTTGAGGGGAGAGAGAAAGGAGAAAGGACAAGGGGAAGAGAGAGGGGGTTGACCTTTTGAGTGGAGGAGAGGAAAAGGGACACATGACGGGGCAACAGTGAAGAAAAAGGAGGCAAGGTGGGGATGGGCTGCCCCGCAGGCATGAGGTGGCCTATTTTACCTTTCTCATATATTTACATAATCATACTTTATTTTTTTTCTTACTTTTTTCCAATGCCTTTTATCACTCCCTCCCTAAGAGGGGTTTTTCATGGGGTGGGGACGAGAGAAGAGGGGTATGGGAGCTTTGCTTGTGAAAAGCCCCCATCATTAGCCCTCCCCTTTTGGCTAGAGGCATTCATGTCTCTAGCTCATCTGTTCGATCATTATCGTCGGAGGTGGCGGCTGATGGTGTGTCCTCATCTGGAATGTCAATTGGTGGAGCCTGGTCAAATCGAAGAAAATAAGGTTTAAGTCGCCAACCATTTACTCTGGTTTTATGAAGTTTTCCATCAGCCTCCATAAGCTGGTAGCTTCCATTGGCATACTTTTTCCTGACAATGAAAGGACCTTCCCATCGGAGTAGGAGTTTCTTATCCTTGCGCGTGTTGAAGCGATTGTCATAGCGGAGCACCAACATTTCTTTCTTCAATTATTTTTTCCGGAGATGCTCGTTAAAGCTAAGCCGTCTATGCTCTGCTTGTGCTGCATAATAATTTATTGCTTCTTCTCTGTCCAGCTGCAGTCTTTCCAAGTTGATGATGTGATCTCTCAAATGCATGTTGGGCTGTTGAAGCTGGCTTGCCATTACTCTAAGACTTTGTAGTTGCACTTCAATGGGCAAGATTGCTTCCTTACCAAATACTAGATGATACGGTGTGAATCCCAAGGATGTACGAAATGAAGTTCTGTAGGCCCATAAAGCTGGTAGTAGATACTTATCCCAGTCTCCAGGATGATTTTTTACCTACTTGGTAATAATTTTAGAAACCATTCCATTTACCTTTTTAACTAGGCCATTACATTGAGGGTAATATGGTGAAGAGTGCCTCCTTGTAATGCCCAGTTTCTGCATTAATGCTCCTACCAAGTCTGCTCTAAAACCTGGCCCTCTATCAAAGATGATCTCTAAAGGTGTGCCAAACCTACAACATATGTGCTCGTAGATAAATTTAGCTACCTCTACCGCTGTGATTCTAGTGGTGGCTGTAGCCTCTGCCCATCTAGTCATGTAGTCGACCCCCATGATAATGTAGAATTTTCGTGAGTTGGCCCTAGGTAATGGCCCAATGGCATCGATACCCCATTTTTCAAATGGGCCATATGAGAGAATAGGTGTCTGTGGTTCAGGCATAAGTGACCTAGTGCCGGCCTTTTGACACAACTTACACGTTTTGCACCAGTGGTGTACATCACGGTTGAGGCTAGGCCATATGAAGCCTGCCTGCAAGATTTTCCTACTTGTTATGTCTAGGGCAAAGTGACCACCACAAACCCCGTCGTGACAACTAGCAATTACTCCCGTGATTTCCTGAGAGAGAGGGACCTTCCTGAGTATTTGGTCCTTACCCTTACAGTACAAACCGTCATTGATGAGTCGATACCTTGTGGCCTTCCGCGTCAGCCATTGCTTCTGTCCCTTTGTTAAATTTGATGGGCATTCCCCTATTTCCAAAAAATGTATGATGTTAGGCAAGGCATCACTTCCTTGAAATAGAGGGAGCTTTAGTTTTATTGCTCCAACCACCACTTCCTGTAGTCTTTCACTTGCTAGGGCATCTACTTCTTGGTTTTGAGCCCTTGGGATATCGTGTATTTGAACTTCTTCAAACTTACCCAACAAGGTTTTTACACCACTTAAGTGAGTCCTTAAACTAGGATTCTTGCATGTCCATGCTCCATTTACTTGCCTTACCAGAAGTAGAGCATCCCCAAATACATTAAGGCGTTGTACACCTTGTGAGACGCACCATTGTAGACCCTTGGTTAGTGCTGCATACTCAGCTTCATTGTTAGAATGTGAATCCAACAATTGGCCCAACGAAAATACCTTTGTCCCTTTGTCATCAAAGACCACTATGCCTGCAGCTGCTTTGTCGGACGCTCGCTTGTAGGCTCCATCAAAGTAGAGAGAGTATGCTCCTTCTACCATCGGAGGTACTGGAGGTAATCGGACTTCTCCTTCCTTAGATTGCTTCTCCTTCCCTTCAAAGACTTGGTAGGTCATGAGTCCCCCCAAACTTGCCCATGTCGTGCTTTCTACCTGTACCGTGTAGTCAAACTCTTGCAGACGAACTAGCCATTTAGTAATTCTAGCAGACACATCCATGTGTTGTACAACATAGGGAAATATTTCATCTGTGGTTAGAATCACAAATTGCTTAGGCAGCAAATATGACATAAACTTTGTAGTTGCAAATCTAGGATCTAGGACTAAGTGTTCCACATGGGTGAAACCTTTCTCTCCTGCTGTCATCATTCGACTAGAGAAGTAGATTGGCCTCATGAAAGATGTCGTCGTATCCTTTTGGAGTAGCACAGCCCCCAATGAGTCATCACCAACACTTGAGGTGACATAGAATTTTTCATCCCACTTAGGTGGTGAGATAGTTGGCAGAGTGGCTAAGACCTCCTTTACCTTGTTGTAGTGATGTTCGCTTTCCTCGTCCCAAGTGAAAGTTGATCTTTGAATGAGTTGTTGCAGTGGTAGAACAAGTTGTGATAGTAGATGTATGAATCTACTTAAGTACCTCACCTTCTGTAGAAAAGAGACCAGTTGACGTGCGGTCGTTGGTGAAGGTAGGGCTATGAGTGCGGACACCTTAATTGGGTCGGCGTTGATACCTCTTGCTGAAATTTCATGGCCTAGTAGAATGACTTTACTCTCCCCAATGTGACATTTATCCACATTTAATTGCCCACCTAGGCTCTGCAACCTGGCCAAACCTTCAGTTACCTTTTCTAAATGTGAAATACGGGAGCTATATATACAAAAATCATCAATGAACACTCTTATGGATGTTCCAAAGAATGGTTGAAAAACATATGTGACATATCTTTGGAATGTGGCAGGTGCATTTGTGAGACCAAATGGCATAACCCTGTATGCAAAACAACCCCATGGCGTGATAAAAGTGGTTTTTAGCTGATCTTCCAAGGCTATGCGTATTTGAAAGTATCCTGAATAACCATCACAGATGGTATAGCATTCAAAACCCGCTACTTCATTCAGAATTTCATCCAAGAAAGGGAGAGGAAAGTGGTCTCTCTTTGTAGCTGCATTTAGTGGTTTGTAGTCAACACAGACCCTCCACTTACCATTCTTTTTAGGCGTCACCACTACGGGTGACACCCATTCTGAGTTTTCTACAGGATAGATGAATCCCGCCTCCAGCAGTTTCCTTACCTCGGCCAAGAGTGCCTTTTCTTGTATGACCCCCAGTCGTCGTAGCTTTTGCACAACTGGTTTTACCCTTTGCACAACTTGTTTTACCCCTTCCTTCAGCTTAATATGATGTTCCACCACTGTAATGCCTGTGATTCTTTCATAGTTGTCAATGAACAGGTTAGGAAATCCCATCAACATTTGCAAAAAACTATCTTTCTCCTCAAGTGTTAATTCCGTAGACAACATACCCTTCAACCTACTTCCTCTTAGGCCAGGTGATTTGCTCTCCTCTTCATTGGGTTGCCCTTTTGGTGATGGATCACCAGTTGTGCTTACCCTTTGTGGATCCTTCATAATGATACCCATCACATCAATGGAACTGTCACTTTCGTCGATGGATGTGGTCTCCTCCTCAGAACTGGAAGATTCGCTAGTGGTTTCATCTGCCGATGTTTCCAGATTCATTTGCTTCTGCTTGCCAATCCTCATGTCGTAGTAGATTGTCTCCCCTGTCTTACCGGTCATGCGTAGAAGACCAGTACCCCAGTCCTGTTTTGCCTTCATGGCCATCAACCATGGCCTTCCCAAAATTAGTGGATAGCCCTCCCCCTTAGTAGGCATTACAAAAACATCTACCTCTACCTCAGTGTTGAAAGCTTTGATTTTCACGGCACTTACCACACCCACACACTTTACTTTTGCGTTGTTTGCCATCTTTGCCTTGCATGGAGAAGGCCTGTTAGCCTCGAGCCCTAATCGAAGCATCATAGCTTCGCTCATTACAGAGATTTGTGCACCTCCATCAATGTAGGTGTTTCCAACCCTCTTTCCTTTTATGTTTACGTCGACAATTGGAAGGATGTCATCCATGTTGCATCCCGAAATTGCTCCGGCTACCTTTGTTTTGGAGCGTCTTGTACTTACCATTTTAGACCATTGTCGCCTTACTTTAGGTACAAGATGTAGCAGCTGTGGCCATGTAATCTTCGGTCCTTGCTCTGCCACATCCAATGTTAGATCATAGGGCTTAGAACTTTCCCCTAGCTGGAAGTCGGTGATACCCAATTTCCGTCGTGGCCTGGATGGCCTCTTGCTAGTTTCTACTCTCATTATTCTCTCATCATCTGATTGTGTAACTTTCTCCCTCCTAGCTCTTTTCACAGTCATGGCTTCAAGTGGTTCTAAAAAGGTTACCTTCTCCTTACCCTTGTCCCTCTCCTTTGCTCTGGGTGGATCCACTACTACAGCTTTTCCTTTCTCTTCTAGCCTTATGATGTTTATAGGGCGATCAGGTGGTGGGGCTGGTGGAAGAGGTGGAATGGATGCTTGTAGTGGTGTCTGGGGTGGACGTAGAATTTGTGTTGGTGGGGGTGGTGCTCGGGGTGGGGGTGTTCTTTCTCTAGGGGGTGACAATTGGTTCCTCCTACCTCCTCTATTATAGTTTTGTCGTGGTTTGGGACAGTAGTATATACCGTGACCGTCTTCTCCGCAGTTGTAGCAATGATACTCCCTGTTTTGTCGTCGTGCTCTTCCAGGGTCTTGATCTCTTTCTTAACTCCTCCCTTGCTGTATTAAGTGGACAGACAAATTCTGCAGTTGGTCAGTAATATGGGCCAACATATCTTGTTGGTCATCTCTTACCCCAAGAGCCGGTGGTGGTGGTGGAATGGTGGTTGTCGTAGTTGCTGGTCGACGCGATGTTCCTGCTTCTGTTGACTCGGTTTCTTTGGCTTTCATTCGCAGCTTCTTGTCCTTAAGGCGAGCAATCTCAACGGCTAACTCGTACGTAGCCGGGAATCTACCTTTCACCTTCTCCTTGAGAAGCGGCCATAAGCCATGCGTGAACCGACCCTTTTTTAGGAAATCGGGTGCGGCTTCCCCCCTTGCCAGTGACTCAACCTACCGTTCCCACAAATCCACAAATTTGGACTCATAGGTGGCATATTCTAAAAGACCCTCCTTCTTCAAGTCTCTCAACTTGTCCCACAACTTTTCTGAAGTGGTACCTCCCCCAAAGTGCCTCTTAAAAGCGGTTTTTAAGGGTTCCCAGTCATCCTTGGTTGCTTGTGGAAGTGCATTGTACCATGATCTAGCTTCTAGCTTCATGAGATGCTTAAAGATTCTAACCCGAGATTCATCCGTATCTTTGTTGCTCACTACACATGCTACTTCAAAGTCGTCTAGGAAGTCTGTTACCAAATCCTCCCCCTTCTTTCCTTTAAATGTTGGAAATGCTACACTTGCCATGATTACTGAGAGAGAGCTAGAAAGACACACTGCTTAACTTGAAAAAGTTTTTTTCTTCTTTACAAGGAGGCGTGTATACCCTCTTATACTAGGACATAGATTAAAACTTCAAACGGTACATTGCCTTGTACCAAAGGTAAGACAAATGGTTGATCTGATGCCAGAACCTCAAAAAACCGCTCCCCACCCAGCATGATGTCAATGACGTGCTGGTAGTGAGCCTTCAAGTCCAGTTTTACCTTGATTGAGCGTACACGTGTTGGTATGTGTGATCTGTCTTGAGGTAGGTTGTACTGATTCATGTGAAGCTTAGAGGTGCTTAGTCACTGTCCAAGCTTGTGGGAGGGGGTGGTGTTCTTTCCTGAAACAAACTCAGTAGATCCCTAGTTTCTCTAGTGAGAGTGTGAGCCAATGCTTCCGTTATCTGTGCTGCAGCATCAGGTGCGACTTGAAAACTGACTGTGATAATTACCTCGGTGACTTGAGTTACCCGATTCTCAAAGTAGAATAGTGTTGATTCTCTATTGTGCATAGCTCCTTCCATTTTGTTGTTGTGGGTTGGTTGTAGGTTGCGGACATGGTTTCGACCTTCTCCTTCTTCTTCTTGGCACTCGGCCTATGTATATCCACTGGGTTTGGCGTGTTGGTTGACTCTCCCACTGCAAATCAATTACCGTTACGCTTGGCACTCGAGCTTCGATAGAGATGCAGAGTTCGTCTAGTTGTACTTGGAGCTCTTCTTCTTCTGTCGTGCAATTAGCAAATCCTGCTAGCAATTCATCCATTCACAATAGTTTAGGGGTTTCAGTCTTGTAAACTGAAGGGTTTCATGAAAAGATCCTTAGTGGGGGCACCAAATGACGGGAGCAAAGCGAACCCCGAACCCCGACGGCCTCTAAAACACCGGGGACCGAATGGCGCGCCTCGAGCCTGTCATGGTAAAGCAAACAGGGGGCACAACCTAGCTTCAGCGGCTAGGACGCAAAAAACATACCACCATAACAAAGTTTTCATCCAAGAGAGATGGATGCTTGGGAGTAATGATGAAGAGGAAGGGAAATGAGATCAAGTGAGAGAGAGAGAGAGAGAGAGAGAGAGAGAGAGAGAGAGAGAGGGGGGGAGGGGGGTATTGCGGCTTAGTTCTTAGGCACCACAGAAGGATGGCGAATCCGCACACCCTTCACACATACACAAGCTCACTCCAAACACAAGACTAAGTGGCGATTCCGCACACCTCACATGGGCAAAACATTGTAGGAAAACATACTCACAAAACCTCAAGCTTTATTTAGAGAATAAGGCGATGAAATGGGGAGCATAGGGTAGGGGAATGAGAAGGGAGAGAGTGGTAGAGCACATGGCGGATAGGTGGGAGTTGATGGCGAAGACTCGCACGAGGGTTATGGCCATCATCCTTCATTTATCTGCCCTTCATCTTCCATAGCCCAAGGGTGTAGAGGTTATGCTCAAGAGTGTAGAGGTCATGCTCAAGACGAGCATGGTGATTGCGGTGATGGTGATGGTGATGGTGTGTGTGTGTGTGTGTATGCACTAGGCACACACAATGCATAGTGTATTCTTTGGTGATGTTGTGTGTGTCTTTAGTGTGATGGTGACCCCTCTTTATATAGGGGAGGAGGGGGGAGAAATTATAGAATTTAGAAATGAAGAAATCATTATCTACATAGGCCATGTGACTGTGGGCCCCACTTGTCTGGCTGTGTGTATATGTGCCAGAACAGCAGTCTCATGAGAGAGAGACTAAGAGAGAGAGATGGATTGATGAAAAAAAGTGAGTTGTGACATGGAGACTAAAGTAATTACAAGAGGGGAGAGAGAGGAGTGTGTTCAGAGGTGAATCTGTGTGCAGATGTGTGTGAACACAAGAAAAATCAGGTAACCAACGGGTGGGGATGGGTCTGTGGGCACCTTTTTCAATGAAACTGAGTGTGTGTGAGTGTGGGGGAGGTTATTTAGCTACAAGACAAGAGACATGGCACCCTTTAGAGAGAGAGGGGGGTATTTGGGTCATGGGATATGATAGGAGAGAGAAAGGGGGGGTGGGGTATACTATTTGGAAGATAGGGTAAGTTGCATGTGAGTTAGGGTGCATTATTGGTGAGTTAGAATGCATTATTGGTGAGAGGTGGGGTAGCTTGAGGGGAGAGAGAAAGGAGAAAGGACAAGGGGAAGAGATAGGGGGTTGACCTTTTGAGTGGAGGAGAGGAAAAGGGACACACGGCGAGGCAACAGTGAAGAAAAAGGAGGCAAGGTGGGGATGGGCTGTCCCGCAGGCATGAGGTGGTCTATTTTACCTTTCTCATATATTTACATAATCATACTTTATTTTTTTTTCTTACTTTTTTCCAATGCCTTTTATCACTCCCTCCCTAAGAGGGGGTTTTTCATGGGGTGGGGACGAGAGAAGAGGGGCATGGGAGCTTTGCTTGTGAAAAGCCCCCATCAATACTTTGTTTTGCAATAATAAGAGATCAAATGATGAATTTGAGTCTCTAAGTTTGTAAATACGATTAAATATGCGTGTTTTTGGAGCCAAAAAGTGAAAAAAAGTGGTAAGCCAAGCCGAGAAACCACAAATAAGTGTATATACATATAATGGGGTTACCAGCTAATTATTGTGTATTTTTGGAATTTTTTGGTTTCAATTTGTAATTTTCCTTTATTTTTTAGGATTTTGTTAATAAAAGTAAAAGAAAAATAAAAAACAGGTGAAACGAGATGAGAAAAAAGAAAAGAATAGACGGTGATGATTCTAATGACAAGGGAAACCCATGGTAAAAATTGGGCACAATTCGGGAAAAGTTGCGGAAAGCCCGAAATGACAGAATTTTGGCAAAGTGGACAGATTTCTCAGAAACATGTCAAAAGGAGTCCAAATTGAGAAATTTCAAATCCTAAAGTTCATTTCACGATGAGATAGAAGCACATGTCAAATTTGGTAACAAGTGAGCCGGTAAGTCCAGAGTTAAGTATTTTTGACTTCACTTACAAGCTCATTTGCACTATTACCCACTTGGAGAGAGCAAAGAGCACACAAGAGCATCCGACCTTCTACAGCCTTCTACGACTGCTGCGAGAGCTCAGAGGACTCCAGATATGAGAGGTAGACTCGTTGCCATAAGCTTTTGATGCTTACCACTAACTTTTGTCGCGAAAACTAACTAAAACAAAGAAACAAGAGCAGACTGGAAATGGGTAGAACGCTAGGTAGAGGCACAACTGCCTAACCAAACCATGCAAGAACCAATAGGTGGCTTACCCTAGTGTAGAAGATGAGTTCCTAACTTTTAAAGTACGAGAAAGACCAACTGAAAAAACCCTAGGTCAATAGAGCCTACAAGCGGCAAACAGGAAAAAGTTGTCGAAACGACACAAAACTTCACAAGAAGCTTGACAACATCAAGGACAATGCAACTATGGAGTATCACCAGGTTTGGACCACCAAAAGTGGGTCAAAACAACCGATTCGGCGGCAGACACACAAAGCATCATTTTGGCATAACGACAAAAATTGACGACCATTTGCTATGAAACTTCACAAGTAGCTTCAAATAGCCATCAATGACACATGTGTACAAGCAAAACCCAAAAGAAATCCGTTTCACTTACCAATGGGAAAAAAAGACACTTTCGGGAACCAAATGGCCAAAGGTGGAAAAGAAGGAACCAAAGTCGAGTCCAACTACATAGACGACTTCCCAACACCTCAAATGAGCTCGGGATGCAACTCTTGAGGAGAAAGATCGAGGAAAATCAACTCCAACACCAAAAGACGACTTTGGAGATTGAAATGCCTACAAAGGGGGCTTTTAACTAAACTGATGATTTTTAAAGTTGAAAACTAGTTAGCAGGGCTTAGGGCACTAGCACAAACCATGCTTTGCACAAAAAACACTTTTTTATCAAGAATAGACATCATACGCGTATGATGTCTCACAGCATGATTTTCACATCATCTTGAACACATGAATGCATAGCCTCTTTCTATATGCTAACAACATCCAATGTACAAAGTATCATGAGATTTGGAGTTGAAAAACCACTTGGAAACAAAAAAGACATAAAGTAGGGCATAAAACCGACTTATGGCCCTAAATTTACCAAAATAGCTCCAAACTCAATGAAACTTTGTAGGAATGTTGTTCAACACATGCACAAGCTATCTGGAACCAAAAGGTACCATTTTGGCCAAAAAGACATCATACGCGTATGATATCACTTTGCACATACAGAGCCAAAACATTTCTCATCATATATCCATTATATATATCAAATACATGCCACATATGAATTTTGGTACCATTTGGTCAAGGGGATCACTCCATTAGCCCAATTAGCGGAAAATCCTCTATTTCGAGCCTAATCTTGCCAAAATACATCATACTCAACTTCAAGTCAAGATTTGGATACACAGTCCTTTACTATCATATGAGGAGCCCACAGAACCAATCTCATGCAAAAATGACACAAAAGACATTATACGCGTATGATGTCTCCAGAGCCAATTTTAGTCCAAACTATACCCAAATTTCATAAAATCATTGTCTAAGCCTATATAAAGCCAAATCCAAGATTACAATGCAAAATGGTTCAATTGTACCCAAAAAGATATCATACGCGTATAATGTCTCCCTACTTGAATTTTGCATTTCAGAGTTGCAACCACCACACAGAAGTGATCTACATGCCAATTGAGAGCAAACCACTAAGTTTCATCCAATTTGGATCACAAAATCCAATTCCCCCTCAATATCTTGCAAAGAGCCTGACCAGGACTAAAATGACCATAACTTGACCAAATGGGACCCAAATTCAAATCCAGGCATATAGAATGGATGTATGCACTATCAGCTACAAGCACAACCAATATCAAGCCATTTTGACACAAAAGACATCATACGCGTATGATGTCTCCAGCATGATTTTGCACCCAAATTTCATATTTTTCCACATGCATTGCATCCTTAGGCCCTGAATAGCTTATGTTTCAATTTTTAAATCATTTGGATAGTTAAAAGATTAATTTCGGCTTTCAGTACTGAAAAAGACGCTAACTTCTAAAATTAGAGTTACAGGATCCATGGATTCGGGGAAGTCGTCAGCAAAGAGAAAGAGACCGACACTCAGGGAAGCAATAGCAGAAGCCGAGCCATTTTCTATTCCCCCATAGACTCTCAAGCCCACAAAGACTTGGATAGAAGAAGCAGTGTTAGAAGAACAGGGGATAAAGATATACCAAGGTACTTTCAGAGACCCACGCGGACAAACAATGGATATCCCAATGATTCCCCAAGAACTGGTGGACTACAGCAGAACAAAGGAGATAATCAGATACCTGGAAAGGGCAGATCTCCACAGATTTTTTACTTCCAGACCATCAGGAGTAGATGCTCAAAGAGTGTATGAGTTGGTAACTACCATACAGAAAGACGGAATGGCTACACTCACAACCTGGGACGGGGAAAAGGTTGAAGTGGTTATCACTCCTCAGATCATTGCAGATGCTCTGAACCTGCACAACAAAGGATGCTCAGTCAGAGAAAGAAGAGAAGCCATAGAAGTGTATGGGCCAAAGAAGAAAAATCCCACCTATGAAGACCTGGTAGATCCGAAAGCGGCAAAGCTTTGCCGGCTCTACAACCAATTTTTACACATATGCAGCAAAAGACCACAGAAGTATACCACACCACCACATGCCATTCCCACAACCATCACTTGGGCAATAAAGATCAACATCTCGAAGGAAGTCAATTATGCTCAGCACATTCATGAGCAAGTGATTTCTTTGCAGAACGAGAAGCCAAAGTACATTGGGGGAGCCGAAGTGTTGACTAAGATAGCTTGTGAAGCTATCGGAGCAAGGGACCAGTGGCCAAAGGCTCCCTCGCAAAACCAATGGCTAAAAGAGATAGATAAAGATGAAGACCATCCAGAGGTCACCAAGAGAGTGTCAACAAGGGCAAGGCGGAAGCTAGAGATTGTTTCCGAGCCAGAAGAAGAAGAAGACAAGCCCCTCAAGAAGAAGACCAAGAAGAAACCTGCTCCCAAGCAAACTAAGAGCCAGAAAGCCGCCAGAATGGAGAGGCGGATTGAACAGTTTAGAGCCAAGCCAGCCTTAAAAGGAGATTTTAAGAAAAGTGGGTACCGGACCCAACTAAAATCGGAGCCAGCTCAACAAGACCAAATATTGATCAGTACGATCAATATATCAAGGCTTATGAAGAATCAGAAGCTATATTGGAGCAGCAACCAGTAGAGCCATACACCGAAGCAGAAGTTCAGCACCTTAAAGCTGAATTAAAAGGAGGTGACAAGGGCAAGGGCAAGGTAGAAGAGTCTAGTCCTGAAGGAGAGGAAAAGATAGTGGAGGAAACGACTACTGAAGTTGAAGTGGATGTGCTAGAAAAGCCCGAAATACAGCAAGAGGAGAAGGCAACGGATCCAATTCAAGAGAAGAAAGAGCAATATGATGCTCTAATAGACACAGGATATACTCAAGAAGAGGCCCTCAAAGTTGTGTATGGAATTGCCTTAACACAAGAAGAGCAGAGAGGAACGGAGAGGAGGACCAAGAATCGATTCGACAGAGAGCGGAGGTTGGTACCTGAGAAGGCGGAGGATGAGCTTGAAGATGAGGATGAAAGAGATATCCAAAAAGTGCATCAACTATTGCAGCAGATCAAAGCTCGATCAAAGACAATGAGGGACAACAAAGAAGAAGTGGAAAAGAGAGAAGATGAGCTGGAAACAAAATATGAGAGTGCACTAAAATAATCGGAGTACCTCAAGGCATCTCTCTTGGAAGCAGAAATTGAAAGAGATGGACTAATCCTCCAACTTGCTGATGCTTCAAGAGAGGTGGCCAGTGCACAAGAAGCCAAAGAAACAATTAATGATGAATTGGAAGCTACAAAGGACGAGCTCATTGAGCTACAAGAAAGGATGGAGCTGCATGAGAGAACAATCCTAAGGCTTAGATCCACACCAAGAGCTAGCAGAGCAGGAGTAGAGCCAGAAGGATCAATAGTACCCGGTTTGGAAGATCAAATCCAGAATTTGCAAAGAGAATTGCGGCTAGAGCAAGTGCAGAGATTGCACATTGCGGAGGGCTCATTGGCTACAGAAGAACGACTTACATCAGAGACCCAAGCACTAAGAGCGGAGAATGAGGCCCTTCGAAAGCAGCTCCAAGATCTGCAAGGCAAAGTGATAAAAGATATAGAGGATCACCAAAAAGAAACAGGCGGGGCAGCCGTGGAGCTTCTAGAGACTGGGGAAGCCACAACTAGTGAAGATCTAGCCCCAGCACAAGAAGAGGCCACAACATCAAGACTTACCGAGGAGGAGGAAAAAAGATTGCACGAGCAGATAGAGAAGGTAACAGAGGAGAGTGCAAAGGCGGCCATGGAGTGGGAAAGAAGACTCCTGTTCTCCATTGGACTTCAAGGGTTGGATACTAAGGTGCTGCAAGAACAGTGGATGCAACCTACATTGCCCCTTCCTCTACTAAAGTTTGAAGTGCTGAAAACAAAGAAAAGGATAGAAGAAGAGCAGTATGTCATGCTATATGAAGGCGGCATCACAAAAGAGGAGGAATCAAAGAAGATAGTAGACTCCCAGCCAAGATGGAGGAAAGGGTGGTTGACAAAGTACCCCACCTACCTACTCTATTTGGTGGAGGCACCCAAGGAAGTTAGAGAAGATGCAACATTCTGTCCAGTGCCACGAGTCAGGAGTTGGCAAGAACATGACAGAATCACAGCAAAGAAGCCGAATTGGCTTAATTACCCCAAGATGCTAGGACCGAAGGTGGGAGAGAGAATAAGTAAGGCCTACATGGTGAAAACCCGAACTGGCACCATTAAGCTCTTTACTGGCTTTCCTGACCTTTCGTGTCAAATGCTCAAAAATATTTGCAGAACATTATTGGCTTGCATTGAAGTGCTCACGCCGGATAAAGCTACCAGCTCAACATTGTTGTCAACGGCCGACAGAGTCATAGATATGATGTATGATTTAGCCTTGCAGCCATCTCCAAAAGTATTACACCTCTTTTATCAGAGAATCATGTTTATGCCTAGTTTCCACATGCAGGCCTTTGAGGAGGCATTCTACAATGGTTTCTTTACTCATGAAAGTAAGATATTCGGCCCTACATTGACCATTGGAAACCTGAGATACGAGTCACATCTTAAGATGCTGAAATCGACGGGACTCCACTAAAGACAAAGCAAGGATGTCATGTCAGGGATGACATGAACGCAGAGGGGGGGAGTGTTGAGCGGAGGACCACACCTATACATTTTTTTCTCACCCTCATATTGTTGTAAACACTTATTGTAATAAATGTCTTTCCGACATTTCATTTTCTTCATGGAGCCTATTCATTGTAATTAGCGGGACTCAATTGAGTTTCCAGTTTGTATTCCCCAAGTAGTTTCACTTGCTTATGTAATTAGATTAGAGATGTTTTTACACCTCCAAGGATGAGGTATAAGAGCCAATTTTTGTAAACCTAAGGGAGACTTATCATTAATCAAAAGTTGAGTTTTTGAGCGCCGTGACTGTGTCTGAGAGAGAGTGAGAGAGAGAGAGAGAGAGAGCCTTATCCTCTTGCTACACGAGCTACGGAGCAGCCATTTGAGAAGCGACACCGCCATTGTGATAGCGACGGCGAGGGCTACACACCAATACCAAGCGTGCGTGCATTCGGCCTCTACGCGAGGCGAGCTCCCACGAGCTTCTTTGTGAGTTTTCTCTTGATCTGTGTGGTGGAATTCAGCGTGCTATATATCGATAGAACAGTAGCGAGTAGAACTACACATTAGAACCATCGAAGTCGAGATTTGGTCACCTGTATTTTTTGGCCTGTCTTCATACGCGTTTACCGCCCGGAGTGGTTGCAGGTTGAAATTGTATTGTAGATTCATAGGGTATTGTCCTTACCTAGTGTAGAGACCCCCCTTTGAATTTGAGGCTGTTTCGATGACTTTAGATCATGTTTCGGATAGCATTTGTTCGTAGTACGAGTTTCAGTCATTTGCGTATTTGAGAACTTAGGTTTGATTTCATTGGTAGTGATTGTTATTAGAAGGTTGAGTAGGTGATTTGACACCCACCTATTTGTTTCCATGCGCCTGCGGGTCAAGCTCCGTCCTTGTCTGACATTCTTGTTTGTTGGTTGAGTTCTCGCTATCATAGCCACCACTAGCGGCGTAACCGCACAACATACATATAGAAACCTTTTTGCCTGAGTTCTGCCATGTCTTTTGTCATGTCTCCCCCTTCCCGTGTCTGAGTCCTCCCAGACGAATTGGGTGGAGACATATTTCTCGGTCCATATAGCCTGTATTGTAGTAGTGCAACACGTGCTTTCATAGGCATCTGGAAAAATTCAACAAGACCGACCCTGTTGCTGACATGCTTGGGCTATTTTGGCCACCATACTTGGTGTTTCTACAGTTTTTGTTCTTGCCTATGTATTGGATGTTTGCTTTGTGTTTTTGCCACTAGAATCTAGATCCAAACCTTTTTTTTTTGTGCTTGGCATAATTCTTTGGCTATCCAAACTTTCTTGGTTGACTTGGTTGGTCGTTGATTTTCCAAGTGGTGCTTGGTTGGTTTATTTGGCTTTGTAGAGGGTTTCAACTTGCTGTGCTTTGGAATACAAATAAACTCCTCTGCTTTTTGATCTTAAAGCAACTTCTTTGGTACCCATACTTGTGTGATAGATACAAAGGTGTTCCATTTGGATATTGAAGATGATACCAAAGTCTTTGGCGGCTTTTGAGTATTGAGTGATGCTTTGGCTTGTATTTCATCTTTTCTAACCCAAAACTGCTTTGCTTTGAGTTGTTTGTTATTTGTCTCTCTCTATTGTTTGGATTTTGTTTTATCGGATTTTTGGTTGGTGATGGCGTGATGGGGCTGATGCCATCTTGACTTGTAGTGTTGGCTTTTGTGGAGGCTCTTTGGGAATCTTTTGCATGGTCCTGTAGGCAAGCCTTGTAAGCAGTCTTTTACATTGTTGGCCCTGGTTCTGTGAATTTGGTCAATGGAACCGTTTGCCTTTTTGATCCATTTTGAATTTTTACCAGACTGGACTTCTAATCTATCTGAACATTGTACATCCTTTTCCATGGCTATCCTAGAAATAGTTTGTGTTGGTTTTGATGGTCTTCTACCACATAAAATCTGTGTGGATAGACATATGGATTGATTTGAACATACAAGGTTTCCAACCTTAATGATGTTTGTTGTTTCTCGTCATGGATTTGCTGTATCATTTCCTGGGTTAGTGGTAGATGATACTTCTTGAGCCTGCATCCTAATCCAACTAGACATTTCTTTGTCGTCTAATGTCACAAGCTTAACGACACCACTTGGTGATAAACCTTTGATCACAAAGGGTCCCATCCCTTGACTTTTAAGTTTCTTAGCATGTTGTTTTAAGGTATACACCAAGACGTAGTCCCCTGTTTTAAATTCTTTTGACCGCACATGCTTGTTGAAGAACAAACTCCTTTTGGCATCTTTTAGAGCATAGATAGATGCTATAGGAGGCATATCTCATCTAGATTTTCCAAATCATCTAACCTTGATGACAATTCATGACCAATCCATTCTAGTTTCTTAGCTACTCTCAGAGTTGGGATTAAGAATTCAATGGGTAAAATGGCATTAAGAACAAACACCATATTGTAAGGTGTCATTCCAATGGATGTCTTATAGGCCATTCTATATGCCCACAAGGCAGAATGTAAATTTTTTGGTCCTATTTTGTTTGTGATTCCGTCACTATTTTTGTATGTGCAATGTGTTTTATTGGTAACTTCAGCTTGTCCATTTTCTTGTGGATGGTATGGGACAGACTTCGTATGAATAACCATGCATTTGTCAAGAATATTTTCAATAACCTCATTTTTGAAATGTGTGTCTTTGTCATTGAAATTCTCTATGGGTAATCCATATCTTACAAAGACATTTTCATATGGAAATAATGGTTCTGGCATGCACCTTTTGTGTGGCTTTTGCTTTAGCCCATTTTGTGAGATAGTCCGTGGCAACAATGATATATTGGGCATGGTATTTGTAAGCAAGTGGTGAGATTGGTCCCACAAAGTCTAGACCCCACTTAGCAAATTTGGTTGCTCCCATCATTGGCCGTAATGGCATCTCATCCCTTTTTATAGATACCTTGGTTTTTTGGAAATCATTGCATTGTTTATAATACTCGTCTGCATCCATGTGCAATGTAGACCACCATATTCCCATAGTGAAGACAATTTTGACTCTCTTATTTCTTCAGAAATGGCCTCTGCTGATTACTCCGTGTGCTTGCTCTAAGATAGGAATATATTTGTTTTTTCTTGCACATATCTTGAGTTGGTTATCCTTTCCTCTCTTGTAGAGTTGATTTTTGATTAGTGTGAAGTGTCAAGCTTCTCAATCAACGGCTCTTTGTTGGGATCTTGTCTTGTGCATTCTACTCTTCAAATGGGTTCTCTAGATTGGCAACATGCTTTAGCTTGTCAGTTTCCTAGCTTAAGTGCAATTTTCAAGTCAAGTGGTAGCAATCATGATACCTGTCAATTGTGCCCACTTTTAGCATGAGTGGTACCCTTTGATTCCCCTTGATGTGTAGAGTCTATTGCCACCCTGAATGGTCAATTTGGATCACTAGTTTGGTCACCAATTAATTTTTCCTCTTGTTAGGAGTTCAGTTTGTTAAGAAAACCCTAGTTATGGTTTTGAAATTGAGTTCAAACCTTCCCTCTAACTTTCTATGGTCATTTATGTGCTCCTAGAGGGTTGGGTTGTAAACTTTGTCCCATGAGATGGCCACTTTGTTTGTTAAAAAGAAAAAGGCAACGAAAACGCACTTTCTTTGATAAGTTGAACTTCAACAACTTTTTGCCATATTCCTTATGGCAATTGGTTCCTTATGGTTAAGTGAGCTTATGGTCCAAAAATTCGAGGCTTTTGTACAAGTTTGGAGTAGTTTTGCAAATTTTTTGCTTCTTGGACTCTAAAACCTGGAATTCTTTGAGTGGAAATCCCCTATTGGTCCAAATTGAGCTAATGAGGTGTCATTGGACTCCTCTTGACTTGTAGATTCTATTGGTGCCAAAATTTTCCTGGACTGAGCTATGTGGCAGCTATTCCTGTCAGTCTCATCGTGGCCAATTTTCACAATTTTTATATGGTTGGGTTCCCCATGCCAAAGAGATCCTATTTAGGCCATGTACCTGTAGTTGGACATCCTTGCCACTATGTGAGGCAATATCTAAGATCTTTGGTAGTTTTGATGTTCTTGCTAAGTTTAAGTTATCCATTTAAGGTGATCATGGCCTCATTAGGACCCTCTAGTGATGGACAATGTGTGGGCATTCTTGTTTCTTGGTTTGGTACCAACTGGCAGCTATCGCGGTAGCTGTCACTGTGATGTGCTACTGACTTGGGTCATACCCCTGCATTCCTCATGCTTTGGGGGTTATTTTAATGCCTTGCACTTGTTGTTTTGACTTTCCTACCTTGTGCAATGTTCAATTCTTTATATGAGGTGCCTAGACCTTGTTTTTGTGTTTTTGGTGATTGGGTTAGTTTTTTGCAAGTAACGTATTCTATAAGAGTATGGAACTCACCGCTAGCTCCACTCGCCATGGGAATGCCTGATCTATGCATATGGGATCTACGAAGAACGATATACTGTCAGGTAATCAACCATATATTGACTCCATTGAGGTGCAACCACAAGCTGAAACAATGTGGCATGTTCCACAGGTAGATTGTTCCTGCATGTAGCACAATCTAGAACATAACTTATGCTTTGCCATTGCGTAATCTAGAGAGATGATTGGCTCTAAGATGTGTTTTCCCCATTTTTACCACAATCGTAAAATCAAACTCAAGCAATATGATGAACCAACAAACAATTCTTCCTGTATTGCAAGGTTTGTTTACTAGATACAAGAGGGCTTGGTGATATGTAAAGAAGATAGATTTATACATTCTACTCTTCAAATGGGTTCTCTAGACTGGAAACATGCTTTAGCTTGTCAATTTCCTAGCTTAAGTGCAATTTTCAAGTCAAGTGGTAGCAATCGTGATACCTGTCAATTGTGCCCATTTTTAGCATGGGTGGTACCCTCGGATTCCCCTTGATGTGTAGAGTCTATTGCCACCCTGAATGGTCAATATGGATCACTGGTTTGGTCACCACTTAATTTTTCCTCTTGTAAGGAATTCGGTTTGTTAAGAAAACCCTAGTTATGGTTTTGCAATTGAGTTCAAACCTTCCCTCTAACTTTTTATGGTCATTTATGTGCTCCTAGAGGGTTTGGTTGTAAACTTTGTCCCATGGGATGGCCACTTTGTCTGTTTAAAAAAATAGCACCGAAAACGCACTTTCTTTGATAAGTTGAACTTCAACACCTTTTTGCCATATTCCTTATGGCAATTGGTTCCTTATGGTTAAGTGAGCTTATGGTCCAAAAATTCACGGCTTTTGTACAAGTTTGGAGTAGTTTTGATAATTTTTCGCTTGTTGGACTCTGAAACCTGGAATTCTTTGAGTGGACATCCCCTATTGGTCCAATTTGAGCAAATGAGGTGTCATTGGACTCCTCTTGACTTGTAGATTCTATTGGTGCTAAAGACTAAGCTATGACTGAGCTATGTGGCAGCTATCACGATCAGTTTCATCGTGGCCAATTTTCACAATTTTCATATGGTTGGGTTCCCCATGCCAAAGAGATCCTGTTTAGGCCATGTACTTGTAGTTTGACATCCTCGACTGTATGGGAAGCAATATCTAAGATCTTGGGCAGTTTTGATGTTCTTGCTGGGTTTAAGGTATCCATTTGAGGTGATCATGGCCTCATTAGGACCCTCTAGTAATGGACAATGTGTGTGAATGCTTGTTTCCTAGTTTGGTACTAAGTGGCAGCTATCACGATAGCTGTCACTAAGATGTGCTACTGACCTGGGTCATACCCCTACATTCCTCATGCTTGGGGGGTTCTTTTAATGCCTTGCACTTGTCATTTTGACTTTTCTACCTTGTGCAATGTTCAATTCTCTATGTGAGGTGCCTAGACCCTGTTTTTTTGTTTTTGGTGATTGGGTTAGTTTGTTGCATGTACTATATTCTGTAACAGTATAGAACTCACCGCTAGCTCCACTCGCCTTGGGAATGCCTGATCTATGCGTATGGGATCTGCAAAGAACGATATATTGTCAGGTAATCAACCATGTATTGACTCCATTGAGGTGCAACCACAAGCTGAAACAATGTGGCATGTTCCACGTGCAGATTGTTTTTGCATGTAGCACAATCTAGAACATAATTTGTGCTTTGCCATTGGGTAATCTAGAGAGATGATTGGCTCTAAGATGTGTTTTCCCCTTTTTTACCACAATCGTAGACTCAAACTCAAGCAATATAATGAACCCATGAACAATTCTTCCTATATTGCAATGTTTGTTTACTAGATACAAGAGGGCTTGGTGATATGCAAAGAAGATAGATTTCTGCATTCTACTCTTCAAATGGGTTCTCGAGACTAGCAACATGCTTTAGCTTGTCAATTTCTTGGCTTAAGTGCAATTTTCAAGTCAAGTGGTAACAACCACGATACATGTCAATTGTGCCCATTTTTAGCGTGAGTGGTACCCTCTGATTCCCCTTGATGTATAGAGTCTATTGCTACCCTGAATGGTCAATTTGGATCAGTGGTTTGGTCACCACTTAATTTTTCCTCTTGTTAGGAGTTTGGTTTTTTAAGAAAACCCTAGTTATGGTTTTGCAATTGAGTTCAAAACTTCCCTCTAACTTTGTATGGTCATTTATGTGCTCCTAGAGGGTTGGGTCATAAACTTTGTCCCATGGGATGGCCACTTTGTCAGTTAAAAAACAAAAACGCACCGAAAATGCACTTTCTTTGATAAGTTGAACTTCAACATTTTTTTGTCATATTCCTTATGGCAATCAGTTCCTTATGGTTAACTAAGCTTATGGTCCAAAAATTCACGGCTTTTGTACAAGTTTGGAGTAGTTTTGCAATTTTTTCGCTTGTTAGATTGTGAAACATGGAATTCTTTGAGTGGAAATTCCATATTGGTCCAATTCCATCAAATGAGGTGTCATTGGACTCCTCTTGACTTGTAGATTCTATTGGTGCCAAAATTTGCCTGGAATGAGCAATGTGGCAGCGATCGCGGTCCTCATTGTAGCCAATTTTCACAATTTTCATATGGTTGGGTTCCCCATGCCAAAGAGATACTGTTTAGGCCATGTACTTGTAGTTTGACATCCTGAACTATATGTGAGGCACCTTCTAAGATCTTTGGCACTTTTGATGTTCTTGCTAGGTTTAAGTTATCCATTTGAGGTGATCATGGCATCATTAGGACCCTCTGATGATGGACAATGTGTGGGCATGCTTGTTTCCTGGTTTGGTACCAAGTGACAGCTATCACGGTAGCTTTCACTGTGATGTGCTACTGACCTGGGTCATACCCCTGCATTCCTCATGCTTTGGGGGTTCTTTTAATGCCTTGCACCTGTCATTTTGACTTTCCTACCTTGTGCAATATTCAATTCTCTATGTGAGATGCCTAGACCCTGTTTTTGTGTTCTGGTGATTGGGTTAGTTTTTTGCATGTAACGTATTCTAAAAGAGTATAGAACTCAACGCTAGCTCCACTCGCCATGGGAATGCCTGATCTATGCATATGGGATCTGCGAAGAACGATATATTGTCAGGTAATCAACCATATATTGACTCCATTGAGGTGCAACCGCAAGCTGAAACAATGTGGCATGTTCCACAGGCAGATTGTTCCTGCATGTAGCACAATCTAGAACATAACTTGTGCTTTGCCATTGGGTAATCTAGAGAGATGATTGGCTCTAATATGTGTTTTCCCCTTTTTTACCACAATCATAAATTCAAACTCAAGCAATATGATGAACCAACGAACAATTCTTCCTGTATTGCAAGGTTTGTTTACTAGATACAAGAGGGCTTGGTGATATGCAAAGAAGATAGATTTCTGCATTCTACTCTTCAAATGGGTTCTCTAGACTGACAACATGCTTTAGCTTGTCAATTTCCTGGATTAAGTGCAGTTTTCAAGTGGTAGCACCATGATATTTATCAATTGTGCCCATTTTTAGGATGAGTGGTACCCTTTGATTCCCCTTGATGTGTAGAGTCTATTTCCACCCTGAATGGTCAATTTGGATCACTGGTTTGGTCACCACTTAATTTTTCCTCTTGTTAGGAGTTCGGTTTGTTAAGAAAACCCTAGTTATGGTTTTGCAATTGAGTTCAAACCTTCCCTCTAACTTTATATGGTCATTTATGTGCTCCTAGAGGGTTGGGTTGTAAACTTTGTCCCATGGGATGGCCACTTTGTCTGTTAAAAAACAAAAACGCACCAAAAATGCACTTTCTTTGATAAGTTGAACTTCAACAACTTTTTGCCATATTCCTTATGGCAATTGGTTCTTTATGGTTAACTAAGCTTATGGTCCAAAATTCGAGGCTTTTGTACAAGTTTGGAGTAGTTTTGATAATTTTTCGCTTGTTGGACTCTGAAATCTGGAATTCTTTGAGTGGAAATTCCCTATTGGTCCAATTTGAGCAAATGAGGTGTCATTTGACTCCTCTTGACTTGTAGATTCTATTGGTGCCAAGATTTGCCTAGACTGAGCTATGTGGCAGCTATCGGAGCCAGTCTCATTGTGGCCAATTTTCACAATTTTCATATGGTTGGGTTCCCCATGCCAAAGAGATCCTATTTAGGCCATGTACCTGTAAGTTTGACATACTGGAATCTATGTGAGGCAATTTCTAAGATCTCGGGCACTTTTAATGTTCTTGATGGGTTTAAGGTATCCATTTGAGGTGATCATGGCCTCATTAGGACCCTCTAATGATGGACAATGTGTGGGCATGCTTGTTTCCTGGTTTGGTACCAAGTGGCAGCTATCATGGTAGCTGTCAGTATGATGTGCTATTGACCTGGGTCATACCCCTGCATTCCTCATGCTTTGGGGGTTCTTTTAATGCCTTGCACCTGTTGTTTTGACTTTCCTACCTTGTGCAATGTTCAATTCTCTAAGTGAGGTGCCTAGACCCTGTTTTTGTGTTTTTTGTGATTGGGTTAGTTTTTTGCATGTAACATATTCTATAAGAGTATAGAACTCACTGCTAGCTCCAGTCGCCATGGGAATTCTTTCTCTATGCGTATGGGATCTGTGAAGAACGATATATTGTCAGGTAATCAACCATATATTGACTCCGTTGAGGTGCAACCACAAGCTGAAACAATGTGGCATGTTCCACAGGCAGATTGTTCCTGCATGTAGCACAATCTAGAACATAACTTGTGCTTTTCCATTGGGTAATCTAGAGAGATGATTGGCTCTAAGATGTGTTTTCCCGTTTTTTACCACCACCGTAAACTGAAACTCAAGGAATATGATGAACCAACGAACAATTCTTCCTGTATTGCAAGGTTTGTTTACTAGATACAAGAGGCTTGGTGATATGTAAAGAATATAGATTCTTGCATTCTACTCTTCAAATGGGTTCTCTAGACTGGCAACATGCTTTAGCTTGTCAATTTCCTGGCTTAAGTGCTGTTTTCAAGTCAAGTGGTAGCAACCATGATACCTATCAATTGTGCCCATATTTAGCATGAGTGGTACCCTCTGATTCCCCTTGATGTGTAGAATCTATAGCCACCCTGAATGGTCAATTTGGATCACTGGTTTGGTCACCACTTAATTTTTCCTCTTATTAGGAGTTCGGTTTCTTAAGAAAGCCCTAGTTATGGTTTTGCAATTGAGTTCAAACCTTCCCTCTAACTTTTTATGGCCATTTATGTGCTCCTAGAGGGTTGGGTTGTAAACTTTGTCCCATGGGATGGCCACTTTGTCTGTTAAAAAAGAAAAACGCACCAAAAATGCACTTTCTTTGATAAGTTGAACTTCAACACCTTTTTGCCATATTCCTTATGGCAATTGGTTCCTTACGGTTAAGTGAGCTTATGGTCCAAAATTTGAGGCTTTTGTACAAGCTTGGAGTAGTTTTGTAATTTTTTCGCTTGTTGGACTTTGAAACTTGGAATTCTTTAAGTGGAAATCCCCTATTTGGTCCAATTTGAGCAAATGAGGTGTCATTTGACTCCTCTTGACTTGTAGATTCTATTGGTGCCAAAATTTGCCTAGATTGAGCTATGTGGCAATTACTGCGGTCAGTCTCATCGTGGCCAATTTTCACAATTTTCATATGGTTGGTTTCCCCATGCCAAAAAGATCCTGTTTAGGCCATGTACCTGTAGTTTGACATCCTGGACTCTATCTGAGGCAATTTCTTACATCTTGGGCACTTTTGATGTTCTTGCTGGGTTTAAGGTATCCATTTGAGGTGATCATGGCCTCATTAGGACCCTCTGATGATGGACAATGTGTGGGCATGCTTGTTTCCTGGTTTGGTACCAAGTGGCAGCTATCATGGTAGCTGTAAGTATGATGTGCTATTGACCTGGGTCATACCCCTGCATTCCTCATGCTTTGGGGGTTCTTTTAATGCCTTGCCCCTGTCGTTTTGACTTTCCTACCTTGTGCAATGTTCAATTCTCTATGTGAGGTGCCTAGACCCTGATTTTGTGTTTTTGGTGATTGGGTTAGTTTTTTGCATGTAGCATATTCTATAAGAGTATAGAACTCACTGCTAGCTCCACTTGCCATGGGAATGCCTGATCTATGGGTATGGGATCTGCGAAGAACGGGTGTGCTCGCTCGCTCGCTGTCTCCTGCAAAGTCGCCATGTGGAAAGGACTTGAAAATACCTTTAAGTTAGTATATGTGTCTAGTGCTTCCGAAGACCCGTTTTCCTTTTTGATTCCATCATTCCCTATGCATACCTTAGATTTTTGAGGGATCTTCCATTTTTGAGTTTGGACTTCGTATGTCCCAGAGACGACAGGTTTACCTTTCGGACCATCGCTATATTTATGTCAAAATTTGACATATTCTATTTGCTTCCAAAATTTTTCTGTGATTTCCTTTTGTTATGGAATTTTTTCACTTAGCTTGAGATTATTCATTTCCTTTTTGGTTGTTTTACTAGATTTTTAGAAAGAAATTCTAAAAAGGTACTTGAAAAATTGTAGTAATTTCCATAACTTGTAAAATCATGCCAAAAATAATCCAAACTTAGGTAAATTATTCTTGGCTTAGAAAAATAATATTTTTGCTATGTATAAAGTGTTTAAGCCATCCTTGGTTTTTGTGCTTTTTCTCAATTTTTGACCAAGGTTAACCATATTATTAGAAACAAAATAGGAATTTTATTATGTATGGAGTATATACAAGAGTATGGGGTTATTTTGGCCCTGACAAGACATGATCCCCCTTTACTTACTTTTTAGGTATTACTTAGCATTTTTAGAAAAATCAAGTCGCAATGAAGCACAACAAGGTTTAAACCAACGCTAAACAGTGCCTGCTAATACATATAAAAACCTTTTGCTTGAGTTATGTGATGTTCCTGGTAATACATATAGAAACAATTTTCCATATAAGTTCTGCCATGTCTTTTGTCATGTCTGTCCCCTCTCGTATCTGAGTCCTCCTGAACGAGTTGAAAAAAATGGGTTCAAGGTGGGTGGAGCCATATTTCTGGGTCCATATAGCCTCTGTCGTAGTAGTGCAACACGTGCTTTCATAGGCATGTAGAAAAATTCAACAAGACCAACCCTATTCATTAGGAAGAGAATGGGATCTAGGAGGGCCTCTTTATTTGGCAATTTAAGGAAGTCAAAGCTCTAGTATTAAGAAAGGAATTGTTAGCAGCAAGCTAACTCGGATACCATTTTTCGGAGCTTTCATTGTAAAAACATTTATTATTTTGATGAATCGAGAATATTGTAACTCCCACTTTCCAGATAAACATTGTAACTGATGAGATAGGGCTACAAGCTTCGAGATTGTATCAACCGGGGTCTTTAGGTAGAGCTCCTAGATTATTAGTTTGACCACCAAAAACCTTGGCTAAGGTATAAAAGCCAATTTTTGTAAGTTTTTCATAAGTTTTGGTTAATAGAAACACAGCGTGAGCTAACGACGCTCACTTCTCTCCTTCTCGTGCTTCCTACTCCCTCCCCGATTGTCACATTGCAGTCGCGTCTGTTGCATCGCAACCACAGGTAAGAGCTCTACACATTGATGTAGGCATTTCACGTATTTTGTGGCTTTTGGCATCGCCAACACGTGGCCTAATTTCATCATAAGTAGAAACTTAAGCTTTAAAATCAAGAACTAAGTATAGGTGAGGTATTGAGGCATCATTGCTAAGCATTTAGATGCATTCTTGCTCGAAAATGACTAGGTCAAAAACTCACTGCTGTTAATGATTGTAATTTTTGCACTTGACCTAAAGTGAGATTTGAGACCATAAGTATGTCTGCTTAGGTCTTATAAACATATCCTAAAAGTTTCATAATGTTTGGATGTCGTTTGATGCTGTAACGGATGTGATTTGTTAGCCGATGAGCGATTAGCTTTTGGTGATTTCTGTCACTTGAGTGTAGCCTGAGTTAGATGTGAGTTGTTTGTTGTTTTCCAAGAGATTGAAAACCTCTTTTAGCCTCTATGCACTAGTCACGTCAGCTTCGTCCCATGGATTGACAATTATATTCGTGGTTCTCGCTATGTCTGCAATAAGATAGGACTAAGGTTACACACCCATCCCACATTTGGCGCCGCTGTCGGGGATCGAAGAGACCTAAACTAGGAAAAAATACGAGCATTTTGTGAAGTTATCCTTTAACTTACTCTAGGATCTCCTAGAGTCAAAACTTTCTTTTAAAACCGCATAGCTTAAGATTGTCGTCTTTTGCTGTGTAGAGGTAGCTTGGAAGTAAGTGTACTTGCTAAGTACCTTTTAGGACTGTAGCATAGTAGAATTAGATTAGGATTTTGAGAATGATTGACAGACGAGACAAGTCTTAAGATCAAGGCGCAAAAAACCATAAAAAACAAGAAAACGAGTGTTTGAGTAGAATCTAGGAGTAGGGTAAGTAGAATCCAAGGTGGATTTTAGAACATTGCTCTCTCTAAAAGAATCAATTGTGAGTTGTTATGTCAAGTTGCAAAATTTCAGGTCTACGGCTAGAAATAGCACCCGAAGGCTGTCAACCACTCAATCCGACTGGAGAGTATTGCTTTAAAATTTGTATGAACCAGTGGGTAAGCTTAAGGACACATCGAGGTAGAAATTTCAAGAGTTTGTAAAAACTTAGATTATTTACTTTTTCTTGACATTTTATGCCAAATTAAGTTTTGACTTGACTCAAAGGCTTAAAAAATAGCCCATGAAAAGACTATCCAGTGAAAAAGTTCAAAAAAGTGTTCATTTTAGGACTAAAGTAAATAATCGCGATTATTTACTTTCAACTCAAAAGTGACCAAGGTTGATACCAGAGACTCTATGCATGTGTAAAAACAAATTTTGTAAAGGCCCATAGAATTTGTGATGCATGTCAACGAGCAAAAATGCCAACCCGTATAGATAGCATGCCCTTAAGACCAATGATGGGGGCTAGAGCTTTTGCAAAATGGTGTATAGACTTTGTTGCACCAATACAACCACCTGCTTATAGAATCCAAGCTCAATATATCATTGTAGCTGCAGACTATTTGACCAAGTGGGCCGAGGCTAAAGCAACTCAAAAGAATGATGCCAGGACCACGGCCGCATTCTTATATGAGTATGTGTTCACAAGATATGGACTGCCAATAGCAATTGTCAGTGATAGGGGAGCTCATTTTCTCAATGAGGTAATTGAGTATCTGCTTAATAAGTTTATGATCATCCATAAAAAATCAACTCCCTATCACCCACAAGCAAATGGACAAGCTGAGCATACTAATAAAATTCTCAGCTCGGTATTGACTAAAGTTGTTAGTTCAGGACGGACAGATTGGGAAATGAATCTCCATGCCGTTCTATGGGCTTATCAAGTTTCATTCAAGACATCTTTAAATGCTACACCCTTTAACCTTGTTTATGGTATTGATGCCATACTGCCGATAGAATTTCTATTGCCGATACTAAGGGTAGCTAGGGATCTTGAGTAAACTGGACATGAATTGTCAGAGAGACGATTTAGAAAAGCTTGATGAGCAAAGGTTAACAGCTGTAGCTCACATCTATGCACAAAAGCAAAAACAAAAATAATTTCTTGATTCCCATCTAGTTACAAAAATCTTCAAAAAAGGGGCCTTAGTTTTAGTCTATTCCCTTAAGCAACACATTTCCAAGTTTAAGAAAAAGAGAAACGGACCGTTTATCATTGAAGATGTATCTCCAAGTGGAGCAATTAAGTTGTCCGCCCTAGATGAACCAATGGCTAATTGGATTAGTGGATGCCGTTTAAAGAAGTACAATTTGCCACTAACCTATGAATTGCTAGAAAATATGTATGCAGCAAAGCAAAGAAAGATAAAACGACAGCAAGTTATTGATGAAGCCCAAGAGGAAGCTCGGTTTTGAGTACTCAAAAGGAAAGCTGTTCTCAAAAATCAACAAATCCGTATTCCCATCAACAATCTGGAACTAGATGATTGACTATGGGATCTACAGAAAGAGGCAGTGTCAACGTATGACGAATGGTTATTTTCTTTGATTTTTTCAGTAAACATGCCAAAAATTAATAATAAATAGCAAATGATCTCTGATGGAAAAACTAAAGATACGTTGATTATCAAAAGAACAAGGCAGACAGGCACAAAAATTTCAATCAAATCGGAAGATGGAAGCGAAAAGCCTAAATTAGGCTGCCAAGCAATACTTTTGCAAATCCTTGCAAAAGGAGCTACAGGAATCCAATTGAGAAAATTTTTGAGTCTAACATAGATTTCACAGCCTAGTAGGACTAACAGGGGAATTTGGGGAAAAATGGTTTGGGAAGTCCAAGTATAGATGTCCAAGGTAGTCTAAAATCACCTCATTTCCACTAGTTGCCCTTGGAAAAGAGAGCTCTTGACCTTCTTCACACGCGATTTCCGGAGTCCACAGTCGCTTGTTTACAGTGCCGTCTCACACAAGACATGAGGGGTAAGCTCTAAGCTTATCAATGACCACTTCTATATGGGCAATAGCTAGTCTAAGCCCAAGGAAAAAACCCTAGAAACCGAGCAGTGCACAAAGTCCTACGACCAAAAATTGACCATAGCGGTCTGTCAGCTCAACCAAATCGGACAAGACTTGAACTGTAGCATGTCCCTATATAATAGAACACTTCTATATCACCAGATGACCACTCGGTAGGGGTCGAGGGGGGTCCCAAGTAGAAAAGCTAGGTTTTTGTCAGATGCCATGATTGGATTCTGACTCCACAGACAGCTTATAGACTGGGTCTATACACAATGTACATGGATGGTTTCATAAAAACAATCAAGGCAAGCTCTCGAAAAGCAAAAAATAGCTTAAAGGCTACAAAGCGTCAAAATTGACATACGAAGTCAAACTAACTCCAAATGAGCCAAAACTGGATGGGTAGCTTTAGGACTATGTAGTGGACAAGTCCATAGCTTCAAAAGTGACTAACCAACTCCACATGCCATCTAATCACAAAAATCAATGATTTCAAAGTCGACAAAGCACAAAGTGATGCCGACACGATAAAACTTTACCAAATTCAATTTAGGACTTGTTTTAGGTGTATTGAATATGTTTAGGTAAAAAATTATCAAGTTTAGCAAAAAAAGTTGACTGTTATAAATAATCACGATTATTTACTTTTACACCTTTTTTGGCTTGAAAATGGTACCTTCACCTCACCTATCACTTGTACACACCTATTACATGCCACATTTCAAGTATGAGCCAAAATGATAAAGGAAAACTTGGAAAATTGTCAAAAAACGCAAAGAAGTCTTTCCAAACCAATTTCTGAGTTATCAGTCACATTTTTTGATCCAAATCACACCACATCTCATACACAAGGTCTACATCATGTCTAGAACCAAGCTGCACCAAAAAATGTACATTTTGATGAAAAAGTTAATAATCATGATTATTTACTTTTTTGCCAAGATGGGAGAAAATTGCAACTTTGACCTTATGGGACCAAAGCACATGATGTCCCTAGCCCACTGACCAAGTTTGAGCAAATTTGGATCTCAAAATCTCAAAATCCCTTTATATCTACTGTTTCAGAGACTGAAAGCCTAAATCTGACACCATTTCTACCCAGTGCACTCAAATGAGCCCACACTTCACTCAGAGTACCTAATTGCTATATATTTCAAGCCTATGATATAAAAAATACAAAAAGTTGGGAAAAATCCCCAGCTGTAAATAATCGCCGATTATTTACTTTTGTTGTAAATTTTTGCTTAAACTTTATGATTTTGATCTTTGCATGTTTTTATGCATCTATGCATGTTCCAAAATTGATTTGAAGCAAATTGGACTCAATTTGTCGGCAATTCAGACTCAAGGGCATTTCAGAGCATAAGTTGCAAAATTTTTCTAAGTTTGGCATTGTATTCCCCTAATAGGAGCAATGCAAGCTGCCGAGAAGGCCAAGAAAAGAGTATCCCAAAAAGAAAAGTTGCAAGAGATGCCACCCTACCAAATGGACCCAAGTTCAGTGAAGATGGTCAAGGCAACATACTTGTCAAGAGAACAGCTTGAGGAAAACAACAACACGGTTTTCACAGATAGGTTCAAAAGTGAAGAAGGACACCAAGTAGAGCTGCAAATGCTACCAAAAGAGATATATGATGTAGCTACCAAGCCAGACATAAAGGAAGCTAACAGAAGGTTGGGCCTCAAGGACTTCTGCGACCAGGAACTGTGCGCATAGATTTACAAAAAGCCTACGAGCTAATGTCTACAATTAAAGAGGATGGATCAGCCCAAATCACTGACCAACAAGGGCAGAAAGTCAAAGTGGTGACCAACAAGGGCAGAAAGTCAAAGTGGCCGAGGCACTAAAGTTTCCAACTGAAGGGATGAAAATGAGGGCCCGAGACAGAATGACAGTAGGCACCTTCACCAAGGAGACTGCTGCTGCAACTTTTTCCGACCTCATCCAAAGGCAAGTGGAAGAACCAACACGTCTGTACCACCAATACTTCCACTTTCTAGCAAAGAGACTGCCATGGTACACCACACCAAATCATGCAATTGTGACTAACTCCACCCAAGTGTTGAAGTCGACAACCAGGCAACCAATTGATCATGCATAGTATGTGCTGACAACATTGAAAGGCTCCAAGAAAGAAGGTAAAATCACCTATCTGGGTGCACCTGAAGTACTGGCAAGAATAGCATATCGTGCTATTGGCATGGCAGACAATTTATTGCTAGTCCTAGATCAGATCACATGGATTGTGTCTGCACACCCTTCTCCAAAAACTACGCGTTCGTCAAAGAGAGTTTACAAGTCAGATGAAGAATCGGGAGAAAGCTCTCATGAAGTTCATAGCAGTGAGAGTTCAGACAATGAGGAGAGAAGGGCCAAGATTGAAGAGATGAAGAAGAAAGTAGTAGCTGCACACCAAGAGGAACCTCAATAAAAAAAGGCGAGGTTTGAAAGAGAAAAACAAACTTACAAAAGAAGCCGCCAAGCTGCATGTGAGGACCCAAAAAGGTGGGTTCCCAAAGAGATAAGGGGTCCCAGAACTAAGAACCTTGCAAGGAAAGAAATAGAGGACCCCACAGACTTCCTTGAGCACATGTATGCAGAGGTAGAAGCCCTCAAATTAAAAGAAGCTCAAGAAGCTGAGAGAAAAGCAAGAGAAGATGCAGCAAAGCAACAAAGACAGGCAGAGGCAACAGAACAAAGTGAGACGTAGCATGACCAAGAAGAAATGTCTCCAAAAACTACCTCACCCGCTCTAGAACAGGCGGACCACCCAATGCCAAGCCCTCCCCCTTCACCAATAGCTAGACCCAATGAGGGCGAGGAAGCCAAAGAAAAGGTGCTTGAACCATAGGAAGCAACAAGTTTTGAGCAGCCCAAAGCAACAAAAACAGACGCCACACCATCTAAGACCACCCAACAAGAAACGACCGAGGCAACCGCAACGCCTCAAGAAGAGGTAGAACCCCCACCCCAACCACAAATAGCTACCACAAAACCACCCAAAGAGCTACAAGCTGAAATAGCTGAAACATCCAGACAACCTATAGAGATGGAAGATTGGCAGACAAACGATGAAGTCATCATACAGGTGAATGAATATGCCAAGCAGATGCAGGTGATGATAGAAACAATGCGAACAACATCACTTAGTTGCAGTGCTAAGGCTAGGGAGTTGGAAATGGTCATCGATGCTCTACAAGGAGAATTAGATGATAGGATGAATGTCATCTCAGATCTACAGAGACAAATCCAAGAGCTCATAGCTGAAGCTGAACAACACCAGCTAGCCAAAGAGAAGCAACAAAAAGAAATGGAGGAGCTAGGCAAACTTCTAACAAAGTTATCGGATGTATAAGACCAAATACCAACAACTGACAGAGGTTACCAATAAACTCCTAATCACAACTCTGTCAATACAGAAGATCCAAGTGCAGCTTGACATAGCAAATGCTTCTCTACAATACTCAGTGTTGGAATTAGGGTTGCAGAAAAACTCACACAGCTTGGAGAAGATGAAGGAAGCTCAAGGCACACAATAGAGAGTGTGTTACTTAGTATGCAATGGAAAGATACATAGCCCTAGAGTGATGGGCGTATATACAATGCTCGGGGGAAAAAACCTCCTAAAGAGGGAAAAAATGGCCCGACGGTCCTAGTGTGTTCACACACATCAGTACCACATGTATATGGTAACAAATCCCCCTTGGAGTGATGCAGTGAACGAGAGCTAGCACATGAGTAAAGGGAAGTGCCATGCCCCGAGGACATGATCATTCCATAAAGGGGAGTAAGACCAAAGCTTTGCAAAAAGCTTCAAGCTTCTCACAAGACAATGCCTTTGTGAAAAGATCTGCAAGGTTGTCCTGTGTTGGCACATAAGCCAAGCTAATCTCTCCTGCTGAGAGACTCTCTCAATGTGCTTTGTGCGAGCATGAAAACTAGGTTCCTCACAACTGCCAATGCGCTCTGACTATCAGTGTAGATAGTATTGGCAGTGTGCTGTCCAACACCCAAATCAGCCATAAGGCGTCTGAGCCATACACACTCAACCGTAGCTGTGAAGACTGCCGTGTACTCAGCCTCACAACTTGAAGTGGCCACAATAGGTTGCTTCTTTCTTAACCATGATATACATGAACTCCCAAGCATGAAACAAAAAACACTTGTGGACACTCGCGTGTCAAAACAACCAGCCCAATCTGAGTCTGAAAAAGCATGCAAGTCTGGTGGCAAAGATCCCCCCTTGGGATAAAACAAGCCAAGATGTAAAGTGCCACTAAAGTAGCGGAAAATCCTCTTGATAGCCTGCCAATGCTTAGACCCTGGGCTATGCATAAATCTGCTGACTTGTGAGACTGCAAACTGAATATTTGGCCTCGTGTTGCATACATAAATGAGGCAGCTAACAGCAGTTTGGTAAAGAGTGACATGAGCAGGATCGCCAGCATCATGTAGACTCAACTTCAAACCTGTTTCCATGGGAGTGGCAATAGGTTTGCAATCCTCAAGTCCAAACTTACATAGCAATGTCTCTATGTAACTTTTTTGACACAAGGCAATACCACCATCACACTGCTTAAACTGTATACCCAAGTAATGATGCAACAGCCCCAAGTCTTTCATCTTGCAAGTAGTATTCAAATCAGCCTTAAATTCAGCAATATGTCTCTCATTTGGTCCAGTGATCAGCAAATCATCGACATAAAGAACCACAATGAGAAGTACATCACCCTCACGCTTTACATACAATGTGATTTCTGTTGGATTGTTACAAAAGCCTCGTTTGACCAAATGAGTTTCAGCTTTCTCATACCAAGCACGAGGAGATTTCTTCAACCCATACAAAGCCTTCTTACATCTGCACACTTTGTCCTCTTGTCCTTTTATGACAAAACCGCGAGGCTGCGTTACATAAACTTCCTCAAATATTGTCAGAAAGCAGTAACAATGTCTGATTGATGTACATCCCAACCAAAATGAGCTGCCAATGCACAGTAGTCATATGACTAGTGGGAGCAAAGGTCTCTTCATAATATATGCCTTTTTACTGGCATAAGCCTTTGCAACAAGTCGAGCCTTATGGCAATTGATCTCACCATCCAGCTTGCATTTCAACTTGTAAACCCATTTTGTACCAATGGCCTTTTTGCCAGGAGGCAAATCACATAAAGTCCATGTGTCATTTTCTATAAGTGCATCATATTCTGATTGCATGGCAGCCATCCAATTTTCTGAATTCTGTGTTTCATCAAAAGACAGAGGCTCCTCAACATCATGTAAGCTAGACACAGCCAAAACATAACAATCTGATGCATAAGATGCATGGCGAGAGCCTAAACAAGTACGACTAGACAGAGGTGCATCTAATTTACTATCACGCAAAGTGTGCACTAGCCATTTTGGCATACCTCTAGCCTGCTCATTTTCAGCCCTTTCCTCATCAGGTACATCATGTACATCTGCATCAATAATAGGGTGATCTGTAACATTTTCAAAAACCCCCATAGGCTGTACATTTGCCTCATTGGAACTTACATACGTATTTCCACCCCTGAAAGAGGCAACAAAGTGTCATAAATGTCTTGTGAGCTTGCATTACTGTCCCTAGTACATGACAGCAAGGGCTGAACAGAATCTTCCACGAACACTACATCCCGTGAAACTAGAATACGTTTTGTTTGGAGATGATACAACCTGTAACCTTTGTTTTCAACACTATAACCAACAAAATATCATTTGACAGCCTTCTCATCCAATTTTCTGCGCTGTGTTTGTGGCACCAAAGCATATCCCAAATAGCCAAAAACACGCATGTGCTCAATAGAAGGCTTTCTATCATGTCATGCTTCATATGGAGTAATAGATTGCAAAGCTTTCATAGGACACCTATTTAGTACATAAGGGGAAACATGATGGCCTCAAGCCAAAAGAAATGCGGCAAAGCTTGACCTTTGACCATACATCGTGCCATTTTTGTAAGTAACCTATTTTTCCTCTCAGCAACACCATTTTGCTGAGGTGTATAAGGCACTGTATATTGGTGTTTTATCCCACGACTAGCCAAAAATGCATTGAATTCATGAGACATATACTCCCCCCCTCGATTGGAACAGAGGGTGTCCATAGTACATTTCGAGACATTTTTAGCCATAGCCAGAAATTGTTTGAAGCACATAAAAACTTCAGACTTCTCTTTAAGCGGAAATACCCATGCCTGCTTGGAGTAATCATCAATGAAAGTCATGAAGTACAGGTAATTGCTCAAGGATGGAGTTTGCATGGGCCCACAAACATCACTCTGCACAAGTTGCAATCTACATGTGGCCCGAACTTGTCTCCCTATTAGAGGTGCCAATGTCAAGGTTGGTTTTTGTTGGGATTTTACCTACTCTAAGGCATTTATCTCATTTTCAATGGATGAAAAATGTTAGCTACCTTTTAAAAATATCCCCTGGTGAGATGGAGTCCCTACGATCTTGACGATAAAATCTCTCTCTCTCTCTCTCTCTGTCTCTCTCTCTCTCTCTCTCTCACACACACACACACACACCCACACACATACAAACACACATAGACACACACACACACACACACACACACACACACACACACACACACACACACACACACACACACACACACACACACACACACACACACACACACACACACACACATGTATACCTATACAATAGTTTGATTATATATATAGAACAAAAAAACATATAGTTTTTTCATACACAGATCCCTTGTGTAAACTTTTTTTCAAATTAAAACGGGATTAGCCAGTGTGGTTTAAAAAAAAAGGGGGGGGGGGTAACCCTTCTCCTTCTAAACACCCCATGGGAACCCACCCCTTAGGAGATTTTTTTTTAGGAAGTGGCTTTCATTACCTTAAACCTCACACCCGCTGGCTCTATCTCTCTCTCTCTCTCTCTCTCTCTCTCTCTCTCTCTCTCTCTCTCTCTCACTTAACTACACTGCAAAGCATATGATACTCCCTACACTGGCTCTCTCTCCCTCTCAAGTCCCCATATGTGAGCAGGAGTGGCCATAGAGGCGGCTTGGGAGGCAATAGCTACTGAGTACTTGATCGTGGGCATCTTCACCTTGAACATGCCAGGAGGTGCTGTATAAGATGAGGGTGCTCTGGCCCCTCACTTTATTTGTGGGTTTTTTTTTCTCTATGTGTGTATTTCAAGGAGAGGTGTAAGGGATCTTTTGATACTAAGCAGCCATGAAGGTTTTTGACCTACCATCTCAGGTTGGTACTCACCTTGATGACTTACACTAAGGGTTTTTCCTGCTAAATTATGCAGTTACCGACAAGCAGTACTTGGTTTTTCCTTTGATTTTTTTCTTCAACTGCATAATTAGGCAATTAAAGATGGCTTGTAGTACATAATTGTTTGATGATCATACTGATTACTGTTGGGGTTTTTGGATATTTTAGGGTATTTAGTTTTGGGATTTTTAAATCTTGTACAACACCTGTAAATCATTTTTTGATAAAGGTATTTTGATAATCCATACACAAACAATGAACTGGTGCTTGATGTAGCAATATTCGGACAGAAAAATGGCGGATCTTATACTTGATATTGTTGTTTGTCTGGCCTAGTGACGGGGCTATTTTACTTTGTATCAGACACATGGAAATATCTGCATACTACTGCGTAGTGTAAAGGGGTTTAGTTTCTTGTGAACAAAAGGTTTTTTTAGCTTGTACATCGCCTGTAATTCATATTGGATGAGGATGTTTTGATAACAAATGCACAACCAGTATAGTGGTGCTTAATATGGCAATACTCGGATAGAGAAAAATGGGGGGCCTTATACTTGATACTGTCGTTTGTCTCGCCTAGAGACGGGGCTGTTGGGACTTTGTATTAGACACATTGAAATATATGCATACTACTGCGTCACTGCATAGTGTAAAGGGGTTTTCTCCTCTATTATGCCACTTTTAGGATTGTTACATTTGCAAAGGACCTTGTGTGTTAACTTATATTGCATGACGCTGACAGTAGAGCATGTAACATATATGGGTTTTTTGTCATTACTAATCTTCCAAACTTGGGCTCTTTTACTGTTTTTTCTCATTAAACTTACAAACTCTGGTAGATTGATATTTGTAAGCCCAAATGAATATGAGATTGTTAATTTGGCTTGCCAAAAGTTGAGTTGTTTTTTTTTTCAAAAAAAATGGGAGGTATCTATAGTTAGTATTGAGGACACTTTATGGCTTCATGGTACTTAGTAAAGCTAGTGAAATCGGTGCCTGACAAAAATGGCAAAGTTATTCTAGTATTGATACATATCTCAAGCTGATAATTAGGTTACTTTATGCTTTATGGTACTTCTGACAAATTGGCAAAACAATATCTAGAAAACTAACCTATGGGTTAAAATAGGACACTTGTATTGAAAGGATTTTGATATATATGCTAAATATCTATTTAAAGGTCTTTCAAAACATTGGGCTATAAAAAAACCATACAATTACTGACAATAAATGAGATAAATAAACTTTTTCCACTAAAATGAACTAAAACACATGAACATTTAGGACAATGCTTTTAAGTTAAAAAGGGTTGGAAGTTGGACATGGATACTAACTGATAGAGTCCTGATAAACTTTTTTCACTAAAATGAACTAAAACACATGAACATTTAGGACAATGGTTTTGAGTTAAAAAGGCTTGGAAGTTGGACATGGATACTAACTGATAGAGTCCATTGACACCTGTAATACACATCCAAGGCTAACAAATCTGTTGTCTTGTTTGGATGAATGCAGGTGAGAACTCTATCCTTTCTTGGAATTTTTTTTGGCTTAAATCTATTGTCTATTAGATAGTACACCTGCTCTTACCACTTGGGAAGTAATTCTTTATTGGATCACTATCATTGTATACTAGAATGAGGCTCATTCTCATATGCCATGTACAAAGATAATTCTAAGATTGAGTTGTTTTTGTACTAATTTTTGCCTTTTCTCTGAAGCAACTGTTTTTTGAATGTAAAAGTTCATTTATGTCCTATTATATAAGTTAAAACAACTACACACATGTTCTATACATAAGGTTTTTTCATATTTTTTTTAAAATTTGGGACTCTCGCTTTAGAGACTATCTTAATGAATCTTGGTTCTATGTATGGACCCATGCATGTAATTCCTTGATTGGTTGGCTGGTGTTAGGTGGTCCTACATAGGCTAAGATTCCGGTTTCCTACACTTTAGGTAATTAATTAATGCAACTAAACTCCCATTGGACCCCTTTGTCTCCTGGCCAATAGGAATCAGGCAAGCCATTGGGCTATTGAATGCTCATTAAACCCCTTGGGAGACTGTCCAATAGTCTTCTAGAGAGCTTAATTCTTATTGATTCTTTTATTAAGTGTTTTTAATTTAATTAAACTAGATTTACTCTAGCCTAATTCTCATTGGTCCATCTCCATGGCCATCCAATAGGATTGAGTACACCTTGTGGGCATCTGGGCTAGGGAGCTGACATGTGTCCCTCATTCCCTTTGTGTAAAGGAGGCTTGTGAGTGTGTGTGTGTGTGTGTTTCTCTCTCATCCCCTACTTGCAAGGCTCGCCCCCTCCTTTGTAGTATTCATGAAGACTTTTGTACACACACACACAAAGATCCAATTTTCATAAGCTTAACCATTGGACGACAGAACCTTTGATTTTTTTGGAACTTTAGCATTTTGGAAGTCTTAATGGGCTGAACCTTAGGGTCTTTAAAGCCCATTGTTGCACCTTGGTCTTTTGCAGATGGGACCCCCTTTGGATCCCTATTTTCCCTGATGTGGATCCCTACTGTGGCCAGTCTGCTAGCTTAGCCAATATTCTAGTTTTTTCTCCCTTGGCACTTCCCCATAATAAATGATCAATATAACATGAGAAAATAATTTAGGAGAATTAGATATTAGTTATTATGACATTACCTCTCTCTTGAAATCATAGTTGTCCTCGACTATGGGGTAGAGAAGATAGAGCCTATTCATTAGTCCTTTTTCTAGAGGGTAGAGGATCCCTATGTTACCCTACAACATCGTTCCAGTATGGATGACTAATCCATTTGGCACTTGAGAGCATAAGCTTCCGCAAGCATGTCTCACATCCTATCAATCTTCCATAGTAGAATGACAAGCTCTACTTGGTGTTTGGGAGACATCATCTCCGCAAACTTGATCTAAGCATGCATACTACTTCATTTTTGTGCACAATAAAGAAAAAGAGAGGCTTATAAGACCAAAAATCTGTTCATTTTAAACATTTGTACATTTGCTTACTCTAGGGAAGCATTGTAAGCATTGACAAGGTTTAGGTTATCCTTTAGTTGTATGCCTTGCATCCATCTAGCATCTTCAAAAGGATAATTCTTAAACTTAATAAGATATCATTCGATAGTATTACCACCTCTTAGTACCTTGTCTTCATGTCGGAGAATGGACTCGGGCTGCAGCACCTCTTCTTGGTCCTCGATCTTTGTTGGGTCTTCAATAGTTGGTTCTTGAGGTAGCTCTCCTTTGTAAGGATTTAATAGGCTCACATGGAAAGCATTGTGTATGAGCCAATGGCTGTGCAACTTGAGTTGATAGGCCATCTCATTGATTGGCCTAAGAATTTGGAAGGGACCATAGTATCTTTTTGCTAACTTAGCATAGTACTTTTGGTGTCCCGTATGATTCTTGCCAGTTGTGTGCCTTAATCGAGCCTTGGGAATTTTAAGTAAGACCCAATCACTTTCTTTAAAGGCTTGGGCTCTTCTGTGCTTATTAGTAGTAGCCTTTTGCCTTTGTTGTGAGATAGAGATAGCATCCTTAATCTTTTGGAAAGATTCTTGTAGGTCTCGGCTATATTCATCTGCAGTGAAGATCTTCCCGTGTACCTTAAGTAGCAGGGGACTTTTTGATCTTCCCTCAGTAACCTCGAAAGGTGCTTTTCCTATGGAAGTATGTACAATGTTATTGTAGGCATACTCTACTAAGGGTAAGTACTTCTCCCATTGGGATCTTTGATCTACTTCCATTACATAGGCTTTTAGTAGATCAAGAATTGTTAGGTTAGCTATTTTACTTTGGCCATCTGCTTGCGAGTGATAGGCCAAAGAGAAATTTAGCCTTGTCCCTAAATTCTCAAAGGGACATCGGCAAGCCATGCTACTTGAAGATTTGTGATATAAAGAGGGCCGCCATTTGATGGGCCTTGATAGTCTTTTTGACAAGTATAAAATGAGCTTATTTGCTGAACCTGTCTACTATCGTCCATATTCCCGTATTCCCATGGATAGGCTTAGGCAATCCAAAGATAAAATCCATGGATATGCTCTCCCATGGTGAAGTAGGTATTGGAAAAGGTTAAAGCAATCCACGTTGCTTCCCTCTATCGAACTTCGTCTTTTGGCATACCACACATTTAAAAACATACTCTTGTATGTTTGCTTTCATGGTAGGCCAATAGAAATATGTTTCAATCCCCTTTAGGGTAGAATGAATCCCTCTATGCCCCACATAAGGAGGAGCATGAGATTCATACATTACTTTCTCATGTAGTGATTTAGTAACGCATAGTCTATTTCCATAGAGAAGATAACCATCTTGTAAGGTAAATGGTTCCTCTTTCTTCCCTAATGCAAGGGCTAAAATCACATCTCTAAAATTGGGATCAATAGCATACTCATCTATCATAGAAGATAGATAATTGTGAGTTGCTATGGAAACTGCATTCACTCTCGGTCGTCTTGAGAGTGCATCAGCTACTTGATTATGCTTGCCAGCAATGTGAGCAATATGAAAATGAAAGTGCAAAAGGAAATTTTCCCACCTCATTTGTTTGTCGGAGAGCTTGGTCTGCGTCATGAAGTACTTAAGACTTTGGTGATCCGTTCACAGAATGAAAGGAGTCCTGAATAAATAGTGCTTCCACGAGTCTAAGGCATGTAGAACTGCGAGGAGTTCCTTTTCATATATGCCTAGAGATTGCTAAGCAGGGTCGAGCCTTCAACTTTCATAGGCTATGGCATGCCCTTCTTGGAGAAAAACAACTCCAAGGAAATCACCACAAGCATCACATTGGACCTCAAATGGCTTTGAGACATCCGGTAGTGTAAGCACAGGTTCAGAGATAAGTTTTTCTTTAAGCTTTTTGAAAGCATTGTTCTCCTTGGTAGACCATGTATACCTAACATTTTTCTTTTTTAGGTCATGTAATGGTCCTGTAATTTGTGGGAACTTTTCTATGAAGTGTCTATAGTATGCACACATACCTATAAAGCTTCTTAGTTCATAAAGATTCCTTTGTTTAGGCCATACTTTATTACCTCTAACTTTGATGGATCCATTTGGAAGCCATCTTGAGAGATAATGTGACCTAAATACTGAATCTCTTGTAAGAAAAATTCACTTTTCTTTCGATTAACATAAAGTTTATTCTCTCTTAGAAGTTGAAATAATACCTGGAGGTGTTGCTTGTGTTCATCTAGTGAATTAGAGTAAATGATAATATCATCAAAGAACATTCTAGTAAAGGTTCGGTGAGGCTTGAATAGCTTCTCCATCAAGCGGTTGAATGTGGCTGGTGCATTGGTCAAGCCAAAAGGCATGACAATATATTCATAAAGACCAAATGTAGTGCGAAATGCGATCTTTACAATGTCTTGATCAACTATCCTTATTTGATAGCCACTTTTTAGGTCGATCCTGATTGAAGTAGGTGGAACCTTGTAGCTTATCGAATAGGTCTTCTACCCGTGGAATGGGAAACCTATTTTTGATAGTGATCCTATTTAGTGCTCTATAGTTGACACACATATGATATGTGCCATCTTTCTTTTGCACTAGTAACACGGGTGAGAAAAATGGATATGAGATAGGCCTAACCATGCCCTTTTCAACTAACTCATGCACTTGCCGCATAATCTCCTCTTGTTGAGCTTGAGAAACTCTATAAGGAGGTTTATTAGGCGGTGAACTTCCTGGAAGAAGTTCAATTGCATGGTCATCATTTCCTTGTTTAGGAGGTAGTTCACAAGGGATGTCGTCAATAATGACATCTTGAAACCCCTTGAGAAAATTGGATAACTCTAATTCCTTGTGATTGTTTATGTTTTCTTTTGCTAAAGAATTAGGGTCATTTTGAGAATCTTTAACAAAAATTATGTACACAAAAATAGAGCTCTTGAGTCTTTATTGACTTATTGAAAGCTTACTTATGTACACTGGGTATGGTCTTACCCATTTCCTTAGTATCTATGTACATATCTTTTTCCCTGAACCTAAAGTAGATTCTCCTTTCAGGGAATTTAACATTGGCAGCCATGCAATCAAACCATGGTGCCCCTAGGATTACATCCTCATGCTTGAGAGGAGAGATAAAGAAGTCCTCTTTGTCCACATTGCTTTGGACATGGAGCCTCAATTTCTCGATAAAGGGAGTGACTGAAGCTTCTTGCCCCTTGAAAGCACCATCTGCGGGTAGGACATCTCCCATCTCATAGGCTTGGATTCCTAGCTTGGTAGCCAACTCTATGGATATGAAATTGTGAGTAGAACTAGGGCCAAAGAGAATAAAAGCATCATGTTCTCTTACCTTTCCCCAAGCATGGCATAGAGGAGATCCTTTGTGGTGCGTTTCCTCCTCTTGGATTTCGACCAAGGTAGCTCTAGGAGTCTCATGGCGGGTGTTATTTTAGGGACAAGCACTGTATGCATGCCCTTGCTTGCCGCACTTGAAACAACGGTTATCCTTGCGATAATGCTCAAGATCTTCAGGAGAGAGTTTGTTTTTTGCCTTTGTAAACTCCCTTCTCCTTAGCTTTGTTGGAATTCCCCTTAGGAGGCTTTTGGACATTGTCCTGAGTCCCCTTAGGCTCATTGGAATCCTTGTTTTCCATGGTCATAGAATTTTTCTTTGTCCTTGTTTGGAAATTGATTCGAGAAGCCATCATAGTATGGTGTATAACCAACGATATGGTACGTGGCCTTTGGGAGTTGACATACTCCGCCATTTCTTCAGTTAAGACCGCACAAAATTGTTGTTTTTGCTCTCCAAAATCCATCTTTTTGAAGACAGTGACTTTGAGACGGAAGTCCCAGAACTTGTCTACATATTTATGAATGGATTCGTAGGGAGAGAGCTTCAAGCTTCGCCATTTGGTGAGTACTTTGTCTTTGGCATTGGTGGCCAAAAACTGCTTTATAATGGAAGATCTTAAAGCTTTCCATGTTCGTGGAGCTTCACCGTTGGCCCGTAGGTTAGACCACCACTGCTTGACAGACTTTTGAAAGTGCATAGTTACATGGTGTAGCTTAGAGGACTCTGTGAAGCCCTCATCTCCAAACGCCGCATTGAATTGTTGGATAAAGGCCAAGACTTTGTCCGTAGCACCAAAGGTGCCATCGTAGGTAAGGAAAGAGATGCTCTTCCCTCCCTATTTGAACTTCTTAAGCTTGGAGGATCTCTTCCACGCGGCATAGGATTTCCTATGGCCTCTTCTTTTTGATGGTTCAAAAGTTGCACCATCGCTTTATTCAGAAGATGAAGAATTTGAGGAAGATGGAGAAGAGGGTGACCTCTTTCTTGCCTTTTTCTTGCCTTTGTCTTCTTTGTTGACACCATCACTTTCTTCATAAGAGGAAGAGGATGAAGAAGATGGAGAAGAGGGTGACCTCTTTCTCGTCTTTTTCTTCTCTTGCTTTTTATCATCCCTCTTTGAATTATGGTGTGGAGAAGTGTGCAATGGTTTTCTCCATTTAGGAGGTGATGCAGAGCGTTTAGCCCACCATCTTTGTGGAGCCATCTCCTCCGAGGTGGTAGGAGACTCACTTATTTCTCGTTCCTTTGGTGGGGGCTCTTGAGTTCTCCTTTGGGAAGGAGATGCATCATCAAGAAGCAAGTTTTGGAGCCCTTTGTATGGATCCTCTTCTTCTTCCCGAATCGGAGAGATGCCTCTTTTGGAAATCTCGCAAGGAGGCTTCCTAGGTACTCTCTTGTCATGGTGGGGAGCTTGGAGAATCCCATGAGCATGAAGCTGCCATTGCACTTCACTTTGGAGGGATGGATTGCCCATGGCTTGTTAAAGACTAGAAACAAGGTAGTTAACAAGCATAGGGGAATCATTAGTAGCCTGCTCATTAACAGAATCAAAAATATCAACATTAATTTCACTCTCTTTACTATTGTCAGCCATTCTAACAACTTTTAGGTGTACTTTGGCACTTCAAGACCTAGTTGCTACACCTCTTTACCCCTTTAGATAATCACTCAAGCTACTATACCCATCGCTCGAATACCATTAATTGCAAGGAATAGAAGAGAGGGTTGTTCAACACCAAAACATCACCGGCTCCTGTCAAGCTTCTAATAGCTCAATAGTGGTTAAGCCATAGGCAAGCCCCGTAGGACTCCACTATTAGGACCATAGCTCTCGACGGTGATGCCCCGTTATCTGCACGAAGCAGGCACACTTCAAGGTTGAAAAATCCCTATTCTACTTACTCATTTGCAATTAATAATAACAACCATTTATAGATAGCTTGAGGACCTCCCTTCTTGAGCAAGAAAAGAGAAACCTTGTGCTCTGATACCAATGTAACATTTAATGGTCTAGTAACTTGTGTGTAGCAGAAAATAGCATGAACATAGTGAGCATTTCATTAGAATAGATTCCTAATGAGCATAACAAGAGTGCTTGGGTGGAGAGAGCAACAAAAAGAATAACACCTAGTTAGATAGCATGAACAATACTTCAAAAGAGAGAGAAATTAAGCTATTGACAACAATTGAGGACCGGATTTACATGGAGCCGATCCCCCCTCCAAAAGGCTTTGTATTATAGGTATCTCCAATCAAGAGAGACATTTTACAATACAATTCTTTGTGTTCCTTCAATACTAGCTAGTGCAATGAAGATGGAAGCTTCAAGCACTAAGCAAAACACTTATAAGACACAACATCAATTCCCTCACTGTCTCAAACCCAAACTCACACACCTTTTAAGATGGTGAGAGCTAGCGGGGTATGAGAGTAGATTGAGAGGAAGAAGGAGTAATCTCACAAGAAAGATGTACATCTCCTCACATAATCACTCATACTAGCATAGCATAGCTTATTAATTAGCATGGTAGAGGAGATGATCATGCATTGAAGCTTGGATCGTGGTTGGATTTGCATCACAAAGCGAAGAGTTGTTGGTGTAGGCCTCTCTTGTCACAAGCTTGGAGTAGGTGATAAGATTTCCATTAAATCTTGAGAAGGAGAGAGAGAGTCTTATTGCTTCACATATGAGCTAGTGTGGGTGTGTGTGGAATAATGACTTGAGAAAATCAGCCCCCTCTCTCTTGGTCGACCCCTCATGCTATTTCCTCTTGCTGACACCCCATTGGACCTCTTCAGGCTTAGCCAATAGGATTTAAGGAGCATAAGTGATAGTTTTTTGACATGTGTCCCCCTTTACCCTTTTGTGAGAGCTTGAGGTAACTCTCATTGGACCCCTTTGTCTCCCGGTCAATAGGAATCAGGCAAGCCATTGGACCGTTGAATGCTTATTGGACCCCTTGGGAGACTGTCCAATAGTCTTCTAGAGAGATTAATTCTTATTGGTTCTTTTATTAGGTGTTTTTAATTTAATTAACCTAGATTTACTCTAGCCTATTTCTCATTGGTCCACCTCCATGGCCATCCATTAGGATTTGAGTACACCTTGTGGGCATCTGGGCTAGGGAGCTGACAAGTGTCCCTCATTCCCTTTGTGTAAAGGAGGCTTGTGTGTGTGTGTGTGTGTGTTTCTCTCTCATCCCCTACTTGCAAGGCTCGCCCCCTCCTTTGTAGGATTCATGAAGACTTTTGTACACACACACACAAAGCATCCAATTTTCCTAAGCTTAACCATTGGACATAACCTTTGATTTTTTTAGAACCTTAGCATTTTGGAAGTCTTAATGGGCTGAACCTTAGGGTATTTAAAGCCCATTGTTGCACCTTTATCTTTTGCAGATGGCCCCCCCTTTGGATCCCTATTTTCCCTCATGTTGATCCCTATTGTGGCCGGTCTGCTAGCTTAACCAAAATTCTAGCTTTTTCTCCCCTGGCACTTCCCCATATTAAATGATCACTTTAACATGAGAAAATCATTTAGGAGAATTAGATATTAGTTATTATGACACGTTTGAAACACAAATTGTGTTTCTTTGCACGCTCAAAATCAGCAGTGCTGAGAGACCCACGTGGAGTATCTCGTGATTGTTTAGGCTTCTTAGCCTCTTGTGGGTGTGGAGAGATAGATCGTCTCTTTTTCCTCTTGGAACGTGTGGGAGATCTACCTTACCATTGGCTCTTAGCCACATTGCTCTTAGCAAGATTATTCTTAGAGTAGGGAACATTTTCCTTTCTCTCTTGGTCATCATCATCATATCTGTGGGCATGATCGATGGCTTCTTCCAAAGTTTTTGGATGTTGGGTCTTGACATGAAGACGATAATCTTTGTCAAGACCCCTATTAAAACCCCGTATCTTTTAAAATTCATCTAGAACTTCTAGCTTTAATATGATTTCTCGATACTTCGAAAGGTACTATGTGAGAGAGAGGCTAAACATGCGGCATGCATCCCATGCTAACTAATTTTTATCTTCTTCATTGGAGTCCAAAAACTCTTTGGAGAAAGAAGCTTGAAAAACAACCCAAGATGGGGGATGAGCATCTATTAAAAATGTCATCCACCACTTATAGGCCTTGCCTTTACGAGATAGACTTGTTTACACAACAGTCTTTATATCCGGGGTGTGTTTCAACCTATGAATATCACTCCATTTGTGTAAGAACGTATTGACCACATCTTTGTTGTGATCGCGCTCTTCCCCATGAAACTTAAGGAATGGTGATTCTAAAGCAATGCATTGCAACCTTCTGTATCTTTTGAAGCACTTGTCTCTTGGACTCCTTGAGTCGTGCAAGCTTGGTTTCCTTGAACTGTGCCACTTGTGGCTCCTTGAGCCGTTTATGAATTCATAAATTTCACAAGTAGCTCGTTAAGATTTGTAACATTTGCATTGAGTGCAGAGAGGTTGCGTTCAAGTACGCTTTGGCGATTTTCCAAAGTCGTGAAAACAACCATATCAACAAGGCCATGATCTCCTAGATCATCATCGTCATGCATATTAGTGTCGACGGCACTCGTGGTGCCCTGATTTTGATTAACGTGCTCAAAATCAAAAGTGTGCATAGGTGGGATATCCTCACTGGCCATGGTAAACACTTACTAATGTAAAGAGTGAAAGAAACGTCAACTTGTACCTTGTAAAGCTTGAAGTCTTTGTGTTTTTTATGATCGATGATTTGCGTTGCATACGAACCTCGCCTTGTGGAAATTGTAGTGCTTCACATCACGTTCGTTGTGAGAATGCCTTTGTTGATTCTTTACAAAAACTCGTCGTTTTTGTGAAGGCTTTTCTTCATGTGTGAAGCTTCCTCTTTGAAGAAAAAGGAATTTTGGAGGAAAACTTGCAATCCTGTAAGAAGTAAGAAGTGAAAAGGAATGGTGAAACTACTTCCTTGAAGTTTGAAGCTTTCCTTTTCCTTCTAGCTTTCTTGTCAACACAAGTATGCTATCTTTCCTTGTTATACACAACAAGGCTCAATAGCTTGGATGGTAGAGTGTTGGTCTCTCATCCTCATGGGGTGGGTTCAGCCCTCCTTCATGCAAGGGTTTATTGGGCCTTCCTACGCCTGCAACCAACAGCGCCAACGGAGCCTCGATGTCATAAAGTTGTCGGTTGAGTTTTCCTTGGTTGCCTGCCTTGGTTGTGCACTGTGGACGATGTCGTAGAGTTGGTTGGAGCGGCCATCTATCAGTGTCTGCCTTCGCGTGTTACACACATAACTCTGTGCCTGTATTCTTTTTGCTGCACAATGGAGACGTCATTGTCACTTTCTGCGAATTGTGGGAGAGAAGCAGCATGCCACATACACATGCAACCCCCTTTTTCCTTCCCCAAAAATAGCTTGGATACCAGTGAAAGGGTGGTGGTAATATGTGTGCTAGTCTCTACCCAACTGTGCTATCTTATAGCCTCCCCCTAGAAGCGTACACACTGTCCGGTCGTGCCGGTGGCCTTGCCCGTAGGACCCATGTCCTTACTGTTAAGTATGGAGCCTGATTTACCCCTTGTAATTTTCTGTGATAATAATGCACATTTGTAAGGCCCCCATTATGAGGAGAAGCCATCGTGCGTGAAGGAAAATCACTCGCCAAAAATAAAAATCACTCGTCGAAATATTTCTTTTCGTCGGAATATTAAGGCCGGATGGCGGCCGAAAAGTGATTGGAAAACCACCGATTGGTTGGCCCGTTGTCCGGTAGTCAATGGCCGGTGGCCGAATTCAAAAGAGGACTTGTCTTCTCAAGGACGGCCACACATGGGCGGATTGGAGGGTCTGATTTGGACTTATCTACATAAGGGCGGCTACACATGGCTGTCTCTCATGAGAGAAGGCAGCCCTTTTGGCCTATAAAAGGAGGCCATTTCTACACACATTTTATAGTGTGAAGTTGATGCAACAAGGTGGGTGTAAGGTGGTGAGAGTGAAGCAAGGCAGGAGCTCTATTAAGGGTATAATCCCTTTGTAAACTACTTCTTGTTTTGAAGTACTAAAGCCATTGAGTGGCTGCTTTCCCGTGGACGTAGCCCACATTGGGTGAACCACAAATATCGTGTGTACTCTCTCTCTCTCTCTACTCTATAATCTCTTGTGTGTGAAATCTATTTCTTTCCATTAAATAATCTACTCAAATATCTATTTAGCTACGTCATATTTCCTAACAATTGGTATCAGAGAAAGGTTTACTCGTAGCTAAATTATCTCAAGGAAAGGATTCCTTGAATTGAGTGGGAGTTATGGCGGAGGAAGGGAAGCTCAAGATTGAGAAGTTCAACGGCAAAAACTACCAACATTGGAAGATGCAGAATGAAGACTATCTCTATCCAGAAGAACCTCTATTTGCCACTAGGCGGTCTTGCAAAGAAGCCCGCAACAATGGCAGATGAAGCATGGATTGTGCTTGATCGAAAGGCACTGGGAACAATCCGGTTAAGCTTGGCATCAACGGTGGACTTCAATGTTTCGGAGATGAAAAACAAGGAGGACTTGATGAAGTCACTTGACGACTTCTATAAGAAACCATCGGCATCCAATAAGGTATTTTTTATGAAGCACTTATTCAATCTAAAGATGGAAGTGAATGGTTCAGTTGCAGAACACCTAAATGAATTTAACACAAACATAAGTCAACTTCGGTCGATGAAAATCAATTTCGATGACGAAGTGCGAGCTCTCCTTATACTATCATCTCTACCGAATAGTTGGGACAGTCTTGTGATGGCTGTACGTAATTCTATTTTTGGCACAAATACTCTTAAGTTTGATGATGTTGTGGGTGTTCTCCTAAGCGAGAAAATACGAAGGAGAAGCATATGAGAATCATCAAGTGTTGCACTGTCAGTGGAAACAAGAGGAAGGCCTAAGGAGAGGTTCACAAACCAAAAGGGTCGTGATCACTCAAGACGGAGCAAGTTACGCACAAAGTCAGCTCTTGAATGTTGGAGCTGCGGCAAGAAGGGCCACGTCAAGAAGGATTGCTAGTCCAAGAAGAAGAAGGAGAATGAGTCTCAAGACAACAAGCCAACATTGGAGGCCAATATGGCAGGTAAAGTAGAGCAAGATGCTTTAATTCTCTCATTAGACAATGTGTCTAATTCATGGATAGTAGATTCCGAGGCTTCATTCCATGCGACACCACACAAGCAACATTTCCAAGATTACACCAAAGGTAATTTTGGATATGTAGACTTGGGAGATGATGAAGCTTGTGAGATTGTTGGCAAAGGTACAGTTTCTGTCAAAACTGCTAATGGAAATGAATGGAATCTTTAAGATGTTAGGCATGTTCCTTCTCTTTGAAAAAAATTGATCTCTACAGGACAATTGGACAATGAAGGTCACAACATTGCATTTGGAAACAAACGATGGAAGATCTCAAAGAGATCTTTGGTGGTTGCCAAGGGAGAAAAGGTCGGTACACTTTACTTGTGTACTATCAGCACACAACCTTCAGCTTGTGCAGCAACTACAAAAGTTGACAGTGCGGTGTGGCACTACCGGCTTAGGTGGAAAGCTTTTGTGGAGAATGAAATAGGTACCAAGGTTAAATGCATCAGATCCGACAATGGGGGCGAATATTGCAGCCAAGCTTTTGAAAGATTTTGTGGTAGCAATGGCATTCGGAGGCAAAGGACAACCCCAAGGACACCTCAACAAAATGGGATTTCAGGAAGGATGAACAGGAGAATCATGGAGCGAGCATGAAGCATGCGGCTACATGTAGGCCTACCGCTTGAGCTTTGGGTGGAAGCTGTTAGTACGTTTGTGTACTTAATCAACCGGTCACCCTCAACTGCATTGGATGGGGGAGTTCCAGAAGAGACATGGACAGGTAAACTGGTGAATTATGCATTTCTCAAAGTGTTTGGGTGTGAGGCTTTCATGCACATAGATAGAAGCCTAAGATCAAAGCTAAATGCAAAGTCCAAAAAATGTTTCTTCATTGGCTATGGAGAAGGTGACTTTGGGTATCGCCCATGGAATCCCGAAGATGGTAAAATCTTAGGGAGTAGGGATGTAATTTTTAACGAACAAAATATATACAAAGATTACTTGGAAAGTAAACAAACAAAAGAAATAGGTGATGAGTACATGGAGCTTGAGGACAATGAAGACTCAAGGATTGCAAATGGTGACAATGTGCAACAACGTCAACAAAATGAGGAGCCTCAACCTATTCCCCGAAGATCTACAAGAGCCAGTAGACCTCCAGAAAGGTTTGTTCCTTCCTTCAACCATCTCTTGATATCAAATTCTGGAGAGCCGGAATCATACGAAGAAGCTATGCAGCACGAATCCAAAGAAGAATGGACGAAAAGCATGCAATGAAGGAGTACGAGCGGAAGTGCGACGCGAGAGAGAGTGCGAGAAGAAGAGCACGACGATATGGTGAACTCGCTCTACTGTAATGTGTAGAGCATAGTGAGTTCTTATTAGGTTTTTACAAAAGAATATGTGTACATACCTGGCGGCCCGCCCACTTACCTGGGCGACCACATTGGGCTTTATACCCCAACAACCTCCCACTTAAAGTCCAATGTGGTACTTTAAGTGTGAGAGAAGCTACTATACAAGCTAATATACAAGAGATGTAGAGAAGTGATGTACTACCCTACACCTAACTGCTTGCGAAAATGTGCAAAGCTCTCTGAGGGAAGTCCTTTTGTAAGAAGATCAGCAGGATTTTCTGTGGTGTGAAATTTGACAAGCTGAAGTTGCTTATCCTCGAGCATTTCCCTGATGAAATGATACTTCACATCCACATGGTTTGTCTTTGAGTGATAAACTGGATTGCGAGCCAATTGTATAGCACTTTGACTATCACAATATAACACAGGCATCTCTTCTTTGATTCCCAAATCTGTTACTAGTCGATTAAGCCAAATTGATTCTTTGCATGCCTCTGATGCTGCAACATATTCAGCCTCTGTAGTAGACTGAGTAACACAATCTTGTAATCTAGAACGCCATGATACTGCTCCACCAGCCCATGTAAAGACATACCCTGACGTAGACCTTCGGTTGTCTAAGTCACCTGCATAATCTGAGTCTGTAAAACCCTTTACACTTATCTCCTGACTCCCATAGCATATACTCATACTCTTTGTAGCTTTTAGGTATCTCAATATTCCTTTCACTGCCTCCCAATGTTTCTTGCCTGGGTTTGACATGTATTGACTTACTACTCCCACTGCAAATGCAATGTCTGGGCGAGTAGCAATCATTGCATACATCAAACTACCCACTGCAGACGCATATGGAATCTTATCCATTTCAGCCTGTTCTTCCTCAGACACAGGAAAATCTTGTTTGCTAAGTTTCACATATGGTGGCAATGGAACACTCAATGCCTTTCCCTTCTCCATATTGAAACGTTGCAAAACCTTGTCAATATACTCTGTTTGAGATAACCAAATCAACTTCTTTGATCTGTCTCTCTCAATGCGCATACCAAGTATATGACTTGCCTCACCCATGTCTTTCATGTCAAACGATTTTTCCATCTTTGACTTCAAAGCTGAAAATTTCTTCCAAGTGCTTGCCAGCAATCAACATGTCATCCACATACAAAATAAGGATCAACCAACTACCATCCTTAGCCTTTTTTGTATATAGACAGTGATCGAACTCGCTACGTTTGTAGCCTTGAGAAAGAATAAATTTTGTGGAATTTATGGTACCATGCCCTCGGTGATTGTTTTAAGCCATAAAGACTCTTTAACAACTGGCATACCCAATCTTCCTTGCCTTTCCCAACAAACCCTTCTGGCTGCTGCATGTAAATTTCCACATCTAAATCACCATGCAAGAACGCTGTCTTGACATCCATTTGGTGCAACACCAAATCTAATATGGAAACCAATGCAAGAAAGCATCTCAATGTAGTCATCTTGACCACCGGAGAGAATACCTCATCAAAGTCAATGCCTTGTTCTTGCTTAAAGCCCTTGGCAACAAGCCTTGCTTTGTACTTTGGCTGACTATCGTGAGCGGTGATCTTATACCTGTAAACCCATTTACAAGGTAGAGCCTTTTTGCCCTGTCGTAATTTAACTAGCTTCCATGTCTTGTTTTTATGCAGAGCTGTCATCTCTGACTGCATGGCCAATTGCCAATTCCCGGAGTCCTTCATTTGCACTGCTTCCTTGTAACATGAAGGCTCATTGCAATCAGTCAACATGACATAGTTCATAGATGGTACAAACCTATCAGGAGGTCGCGTGACACGTCCAGATCTACGCACAATAGGTGGCTCAGGCTCAGCCACAACCTGTGGTTCCAATCTATCCTGTCCTTGCTCCTCTTGAGCCCTGACATTTTGTCTTGCACGTGCAGGTCCATCTTCTTGGAAGACAACTCTTCTAATCTCCTCAACCCTCTCTGGTTTAGAATGATATTTGGATTCATTAAAGTGAACATCATTGCTGCGGACAACCTTTCTGGATTCGGGATCCCAAAGTCTGTACCCCATCTCACCAGAATTACCATAGCCTAGAAAGATGCACTTTCTACTCTTTGGCTCAAGTTTTGTTCCTAAATTCCTTTGGAACGTGAGTATATGCCTCACAGCCAAAGACTCTGAGATGCTTGTATGAGGGCATTTTGACTGACCATACCATCTCTGGCACTGAATCCTTCTGCAAAACCTTGCTAGGAGATCTATTTACAAGATGAACAGCTGTTGATACAACTTCAGCCCAAAACCCATTTGGCAGCTGTGCATTAGACAACATACTTCTAACCTTCTCTTGTATGGTCCTATTCATCCTCTCAGCAACACCATTTTGAGGAGGATTGTAAGGAGCAGTAAGTTCACGTTTTATACCTTTTGACTCACAAAAGTCCTGAAAGGCCTTTGAAACATACTCTCCACCATTGTCAGTGCGTAAGAATTTAAGCTTCTTGCCACTCTGATTCTCCACAAGTGTCACAAACGTTTTGAAAACACTAAACGCTTCATCCTTGTGCTTGAGAAAGTAAACCCATACTTTCCTCGAGTAATCATCTATAAATGTCATAAAGTAAGAAGCTCCCCCTAGAGATGGGTTAGGCATAGGTCCACACAAATCACTATGAACAAGTTCCAACTGTGTATCTCTTCTACTGCTTCTATGCTTATGTGGCTGTTGTGTTTGCTTACCATACAGACAATGTTCACAGAATTCAAAATCATTAAATGAAAAGCCAGGCAAATAACCAGAACGAGACAAGATTTCCATTCCCTTCTTGGACATATGTCCTAACCGGCTATGCCACAAAGAAACGTTCGGCTGCTCGGTTACATTGATTACATTTTTAGAGACATTTGATACATAAATCATGTAAAGTCCTCCAGACTTTACTCCATGTGCTACTGTCATAGAACCCTTGGATATCTTCCACATGTTCTGTCCAAAAGTGGTGACGTAGCCAGCATCATCAAGTAAACCTGTGCTGATGAAGCTCTTTGTAATTGCGGGAACATGTCTCACATTCTTCAGCGTGAAAGAAGAGCCATTCTGAAACTTCAATTGAACATCTCCAACACCTAAGATCTCACATGTCTGCCCATTGCCTAGCCGAACATGATCTTTAGTGGTCACATAAGAGGTAAACCACTCCTTGTTTGGAGACACATGAAGTGATGCCCCTGAGTCTATAATCCAGTCACTCAGTGCATTTCCATCAGATGCTGTAAGAAGAGCTGAGTCCATTGTATTCTTCAAGAAGTAGATGTCTCCTGACACTAGACTGTCATCCTCTGCAACAGTGTTTGTCACATTTATTTCTTGAATCTTCACTGAGGACTTGTTCTTCTCACCATGGTCTTCAGCTTTCTCTTTGACTTTTTCTGCTTTCCATTCTCTGCAGTCTCTTTTCATGTGACCCTTCTTGCCACAATGGTAGCATTCTATGTCACTCTTGCCTTTAGCACTGCGGGACTTGCTACGAGACTGATTCCTCTTTCCACCTTTGTACTTTTCTTTGGTCCTTCCCCTGACAACTAAGGCTGTTCCTTTGCCTTTGTCCATTGTCTTTCTATTGGTTTCTTCAGTAAGCAGACTTCCTTCTACACCTGCTGGTGCAGAATTACTCAAAGCTGTGCGAAAAGTGTCCCAACTTTTCGGCAATGTGATCAACAGGAACATAGCTCTAACCGGTTCATCAAACTTGACACCTTGAGCTGACAACTGACTATAGATTGTGTTGAATTCATTCAGATGATTGGACATAGGTGTCCCTTCTTTCATCTTCAAGTCAACAAGCTTCTTAAGCCAGTATACCTGTGAAGCTGCACTCTGCTTCTCATAAAGATCACTCAGCTTTAACCATGCTTGATAAGCCGACATCTCGTCTGCTACATTGAAGTAAACGCTTTCTGCCAAAGTCAGCATAATGGTAGAAAGTGCCAATTCATCCATTTCGCTCCATTCATCTTCGCCCATATCTTCTGGTTTTATCCCCTTGAGCTTTATAGGTTTTATCTGCTTCTTTTGTACCAACACGTGCCAAATCTGCTTCTTCCACAATGGTAAATTGGTTCCATCCAGCTTCTTGATATTGTAAAGAGCAGTGTCCTGTTATCCAGCCATAGCTACGCTTCACAGTAGTTTACTTTTCTGGGAAAAATTCGGCAGAGTTTCCCCTGTAAACTGACCTCTGAACCAATATCAACCTGTCAAATGAACCAAGAAAGCTTCAGATTTTGCAGAAATTTTGGCAGAGTCTCCTTTGTAAAATGGCTCTGGTGTACTAAAAACAGACCAAAAAACAGCTCAAAAAACCACTGTCTCTCTAACACTGTAAGCTGTGGGTAAACCTATCCTGCACCTGTACTGTCTCTGATTGTCCTGTCATTGTCCTGTAAGCATAGACTGTGACAATGCCTCAACGACAGTAAAGCAAAGATGTAATCCCAACTGTCTAACTCAAAGTCAATACATCCTAGCTGCCTATCTAAGGGTGCTCGAGGGATCGCTCCAAGACCTGTATCACCGAAAGGATCTCAACATTCGAGAATCCCCCAGCTCAATAAAACCTCACTCGACCCTCAACAAAGGCTGCAGTAAATCTGACAGTACATAGACTTTCCACAAAGTCATACATCCACAAATTTCCCACTGTATGCTGTAATCGCTGCGGCGGTTGTTTGCTGCGTGACTCACAGCCAGCAAACCCTCAACAGACATACATCATCTCTGACAATACATCCCATGTGGAAGTACCTGCAATGTCATGATGAAATCTGGAATATCAAGCAGCAAACACAAGCTACCTGATGAACTAGTGGATGTCGTCTACAATATGTGTGTAGATGCGCCCGTGTCGTATGTGACACGCCTCCAAGAATTGTGAGCAGTCCTTCGATGTGTAGACAACCACAAATCAACACTCTGGGAGTGTCGATATCCTCAGCACCTGCAGTCGTAGGCCGAAAACCCCAAATTTGCAGAGTCGGATCTACACCCGTCGAGACCACGTAGTCGAAAATGGCCTGCGCAGAACTTTGTCGAAGCCGAACGGTGACCGAGATGACCTCACAAGATTTGGGGCCGTGTCTTTGCCTGTCGAATTTCACTCCAATCTGAGCTGGTGACTCTAGCCTCCTGCAGTGCTGCCCCGAGCCTCGATCTGAGCTCTGATACCAATTGAAGGAGTACGAGCAGAAGTGCGACGCGAGAGAGAGTGCGAGAAGAAGAGCACGACGATATGGTGAACTCGCTCTACTGTAATGTGTAGAGCATAGTGAGTTCCTATTAGGTTTTTACAAAAGAATATGTGTACATACCTGGCGGCCCGCCCACTTACCTGAGAGACCACATTGGGCTTTATACCCCAACATGCAAGTGGAGATGGACTAACTACATCGCAACCAAACATGGGAGTTGGTTTAGTTGCCTAAAGGTAAGCGGGCACTTCAAAATAAATGGGTGTACAAGATGAAGGAAGAAGGTGGGAAGAAAAGGTACAAGTCTAGGCTTGTGGTAAAAGGGTTTTCTCAAAAGAAAGGTATTGATTTCAATGAAATATTTTCTACTGTTGTAAAAATCAACTCAATTAGGCTTGTCTTAAGCCTTGTGATTGCTCATGATCTAAATATTTAGCAAATGGATGTAAATATGGCATTCCCTCACGGTGACTTAGAGGAGGAAATTTACATGCTTCAATCAAAGGGGTATGAAGTAAAAGGTAAGGAGAAAATGGTTTGCAGATCCATTAACTGGGAAATGTCTCTTCCTATTCGAGGTGCCAATGTCAAGGTTGGTTTTTGTTCGGATTTTACCTAATGTAATGAGTCCCTATGAGCTTGACGATAATATAAATAAATAAATAAATAAATATATATATATATATATATATCACACACAACAACAACAACAACAACAACGTGGATAACAATCCCTTCATTTATAAACATTTAAATGTGGCCCACGATTTTACTCTTAAAATTTAAAAAGAATAAAATACCCCACAATTGATAAAAGGCTCGTCAACTGGGAAATGTCTCTCCCTATTTGAGGTGCCAATGTCAGGGTTGGTTTTTCATTGGGATTTTACCTACTCTAAAGCATTTATCTCATTGTCGACGGATGAAAAATGTGAGCTATCTTTTAAAAATATCCCCTAGTGAGATGGAGTCTGTATGAGATGACGATAAAATCTCTATCCCTCCCTCCCCCTCTCTCTCTGTCTCTCTCTCTCTCTCTCTCTCTCTCTCTCTCTCTCTGATAACAATCCTTTCATTTGCATGCATGTCCTCAATGCGAAACATCCCTCTCTCAAGTCGACACATAAATAGGCGAGCATTTTTCTCTTTTTCATTCTCTTTAAAAAAATACAAACTTTGATAGAACTTAAATAAAAAACATCAATATTAGTTTTGAAAAAAGCCTCTTGAAAAAATAAAACCAAATATTTTTTTACTAAAAAACTAAATCTTCATTAAAATCACCTTTTTTTGTTATGTGTATTTTGACTTTACATAGTCAAAAGCTTTTCATTTCCAAACAAGGTGAAAGTTCACTATGGGCTTCATAAGGCTTAGGATACCGAGAGGAATTTAATAATAAGGGGCTTCTTTGAGAGAGGAGAACAACAAAGTGACAATAATATTTTAAAACATTTGTTGTCGTATTACATACTTTGGAAACAAGCATAACAATGAGCTATTCAAGATTACAATATATTCCCAAAGCATAATAAATAATTACTTTAAAAATACATTAAGCTATTGAGAAAAATTTCATAATAAGAGGCTTCTTTGTAAGAGAAATATAAAAAAATAAAAAGATTAGTACTCAATAAATTCACTATATTGAGAAGAACTTAATAATAAGAGGCTTCTTTGTATGAGAGAAAAATAGAAAATGACACTAGTATTTAAAACATATGGCATCACAATAAAATAATATGTTTTTTTGAAAAAAGTGTAACAATCTATTTAGATTGAAATATTTTAAAAGCATAAAAAATAATGTTTGACACAATACTCAATGTCCCTCTTTAAAGAGAGAGGTGCATAAATGTCGACACTCTCTCACAAGGGCATAAAAGAAAAAATTTAAAAAAAGTTTTTCATCATTAATTAGCTTGCCATTTGATACTAATCTGTAATTTTTATCCAATGGTCCACAATTGCACCAAAAAATCAACCCTTCACTAAGGACTCCTTATGTCGTCCAAAAAATAACCTTTACCCTATTCTATTTAGTGTAGTAGAAAGCCTTTTCACTTTACACTGTCAACAACTTTTCATTTCATACAAACTTACCTTTCACTTTAACATTTTTCAATCTTACCCTTCAATTCTACTTTAGGGTTCTCTTTGAATTTGACATTGCAAAAAATGACCTTTACCCTCTACTATTTAGTGTAGTAGAAAGCTTTTTCACTTTACACTGTCAACAACTTTTCATTTCATACAAACTTACCTTTCACTTTAACATTTTTCAATCTTACCCTTCAATTCTACTTTCGGGTTCTCTTTGAAATTGACATTGCAGCTAAAGAGATGGCCGCAAGTCGAGAAGTGAACAGGGGAGCGATCTCCTTTTTCTCAATCTCTTTAAAGAAAAGCATAGATGATTGTGATTGCGCTCTCTCTCTCTCTCTCTCTCTCTCTCTCTTTGATTTTTGATAGACACCCTTGTCTGTCAAAATTCATAAATAAATAGATATTTAAGCGTAGCCCACATGTTCACTCTTAAAAATTAAAAATGAAATACCCCACAATTTGGTAAAAGCTCCATTAATTGGGAAACGTCTCTCCCTATTCAAGATGCCAATGTCAGGGTTGGTTTTTGTTGGGATTTTACCTACTCTAAGGCATTTATCTCATTTTCGACGAATGAAAAATGTTAGCTACCTTTTAAAAATATCCTCAGGTGAGATGGAGTCCCTATGAGCTTGACGATAATTTATATATATATATATATATATATATATATATATATATATATATATATATATATCTCACACACACACATACACACACAAACCAACAACAACAACAACAACAACAACAACGTGGATAACAATCTCTTCATTTATAGACATTTAAACGTGGCCCACAGTTTCACTCTTAAAAATTAAAATAATGAAATACCCCACAATTGGTAAAAGGCTCGTCAACTGGGAAATGTCTCTCCCTATTCGAGGTGCCAATGTCAAGGTTGGTTTATGTTGGGATTTTACCGATTCTAAAGCATTTACCTCATTGTCGATGGATAAAAAATGTTAGCTATCTTTTAAAAATATCCCTGGTGACATGGAATCCGTATGAGCTGGCAATAATCTCTCTCTCTCTCTCTCACACACACACACACAAACTATGCAATGGTCTCTCTCTCTCTCTCTCTCTCTCTCTCTCTCTCTCTCTCTCTCTCTCTCATAAGAATCCTTTCATTTGCATGCATGTCCTCTATGCGAGACATCACCTCTCTCAAGTCGACACATAAATAAGCGATAATTTTTCTTTTTCTCAATCTCTTTAAAAAATATAAACTTTGATAAAACTTAAATAAAAAATATCGATATTAGTTTTGAAAAAAGTCTCTTGAAAAAATAAAGCCAAATATTTTTTGAAAAATATTTTTTAATTAAATAATTAAATCTTCACTAAAATCAACTTTTTTTGTTGTGTATTTTGACTTTACATTGTCAAAAGGTTTTCATTTCTTATAAAACTGAACTTTATCCTATTCTATTTAGAGTAGATAGTCTTTTCACTTTACTCTATGAACATGTCAACTACTTTTCATTTCATACAAACTTACCCTTCACTTTAACATTTTAAATCTTACCCTTCAATTTTGCTTTGAGATTGGATGTCCTGTGAAGTTCTCTTTGAATGAACCTATGAGTGACATCTGGAGGCTCTTTTCTTCCTCAAAAAATTTAAGCTCTTTTATATATAGTATAGATACTACTTCATGGGGTTTCCCCCTCTATGTTTTCTCTATTATTTTCATCTCTCTCTTGTTCCCATTTTTTCTCTATCTCCCCTCTTGCCTGGCTAGGTAATAAACATGCTTAGACTAGGTCTACCTTGTGATCCCCTCCCCCCTCCCAAGACTATTTACTATTGGGGTCAACCCAACTTGGGCGCCTTGTATGTGTGAACATGATGTAGAGAGCTTTATTTATAGGCTTAGAATATCTAATGAGAAATCCTCTTTCATTTGGCTCCACCGGTGCCTCATCTCTAACTCGAGTCCTCGTCAAATAGATCTCTAAGGTCTCTTGGAAGACTACTTATTGTTGGGGTCAGCCCAACTTGGGCGCCTTGTATGTGTGAACATGATGTAGAGAGCCTTATAGTATAGTTTTAGAATATCTAATGAGAACTCCTCTTTCATTTTGCTCCACTGGTACCTCATCTGTAACTCGAGTCCTCATCAGATAGATCTTTAAGGTCTCTTGGTAGACTACTTATTGTTGGGGTCAGCCCAACTTGGGCGCCTTGTATGAGTGAACATGATGTAGAGAGCCTTATTTATAGGCTTAGAATATCTAATGAGAACTCATCTTTCATTTTGCTCCACCGGTGCCTCATCTCTAACTCGAATCCTTGTCGGATAGATCTTTAAGGTCTCTTGGAAGACTACTTATTGTTGGGGTCAGCCCAACTTGGGCGCACTGTAGAGAGCTTTATTTATAGGCTTAACACTAGGTTGGTAATGGGACACTTTTATGTCCTGTTAAGTGACCATTTTCCTTGAATTATATCAAGAGTTTCAAAATGGATTTTGAGGTGCTATCTATCTAGAAAGTTGTCTCATGAGCTGAAAAAAACTCGACATTTTTTTGGAATATCAATTCCATCTTTAACCTTGTCCTTGCACAACATTTCACAACCTAAACTGTGTGAAAAAACAGGTCCTATTTTTGTCTTTTTTCAGCTTTTTGCAACTATACCACTCTAGAATTCATGTTTGTGAGGTCTATAATGCTAGAAAACTATCTTTAGTAGTCCTCAACATGTCCTGATGCTTCTAGGGAGAAATAAATGTTAAAGTTGTAAGTTATGACCAAATTACAAAAATTGTCAAATCCTGTTTTTTAGCCAATTTTAGCTCTTCTATGATTTGTTTGGTGGCTTTCATGATATCCAAATGCATTTTTGATTTTCTATGTCGAATATTGTAACATAAAGCCAATATTCCTTGAGTTTTGGGGCACCTAATATCCTATTTGTCATAGTAGACAACGATGGTTGATTTTTTCAATTACAGAAGAAAACGAAACATTCTAGTATATCAAGTATAGCTTTTTCAATATTATTAGTTTCTTGTGACAATTACATGCATTTTGTAGGTAGTAACCATATCTAGTCATAAGGATCAAATTTGGCTAGATATTGAATAGTTTCTATGGGATTCTACAACTCATAATGTTGAACCCAGTTTTTTCATGTTTGCTGTATTCAGCACTTCATCTTTGTCCCCAAGATTCCCCTTGGTAAGAGATGTATTATTATGTGACATGCTCCATGGCTCCTTATGAACCTAAAGGACAATAGGGAACTAAGAAAACATGAATATATTATTTGTATTGAGCGTGGCTATAGAAACTTTGATGATAGGTTTGCAGAATGGTAAAAATTCAACTTTTTTGTACCTATTTCTTTTGGCAAAACAAAAAATAGTGAGTGAGAAGCAATCATATGTTCTGATCACCAACCCATTGAAGTTAACTAGGGAGTTTATCTCAAGTCCTACAAAAATCCCTAATCTTATTTTTATGCAACAAAACGTAAGAAATGACTGTTTTGATGAAAATGTACTGGTCCATTAACTTTGGAGGCTTGGTGTGACCAAAAGATGAGAAATTTTACAAGTTTCTTATTTTTTCCATGTGTAGTAGGCCTTGAACTATAACCTCATGAAAGGATTTAACAAAATGAGTGGATCTACTATGGTTTTGGAGGTTTTTTTCAAAACCCTGAAAGGACACTTTTATGTTCTGTTAGGTTACCAACCTAGTGTTAATATATCTAATGAGAACTCCTCTTTCATTTCGCTCCACCGGTGCCTCATCTCTAACTCGAGTCCTCGTCGGATAGATCTTTAAGGTCTCTTGGTAGACTACTTTCTATTGGGGTTAGCCCCACTTGGGTTGGGCGTCTTGTATGTGTGAACATGATGTAGAGAGCCTTATTTATAGGCTTAGAATATCTAATGAGAACTCCTCTTTCATTTTGCTCCACGGTGCTCACTCTAACTCGAGACCTCGTCGGATAGGTCTTTAAGGTCTCTTGGGACGGTTTCCTTCTTCTCTACTCTATCACTCACCATGAGCATACGAGAGGCCATTCGCTTCTTCTCCGTGCGACCAGAGGTGTGAGCAAAAGTAACAGCTTCTTCTCTCGCTAGTCTGTGTGTGTAGCACCAGAGGTGCGTAGCAAAAGTAACAGCTGAGGCCGGTGGGGCTTGGACCAGCTGTAGCACCAGGCGGGCGACGATTGACCGCTCTCTGGAGGAGCCACAGCCACACTTCAACGCGTGCGCGCGCGAGCGCCCCCCCCCCCACACGCATCATCGCCACATGCGGCTGGCTGCAGCTCATAAGCAGTGGATCAAAAGCCAACCCTGGTGAAAGGCGACAACAGTAGCCCATCCTGGTGCTCCATAGCCCACAGCAGCTGACATAAGAGGCCAGCTTTACTGCACATAAAAGGGGTCTGGAACTCTTTTTACGACATCGCGAACAGAAAATGGCTCTTAGTATACCATCCCACAACAACAGTCAAACTCTCGTTATATTGATGAGAACGGCAATATTCTTTCCTTGCTGTTGGCTTTCCAATTTGATCAGGATTGATTTTGCAGCACACCTGTTGCTACTATAGTCAATCCATTGTGCATGTAGACCTCTCCTCTGAGGGAATGGAGTAGTTTTTCTTGATTGCTGACCCAGAGAGCTGACACAGATGTTGATTTCTTCATCATTTTCCAGACAACAACCAAAGCAAAAAAGGCATATAGTGAGGGTGCCCCCAGCTGCTGTAGCAAGTGGAGAAACAATAACCCAACCAGGCAATTGGTGATCCAATGCACACACATGCTCACAGCCATTGCCTTTGCCCTGATTCGGTTCGGAAAAAATCTCTGGCAAAAGTAATGCAGGCACCTGTCCCACACCCAATGCAAATGAGAGAACATTCATCAGTGTTCCTAAGAGAGATTGGATGGAAGAAAAAGCTGAGACACTTCCTACAAATGCTTGTGACACCAAAGAAGCCGCAAACATGCCGCTCCGGATTCGGAGCTTCACAGGCATGTTTGCGGCTTCGGTGACACAAGCATTTGTAGGAAGTATCTCAGCTTTTTCTTCCTGCATGCAAGGGGTATATTCTCTCTTTTGCATTGGGACCGGCCGTGGCTGCATTACTTTTACCTCTGGAGCATGCGGCTGGCTGCAGCTCATGAGCAGTGGATCAAAAGCCAACCCTGGTGAAAGGCGACAACAATAGCCCATCCTGGTGCTCCATAGCCCACAGTAGCTGCGATACGCCTGTGAGAGTGGCCGCCATAGCCAATTCCAAGCAAGGCTCCCAAGCAATTTGGAAAGGAGGTTCTTCAGATGGGTTTCGTTCGCTTTCAGGGAAAGGATTCGTGCAGCTTGCCTTTCTGCCGCCTGTTCTCCTCATCAAGCCCTTGCCACAGAGTTCAACCTCCTCAACGACGGTGTTGACCAGCACGATAATTGCTGAAATTATCAAGAGTTTTTTTTTTTTTAAATTCTTCGTGTTTTTTTGTTCAAAAGGTGATTCACACAATTGGTTGGTACTCTTACGAGTGTGTACGCATTTGACACTTACACAAATTTCTCGAGCCAAAGAACCATATCTTGTGTACAATCTCTATGTCTCGAAAACTAAGTTGTCATGTATGTGACTGCTAGCCAACATATGATGTAGGTTTGTATGTAATTACTATTCAAGGATTAGACACTCCAACGACGATATGCTGATGAATGACGTTGTAGGTAAGACCTTCCCTCGCTGATTTTGAAAAGCCCTAGTTTGTTTTGTAGACTCCAATCTCATGAGGTTAACAGGTAAACCTAAACCCGAGGTTAACTAAAGTATACCAAAAACTCTAGGATTTGGGCGCAAACCAAAAACCCCACATGATGGTAGCTCAGAAGTAGTGCCAGGTTGTGTAAAAACCAAAAACTCACGGTTTGCGAGTATACCAAAACCTCGTTTGTGTCATGAGAGTGGAGACCTTTGTTCAAGGGGACGCATGATTATGCCAAGTTTGGTTGAAGGGGGCGATTGTTGGGTCAGCCCAACTTGGGCGCCGTGTATGTGTGAACATGGTGTAGAGAGCCTTATTTGTAGGCTTATAATATCTAATGAGAACTCTTCTTTCATTTTTCTCCACCGGTGCCTCATCTCTAACTCTTCTGTCACTCCCTCTCCTCACCATGCACATACGAGACGCCATTCACTTCTTCTCCGTGCTCATCACTTACATTATTAAGTGGGAACACAAGCCATGCTATCATCTTCTTTTGAGCCTTCCTAGGCAACAGGTTGGCCGGATGCTGGCTTTGAACTAATTTATTGTCTGTGGTCTCTGACATGCCCATTGTCGGTAAATCCTTTTTGGTTGATAGGTATTAGTTGGTCTGACATTGGCCTCAGACAGGGTTTCCTATTCACAACCTTTATGGTCCTTTGGCTTGGATGGTTGCAGGTTATAGGAGCTACCGATTATACTTCCTTGATTAGATTTTGTACCTAATACTAAAGTCTTTTTCTAATAAAGGCTACAAAAGACATCCACACTATTTTCTACTGGTTGACAAAGCCTTAATACTCCCATTGGAATGCAATCTTCTCTAAAGACATTATCGAATACTATTTTGATGAGACTTCCTTCACTTTCTTCATGGATTTTTGAAGTGTTACAACTCTTTTGGCTTCCAATTTGACTTTTTTACTCTTATCGACTTGGTGAGGCAGTAGGCCCATACTTAATGGACCTATTGCCTTAACATTGAGTATGGTGCCTAGGTAAGGGTGGACGTGCATGTGCGCGCATGCGTGCGCGTGCGCGCACACACACACACACACACACACACACACACACACACTTGGTCACTAATGATCTAGATTGTGCTAATATGTATAATGCTCAGTCTTTTTTACATTGGGCTAACACTACAACACGTCGCACAAAAAGCGGCGAGACAAGCTTTCTTTTAAAAGTAAAATACGTTGGAATAAGCATCATAATAAAAGCTGGTATCGTAGCATCGGTATACAGATCGATAACAATCATCGAAATATATGCAGTTATAACCGTCAAAATTTACGCAGTTATTAACGCTTGCATACACGTAGTTATACACACCGGAAATTTAATCAGATACCGACGGTTCTTCAGAGGCCTATACTGGCGTATATACTGAATTCTGTTTTGACGACCAAACTTGCAATTTTTTTTTTTGGGCAGAGAGGGTTGGGGATTGATGCTGCATGTACTTCAGCAACAGAAAACAACCCTCTCTACCCAAAGGAAGACTGCACAAGCAACCGCACTCCACCTACAAGTTGACACTAAAGAGCGGGTGTATACAGATTAGCAAAACTATAAAAAGAACAAAATCATAAAATCAAAAGCTTAATCATGACAAGTTCTCAAAAGCATAACCATAACGTCGACTCCCAAACCATAGGCACAACGGCATAACCATAACCATAATCTGATTGCCAAACCATAACTATCACATGATTGCCATACCATCACTAAAAACCATAACCATAACTTAATTGTCAAACCCTAACCATACCATGATTTCCATACCATTATTGCAAAACCGTAACCATAACTTGATTGCCAAACCGTGATCAAAACCTCTGTGCCATACCATAACCATAATCTCTGTGCCATACCATAATTGCGAAACAAATCATAATCACAAACAGAATGCAAAACCATAAACATAAGCACTACAAAATTGTACATGCAAACAATCATGAGTAAGACTGTATCAAAAAGACCATAGCTACAAAAAAGAATGTGCAAAGGAAACTATGAAGATGACTGAGTAAGACTGTATCAAGAAGACCTTCATGGTAATGCCTTCTGATCGACATCCTCTCCCTCCTCCTATAGCTGGGTCAAAAGGGCCACAAGTCCATGCTTGTATCCTTACTTCTCCTCTCGGCGTGTCGAAAGGCGCTTCACGACAACTTCCTACAAAATTATGGTTTAATCATGAGATAAATTTTCAAACTTCATGTATATTTTCAACAATGCAAAGCATACATATAATACTTATAAACTCATGTCGAAGTGTGTCGTAGCCTCCACTCCCAAGATGTGACTCTCTAGCAGACTCCAAACATGCTTTGGCTGCATCTCTCTGCTACTAAAATCTGCCTGGATTGTCTTGTGTCTCTCGTGCAATCCCCGCCCACTCCTCTGCGTTCAACCATGCTGGATTTTGGTCTGTCGGCATTGTATCTGTCTCTCACCTCTGACCGACGGTGTGACATTATAGCCTTCGCCACGCCCAAAATCTAGCCATTCGAGACTTGATCGTATCCCTCCGTCGGCTTGTACTCTCTTTGAATGGCCTCGACGATGTAACTCTTTCTTTCATCGTCGTTGAGATTATTCCAAACCTCCATCACAGAGTGACCAAACTAAACTGTATAGAGTTGTCGAATCCTCTATCGCATGGCCTTGCTGACCCTATATGCCACAACAGCCCCATCCTTGCTCTTATACACCTTGCTAGGATCATGCTTGTGTGATCCCCAAGGTGTACGTGGTGTGCCAATCGGTGAACTATCTACTAAAGAGAGTGGGGGACGCTCTCTTGGTGGTGTGGATGCATCAAAAGAACTGCTACCATAGCAACCACCGCTTCCAGAACGACGCCTACCTCATCTCGAGGACAAACCACCCGTCTGTGTAGAGGGCACACTAGTCCTAGGCGTAGGAGGCATACTCGACTGAGGTGTGGGGCCGGTCGATGTAGGGACCACACTAGTCCTAGGTGTAGGGTCGACCATAGTAGGTCTAGAGGAACCTACTGTCCAAAGGTTTTGTGCCATTGCAATCTACTCTGGTGTGAACTGTGTCAAAAAGAGACCCATCTGCTCAGGTGACATGCCTGCCAGAGTGACAAGAAAACTAAAACTAGGAGAGTATGGCTCATCGTCGACCATGGCTACAAATACACAAATAACACCCACAAAATACGTTAGTTTACAGAAGGAATGCTTAATCAATACAAATAACAAATAAACGAACCACCAACTCAAATGAATGGATCTAAAGTGTATTGTAGACTAATAAAAAGAGTTTTACAAAAGAGTTCCTAGCAAAAATCATTAGTTAATCTCTTGTCTTCTATGAGATCTGATGCACCAAAGATGTCTATCTCAATCTGTACTTTTGTATCTTCGTCATCAAACCCTACTTCTTTGTCACTCTTCGCATCAGCTTTAGTATTTGACACTTCATCTCTAGGTTCAGGCATATGCTCACCACTGACCTCCAGCTCAAAATCCAAACTTATATCATTCGTCGGCCCTGCACTTTGTTCATGAATCACCTCTTTGACCTCAACGTCCAATCCTTCACACACTTGCTTGCTCCGTCTGTAAAGTGTGAGCTTTTTCCTAAAGTGTGAGTCAAGGAGAGAAGAGTGGAATTATCCCATATGCTGTGGAGCAAGGCTATAGAGCTACTTAAAGCTCATTTCATGAATGAATAAACACACTCTATTTTGCACTACATGCTTGTTTATGGTGATCCTGTGCTAAGCTAAGTCAATACTCAAGATTGTGTATATGAGTCCAAGCTAATTCTATCTTGAAACCTAATTCACTTGAGAAATAAGATTGCTTACACACACGCTTGCACTATGTTTCCCTTTCATCCACCCTAGCTAGCACGATCCAATTCCTTACAATTGGTATTAGAGCTTTAGGTTATGCTAGCTAGATTTGTCACTATGCATTAGTGTGTTAATTATTAGCATCTCCATTAGATTGATTAGCATTCATAATTATTGTTACGGTCCATTGACATTTTCATAACTAGTTGCATCTCTCACTAATTAAGCACTAATCTAGCTATGTGTGGGCATGTACTTGGCACACCCAAGAGGCCACTACCCTCCATGGCTAGGTAGACTTGATTAGGGAGAGAATTAGCATCTTTTTGTGTTGCATTTAGAACACTTTTTTGTGTCAATTTTTGGTTAATTTTCCCCTTTAACTAATTTCATAAAGCTCCCTTTGTTTTTTTTTGGCATTGCTCACGTGATCCCAAAGTGCTCATTTCAAGCTTTCCGTAGCCTGCCCTCAAACTCTGCAAATCGAGCCCGGGAGCCCCCTCATCTACTTCCCCAAAATTGTGCAATAATTGGGTGTGTGTGTGCTCCCCTGGCAAACTCAGCATAAATTTACTTTTTTTGCAAGGCTTTCACAAGCAAAGCTTGTGGGCTTGTTGGCTAGCTAATATTGGATATGCTATATTTGGATTGCAAGGCTGAGGGGTCAAATCGCGTCCTTGTTTTGGCAACTCGGGCGGATGTGAAGCAGCGAATGCAATAGGCCTTTTTTCTTAGGAAGTCGGGTCCACTAGGGACTATTCCTGCCGCCCTTTTGCCTGCACTGCACGGCCCCTGTAGAGAACTAATCTCGCGGCCAATATTTTTGCTCACACACTTGTCCAAGGGGAGTGTCCCACTGGCACTTCAAAAGAGTCCTTCAAAGCTAGCTTCGAAGATGGAACACACCAAAGCATTCAAAAAAGCTTCATCGAGCTTCAAGGTGGTTTCCAAGCAATTTAAGGGAGGTTGAAGCTTCATTAAGGCCACTCAAAACCTTCATCGAGCACTCCAAGGGCTACCAAAGGGGCCATTCTCATCAACTGCAGCATTGCAACAATTCAAAGAAGATTATTACCAAGCTTCAAGGAGGGTTTCTTTTGAGCATCAAAAGAGAAAGCAAAGGGTCATTTCCCCTATCTGTGAAGAGGGGCTTCACTCTGGCGAAGAGGGGCTTCACAAAGGGATTTCTCTCTCCCCCTCTCTCTTGAACTTGCAATGAAATGAACCCAACTAAGCACAACTTTAAATAAATTTTCAAATTCTTGTGCACCATGTAAAGAGGTAGACACTGGCTAGGAGAGTCTCCTAAGCTAAGACCCCTCTATTAGCACAAATGGGGGACAAGGGAATAGAAAATTTCAACGGGGAAGGGTTTCACACCTGGCAAACAAAATTAAGAGGATATCTTATGAAAAAATGTTTGTGGTCTGTCATCAGCACTGCCTTAGAGCAACAAGCCGAACCCGATGGAGTGCACACTAGGGCATCTACACTCATAGCAAGTGCACAGAATTTGGCCAAAGACGAATAAGCATTAGGAATCATCATCACCTCATTGCATGACAATTATGTACATTTCATAGACGAATGCAAGCATGCACATGATGCCTGGCATGTCCTAGAAAGCAATTCTGGAGTCAGGGCCAAAAGAAGTAAAGTTAGTCTCAAAAGACAACGTTACAAGATCACCATGATTGAAGGGGAGGACATTGCTAGTCTAGTAAATAGGCTTAAGAGCATTGTCACACCCTGGGGGATTCACTCTATATACAAAACAGGATGCCACCTGCGAGTGAACAACTTTGATAAAACCACCCCTATATACGACTCATATTATGGGATATGACCCCCTTTCTACGCTTATACAACAATCAATGCAGAAAACTATCATACCCCTATCTTACATATAAAAATTAGGTCTCGCATGATCTAACTGAGTAAAACTAGTCAAAGAGCGTGTAGCATAGTGACTGGCAACGCACTGAAGAGCCACTTCTATTGATAACTAGATGTACTCTCAATGTGTCTTAGTTTGACTTTCAAACTATGTGCCTCTTCAGCCTGCACTCTAGCTACTCATCCAATTTTGACCCATCTAAATTACTCAAAAAACATGGTTATAAAGTTGTGTTAGGTTCTCAGTGTAAATTTGCATCTATACAAGCTTTCATCCCTCAACAAATGAACTGTAATTACAAAACAAGCAATTAATACAAAGCAGTGTTAGTTCTTGCATGCATCTTTGTAGCTATTGAGTCACAAACTTGAGGGCAGACTCTTTTGGGCCATGATTTTGAAACACAAAAACTTCCTCTCATTTTCTCTTTTCTCACTTCTTACTCCCCCCCTAAATATGATACCCCCTCCCTTATTTTTAAGCTTGGGAGATAAATTATTGGGGGACCTGCCCGTGACTTATACACTTATGTAAATTGTAAAACAAAACCCCTCCCATGCACTTACGTGGTACGGTAAGTTTTCCATGGTGAATCCCTCGGGTGTCACGCAGATCACTTACATCCAGGTCGAAGTACAAGAAGACGACAAAATGGCCATACTATTAAGTGCACTTCCACCTTCTTATGACCACTTAGTCACAATTCTTGTAGAAAAAGGACCGGCTCCACCTTTCCAAGATGTCATCAACTCAGTCCAAGCAGAAGAAAGAAAGCAAAAAGGTTCACTAACCTCATCAGGAGGGGCCTTTATCACAACATCCTCAAAGGGAAGATATTCGTCATCGACATCATCAACCGGAAGAAAGTGTTATGAATGTGGAAGAATGGTACACGTAGTGAAAGACTGCTACACAAACAATCCTTGAAACAAATGTGGTAAGAAGGGACACCCTCCTTCTCTATGCTACTCAAATGGAGCCAGTAGCACTGTAAAAAGTAGCAGTAGTAGAAGCAACAATAGAAGCTACGAAGGCAAGAGACCTAACAAAGGATCATCTCACATGGTAGAAGATGAAGAAGACAAAGGAGAGACCAACCTTGTCTTTTATGAAGACGTACTTTGAAGATGTAGCCTCTCTACTTGTAGGGGAGGACTTTTATTTTCTTGTGTGGATATTATCATCCTGTGTGGATTTTGTCAGCCTGTGTGGATTTTACCATCCTGTGTGGATACCAGCTTACCATTCTGTGTGGATAATGCATCTTCAGTATTTTGTCATAGTCTAAACCTCAAGGTGAGGATTGTAAAGTGTGAGCTTTGTCCCAAAGTGTGAGTCAAGGAGAGAAGAGTGCAATTATCCCATATGCTGTGGAGCAAGGCTATAGAGCTACTTAAAGCTCATTTCATGAATGAATAAATACAACTCTATTTTGCACTACATGCTTGTCTATATATGGTGAGCCTGTGCTAAGCTAAGTCAATACTCAAGATTTTGTTTATGAGTCCAAGCTAATTCTATCTTGGAACCTAATTCACTTGAGTGATAGTCTTGCTTACACACACACACTTGCACTATGCTTCCCATTCATCCACCCTAGCTAGCACAATCCAATTCCTTACACTGTGGAGCAACTTGTCCAACATAGAGCCAGCGTGGTTTAGACAGATCATTTTCATCATTTTCTCTCCACAATGGATCTAGTGTGAACACAACTTGTTCACAATGCTCCGGAAGTACGAATGTATCCCGCGCATCTATCCACACCCGCCTAGAGTTCACTTGAATCAATCCACTCTTGTCTTTGCACACAGTTGCATTAGGGCTACTAGTAATACTTGACATCAAAGATAAAAACATCAAACTTTCTAAAGTTGATCTTCAAAATGTCTTGGATGTAGCCAAAGTATTCAAGTTGGCTAGTCTATGTGTTCTCATCCTTGGTACTGCTCCTACTTTCTTGGACAAAGCTTGCCCTAGCACCACTATCAAAAGTGACCCTTTGTTCGTCGATCCGTTGCACTCTGAAGTGTTTCCCATGCAACCACAAAGCTCCATATTCGTGATATTGCAACCACAAAATTGAAACAGCTTTAAAGTTATTAAAGTAATATTATCATGTGGAGCTCAAAAAGGAAGTTGTGAAAATATACATGCCAATCGCAACCCCTTGACATCTCCTCTTCCTCTTCAATAATCAACACTCTTTGCTTCTGAGATTGTCGCATCTAACCATCACCCAGTTGGAAAGTCAAGAAATTTTTGAAGATGATCTGAAAAAGGAAGGTTTCTAGTGGCACGGTTTGAACTTATAATCTAACCTAACCTATAATGTAACCTAAATCTAACCTATAACCTAACCTAATCAAAGTCTGTTTGCATTTTTTGAAGTACACGAGTCATCTTTGAAGTCCTTTTGCATGCGTTATTTCTATTATTAAATTGCTGCTAGCTCTAACCTAACATAACCTACAACCTAAACCTAACCTGTAACTTAATGTAGCATAGCCTATAACCTATAATGTAGCATAGCCTATAACCTATAATGTAGCATAGCCTATAACCTAATCTAACCTATAACCTAAACCTAACCTATAACCTAACATAATCGAAGTCCGTTTGCGTTTTTTCTACTGTTTGTCGTTAGCTCTAACCTAACCTATAACCGACACAATCTTTCATGGTGAATGGTGTGTATTCTAATCCAACCATTGATGTCATCTTAATTAGATCTTCCTTTGATAAAACCTTGTTGGTGAGGAGTGAAAACCTTATCCAGAGTGAGAGAGAGTCTTAGGGCGATTGAATTGGCAATAATTTTGTAAGCTACTGACATCATGGTTATGAGCCACAAATGTTTCAGTTGGGAGCATCATATTTTTTTTGAACCAAACGTATAACCTAAACATTAGTTAACTTAATCTATAACCTAACCTAACCTTTTACGTATATACAATCTATAACCTAACCTATAACCTAACCTGTTGCCTAAACCTAACCTATAATCTAGCTACCTAGCCTATAACCTATAACTTAAACCTAACCTAGAGCCTCATCTATAAGCTAATCTAACCTAATTATCGTCCTATAACCTAACCTATAACCTAACCTAATCTATAAGCTAACCTAACATATAAATCTAACCTAACATATAAACCTAACCTAACCTATAACCTAAACCTAACCTATGACTTAACTTAGCCTAACGTATAATTAACCTAACTTATAACCTATAACTTAACATATAACGTATACCCTAACCTAACCTATAACTTAAATTAAACCTAACCGAAACCTATAACCTAAACCTCATTAATCGCATAATTTTGAAAACGTCATAATTCAAAACGAAGTTTCTTCAAAACATAATTTCAAAACAAGATTTTTTCATAGCATAATTTCGAAACAACATAATTCCAAAACAACATGACGAGATGGTAGCGTAATTTCATAACATAACTCCAAAGCATAATTTTGAAATAAAATTACCCCAAACCATAAATTTAAAAACATTTTTTTTCCAAAGCATTATTTCTAAACAAAATGGCATAAAAACTTAAAGCATTGAAAGCCTAAAGTATGAAATTTTATTTTGTGAATATATAAATTAATTTAATATGTATTAAAGTTTAAAGCACTCACATGCGGCCTATTTGAGCAATAACGGGTCTTGTAAACGTCCTTGAACCTGCAAAAATGCACACACACACTATTTTAAACCTTAAACCCTAAACCTACAAGCAAACTTGAAAAGAATCTCACCTTGGTGCTAGAGAGTACTCCACAAGCAAGATCTTCACCTCCGGCAAGTTGTTAGGTACCAGATCTGCAGTAGGTGAGGAGGAGGGCAAGAGAAGAGACACAAAAACTAGAGAAATGCGCAGGGAAAGACCCGCGGGTTTGTTTTTTGCAGGTTCCGTTGGTACATGCATCAATGCAGGCATCAAAAAATTCATCTATACAGGTGTCGAAAGAGAAATCAATATAAGCGCCGAAAGAGACATCGGTATCTGCATCGGAAATTTAAAAATGTTTTTTTAAAAAAAAAAAATCATCTCCCTCCATACTTACCTACACATATACCAATGCCCACCGTCGATGCCGATAATTTGGTGTCGGAATTTAAGAGACCTCTTGTATTGAAAATATCCTTATTAACCCTTTGCTCTTAAAACTAAAACCCTGCTAGTAGTGGGTGTTTGGTGGGTCCTCACCCCTTAGCATTTTGTCAATTTAATTATCGCCTATATTATTGCGGCCAGTCATTTCAAACGGATACATGCGAATCTGAGGTTGTAGGGGGGGAGGGGTACAAACCACCCCCTCTATCCTTAGCTATACATTATTTCATTTTTTAGTCTTTTGATTTTTTTGATGAAGATTTTTAATTTTTTATGGATACTTTATTTTGTAGTACTTTTAAATGTTTATTAATTGCATTTTTAAAGTTCTCTTTTACTTAAAAATAATTTTAGCACTCATTGTCATTTATTCCCTTTGACTTTAGCTATATGTAATTTTTCTAATGGAATTAAGTGTTTTTCTAATTATTTATTTTTTTAGCACACATGGCTAAATAAACTACTTTTCGTGTGTGCAGGACATCGATTGGGATGATCATGGTCCCCCTAGAGGTCCTGAGCATGATCGTTGGCTCAAGGAAAACTCCCTTGTCCTTGCGTCAAGTGCAAAAGGGCAATCCCTCGCTTGAGGCGCATTGCTTTGGAGCACGTGGAGAACAAAGGGCTTTGGAATCCTCGAAAAAGCACTCAGAGAGATGATAGTGCGACTCACCCGTCGCTTGAGGAGGTGCCCCATTAGTCTGTGTTCGGTGGTGGTGCACCGATGCGCAAGGCCAAATGGTAGAGGCAATAGTGATTGGGCGATTTGGGTGCACCACATGGTGATCCTCCCGTTGGCTCTACGTCGACAACTCCTATGGTGTCTCCGTCGCACTTTGAGGCAGAGGATGAACACATGTTCGACATGTGTGATGAGTTACTAACTCATGAGTGTGACATGTGCAAGGAGGATTGTCAGCCCTGCTATTAGCAGCAAGCTAACACGGATACCATTTTTTGAGTTCTCTTTGTAAAACATTTATTATTTTGATAAATCGAGAATATTGTAACTCCTATTTTGTCAGATAAACTCTGTAATTAATGAGCCGAGGCTACAAGCTTCCAGATTGTATCAGCCAGTTACTTCCCAGCTTTGGTAGAACTCCAATTATTAGTTTTGACCACCCAAAAACCTTGGCTAAGATATAAAAGCCATTTTTTATAAGTTTTTTATAAGTTGGTGGATAAGAAATACACAACGTGAGATAACGATGCTCACTCCTCTCCTTCTCGCGTTTCCTACTCCCTCCCCGGTTGTCACATTGCAGTTGCGTTTGTTACATTGCAACAGCTGGTAAGAGCTCTACACATTAACGTAAGCAATTCACAGTATTTCGTAGCTTTTGGCATCGCCGACCCGCGGCCTAATTTTATCATAACTAGAAATTCACACTTTCAAATCAAAAAATAAGTATAGACGGGGTATTGGGACATCATTGCTAAGCATTTAGATGCATTCTGGGTCAGAAACTACTAGGTCAAAAATCCACTGCTGTTAATAATCGCGATTTTGGAACTTGACCTAAAGTGGGGTTTGAGACCATACGCATGTGTGCTTAGGTCTTATAAACTTGTCCTAGAAGTTTCGTTACGTTTGGATGTCATTTGATGCTGTAATGGATGTGATTTGTTTGTCGATGAGCGATTGGCTTTTGGTGTTTTCAGTCACTTGTGTGTAGCTTGAGTTAGATGCGAGTTGTTAGTTGTTTTCCGAGAGATTGACTACCTCTTGTAGCCTCCATGCACTAGTCGAGTCAGCTTCATCCCATGGATTGACAAATTAATCGTGGTTCTCGCTAATACTGTAATAAGATAGGATTGTGACGTTAAACATGCGTCCCACATTTGGTGCCGTTGTCGAGGATTGAAGAGATCTAAACTAGGAAAAAACACGAGCGTCTTGTGTAGTTGTCCTTTAACTTCCTCTAGGTTTGCCTAGAGTTCAAAAATTTCTTTTAGAAATCGCATAGCTTAAGATTGTCATCTTTTGCTGTGTAGAGGTAGCTTGGAAGTAATCGTACTTGCTGAGTGCCTTTAGGATTGTAGGATTGTAAAAATAGATTAGGATTTTGAGAATGATTGGTAGACAAGACAAGTCTTAAGATCAGTGCGCAGAAAAACATAAAAGACAAGAAAACGAGTGTTTGTGGACACTTTCCACAACCCCATTGCATGAAAATCTAGAAGTAGGGTAAGTAGGATCCGAGGTGGATTTCAGTACATTTCTCTCTCTGAAAGAATCAAGTGTGAGTTGTTATTGGAAGTTGCAAAAATTCAGGTCTACGGCTAGAAATAGCTCGAAAAGACTCGAAATCACTCAATCCTACTGGAGATTAAGCTTAAGAGTTGTCTGAACCAGTTGGTAAGCTCAAAGACACTTTGAGGTAAAAATTTCAAGAGTTGGCCAAAACTCAGATTATTTACTTTTTCTTGACATTTTAGGCCAAATTAAGTTTTGACTTGATTCATAGACTTAAAATAGCTCACATAAAGACTGTCTTCGAAAAAATTGCAAAAAAGTGTTCATTTCAAGTCTGAAGTTAATAATCGTGATTATTAACTTTCTGCTCCAAATTGACCAAGGTTCATACCATTGACTCATTGCATGTGTACAAACAAATTTTGTAAAGGCCCAAGAGGTTCGGATCACCAAACTGACACAAAACTGGGTGAAAACTAAAGTTTGTACTGACTTTTTGAATCTTGAGTGTAAATTGGAAAAACTTGTTGAAAATTGATTCATAGGCTTATATTGATGTGATAAACATGTGTACATGCTCATTTGACCAAAAAATTGTAAAAACTTATCAGTTGTAAATAATCATGATTATTTACATCTGTCCCATTTTTCAACTTTTTTGACCAAGTCATAATACCACTAGTTTTAACATGTTGTAATAAGCCCACAAACCAAATTTGGTAAGATTTGGATCACTGGATTGAAAATTGTGACCAAATTTGCAAAGTTAGTCTACAGACAGATAATTGATGACCATTTGACAACAAATTGTCTGAACTTGATGAAACTTGGCTAGTAATCTTACCTAGAGGTGCTCAATAGATCTGTGTCAAAGTTGGGGCAAAAAGTTGCAAAAATAATAGCTGGAGTAAATAATCACAATTATTTACATCTGCTTCAAAACTTGAGAAATTTGCAAGTTTGAGTGTACAGCATATCAAGTAGACCTCACAAATCAATTTTGGTGAAATTTGGATCACGAAAGTGAGGCTTATGCGAGATTCTCGAAATCAGAGTCTGCGGACACAAAACAGTTCATAAACTTGATTAGATTTTGTCCAAACTTGTTGAAACTTGTCCAAAGACTTTAACAAGTTGTATACTTTCCAAACCAATTAAAAAAGTGCAAAAAATTGACAAAAGTAAATAATCACGATTATTTACTTCTGCTATCCAGAGACATCAATTTTGACTTTTGAACTTATACAGTGTTAGACCAACATAATATAAAGCCACAGGGCAATTTTGGGTTCAATTGGATCAAAATTGCTACATGTACACTCAGTTTTCAAGTTACAGATCAAACCTTTGATTTTTGCTAAGTCGAATCTGAAAGTCAAATTTTGACTTCCATAGCTCGATTTGAAGTGATACACAGAGATCAATCACGAGAGTTAGCAAAAAATCTATTGTCTTTATAGAAGAATAGCTAACTTGATCAAATTTGTACAGGAATCAGGTTGCAGACGAGGAATCAGTGGCTTGACAGAAAGTTGCAATCGAATCAAGTGGAAATTGACGACAAGTCAATCCAAAGGTGAGTACTCTATCCAGGGCTTCATAAGTCTATATGAACCTTAGATCTGGTCGTGTACTAGGAAATCAGGGCATACTCGGAGAAACCTCCAGTAAGAGTATCCACCAAAAAAAGTGTGAATCAAGACAATTCCTTGTACACAATTCTTGAAGAAGTCTCAGACACTTTTCAGACTCAACATCCGAAATGTCTTCTTACTCGACTCACTCGGAAACTGGAACGACAATGCGCTATAAGCATATACTCTCTTTTTACAAGACTAACCGTCATGGAGCTAGGTTTACTTGGACCCTAACGAGAAGTACGCTATTCGCATTGATGACCATGGTATTGAGTTCGAAGAAGAGATTATGGCAAACAAACAAGGAAAAATATACATGGACAGAAAAGGAACTCAATATGTACAAGTTGAAAACCCTGATGTGGTAGACAAATGGGGATTAGAAGTAAACACCATAATCCCAGATATGTCAGCAAAAGAAGAACCACCAACTTTAGAATTCAAAGGATATGATCAAGTAGACTTGAAGCCTTTGAAACGGCTTAGTACGGATAATCCTAGGATTGGAGTCTATTGTTGGGAAGATAGAAACATAAAAGATCTTTTATGGACTTTGCTTCCCAAACCACGACAACTAACGGCCATGTAGATTATCTATATCTTCAAGATCAAAGATGAAGGATCAGCGGACCTAGCAACCGACCTGTTTAGGGATTGTTATAACAACAACTTTGTTATGATGACTCCTCAGGAGGTAGAACAAACCAAATACCAAGGGTATTTTATACGGGATTGGTTATTGGGACAAGCACCAGAGACAATTCCAAGAGATGAACACCGTGAGAGATCATCTGAGAGTAATGTAAAGAAACCAGAAACCACCTCATCACGTAGAAAACCGGGTGACGCTAAGGCCAGTCCAGGGCTTCATGAGTCACTATTTCCAACAGACTGGTTTGAAGGACTCGGAACAGTACCAACTGTCAGAAGACCTGGGGTTGAACCAAACAGACGCATCAGACCAACTCATTTTCAAAAATGGGTTAGAAAATACAATGGATCAGGGGATCCATATGACCACTTAGCAAGCTTTAAGAGCATAACATATATTCAATTTCCATACTTAATTCGAGGGGTTTGGAATGACATTAGAAGGAAAAGCATTGACATGGTTCCAAAACATTCCACCAAGGTCAATCATGGACTTGAACACATTAGCTCAAGGATTTGTAGCTGCTTGTTCCAAAACAGGGATCAAACATAATACGGTAGCTCAAATCTACAACTTTAAGTAGAAACATGGTGAGTCTGTTAGGGATTGTGCAACTCGAATGAAACAATACATTTCCAGATGCCCAGAGCTAGAGATACATGCAGAAGAACGACTTGTATCTTTGTTCCTGGAGGGACTACTAAACAAATAACTTCATGCTATACTCTATAGTAAAAAGCATACAACCCTAGAAGCGTGTGTGTCAGATGCTATTGACTTAGGAGACAATTGTGAAATTTTCAACAAAGAAAATGTCCCTAAGGATAACCAAAGTGAGAAAACAACATCCACTAAACCAGCACAAGTGGGAACGGCTGCTGTAGCACCACTCTCAGCCATAGAAGATATGCTTAAAAGGATGAACGACATGATGAACAACATGCAAAAAGCACCTATGAGGGGACCAGGACAAGGGATACCTCCATAGGGACAACCAATTAGGACACAAAAATGGTGTGCAATCGAGGGTAAATGGACCAACCATGAGACCCACAAGTGCTACTTCAGACCAAAGTATGATGGGAATGTTCAGTACGTGCCCATGAGGCCACAAGGACAACCCATGTATAGATATCAACCTAATATGGCCCAAGCTCAAAGACCACCAATGAGTATGGAAAGACATCAACTTGTGTTGGGACAACAACCTCCGTATCCAGTACATAATGCAGTGACTGTAAAGTACATGCACTCTGAAGGAGTCATAGATGAACAAGCATTAGTGCCTGTTACACCCTATGCAGAGCCTAGTCCATCTACAGTAATGGTAGAAGGAGATTGATATAATTCACATCCACCACCAATGGAAGAAACCGTGACTTATGATCCACCAGAGCTCATACCAATGGAAGAAACCATGACTTATGCTCCACCAGAGCTCGCACCAATGTATTATGTAGCTAATCACCAATGGAAGAAATCGTGACTTATGCTCCACCAGAGCTCGCACCAATGGAAAAAACCATGACGTATGCTCCACTAGAGCTCGCACCAATGTATTATTTAGCTAATCAAGGTGTCAGACCTCCCATGGTAAGACCCATGATGAAGCCAAGAACATGAAACTGTCATAGCTGTGGTGTTGATGATCATTGGAAAAATGAATGTCCAGAACGTGACAAAAACCTCAAACCAGTTGAAGCCTATTGCATACAATGTTGCAAAAAGGGAGAAAACTTTTCGAAAGATTGTCTTAAAAATCCTTTAAACAAGGGTAAAACCGTAGTAAACGTAGTCCAAGTGATACCTAGTAGCTCATTAGAGAGTGAACCGATTGTTCCAATCAAGGTAATCACTAGAGTGTAGGACAAGAAAAAGAAACACAACTCCTCTGATGATTCGGAAAGTACAAAAATTTCCTCTCAAAGAATCAAAAGGAGCAGAAGCAAAAGATATGAGATGAGAAAACAAAAACAATGGGTAGAAATCGAGGAGAAAGCAAAAAAACTATTCTAGGAAAAGTTGAAAGAAACTGGAAGTGAATTCAAGGAAACAACCGTGAAATCTAGAGGATCCATTCTAGTTGATAGAATTTTTGAGCCTATTAATGCCGCCTTGGAAGCCTACCACGCAGGACTTAAAGCACGCCAAAACATGATGTTGGACGGATACGCCGCGACGGACGTCAGCACAGTGAGAACTCACCTAACATATAATGTCAGCTAAGGACGAAGCTCGTCGACCCGCAGGTGCGTGGAAGCAAGCATAAGGTGTCAACCTACACTCGACCGACTCCTAACTAATTCTGATAGAGGGCTCTACCAATTGTCTAAGTCACAGCCTTCAAGAGTGCATAAAAGGAAACTTCCTACAACGCTTTCTAGAGCCGAACACCCATCAAACAGTTTCGAAACACCATAGAACTTGAAGGAGATCCTACTAATACCAATAGGTCGCTCTCCCTAAGGTCTATGAACCAAAACCTCAACCCAAAACACACGGTGCAAAATCACGGAGGATATCTGGCCGAAATTTGCAGGTCTTCGTTTCCGAAATCTAAAGTACCTAATGTGTAGTTCTACTCAATGTGAACGCGTGGATATGCTGCAATGCAAAATCGAACAACGTATGCTCACCAAATCACCAGATCAAGCTTGTAGAAGGAGCTCGCAAAACCGGACCGTACGCGCGCAATGTAGGTATCGGCGCGTAGCTCTCGTCGAGGGCAACACACTGCACTTCTCCGCACTCGATTCCGACCACCGGTGCACACATAGCATCAAGATGAAGCTCACACTTTCTCTCGTACACAGTACGCTCACTCACAGACATATATATACCTTACAATTCTCAAACCCTAAAGTTCCAAATCAACCATCTACTCAATCTAACTATCAAAATTGGGATACAATCTGGAAACTTCTGTAAGCCCCAATATTTACAAGGTGAAAAATCAGGTTTCCTCAATAAATGAATAATTACAAAAAATGATAATCTTCCGAGTAGTTAGTTTTCGTGGGGTGTGTCCAGCTTCTAACAATCCCCCCCTCCTTGCTCATGTCGTCCCCGACATGGCCGCTTATCTGCTTCTTCATCGTATGGTTGTAATGGCTCCAAACCCGCCGACACCAAAAGCGGGATGGAACCTTTGACAGGTCTCTAGGCCTACTATAGTCAAGTCTTTAAACAAGGAAAATTCCAGGAAATTCACCCTTACCATTGGCAATGGTTTAGGTTTATAGCCCTAGAAGAGACCTAGTCCTGTCTCCCAGTGGAAACGGGATTCTAAAAAAAAAATTCCGGCCCTAAATCTTCATCCTTTAGAGTAAGGTTTCCTTAGCCAACGCTTTTTTCCCTCTAACATATGTGAGGGTACAGCCGCTAGTGGATTCCTCATCCAAGTGAAGTTTCTAAACGTTTTAGTGCGCGGGAATGGATAGTTACCTGACTAATCAGGTCCACCCGTCCATGATTGACAACCTTAGTCAATCCCCACTTACCACCCCGCACTCACACATGATTCTATTGTTGTTTAATTACTACCACACTCTTTTCACAATTAAAAATAATGATTCCTTTTTTTAACTTTTCAAATTGCATTTCTTTAAGACAACCTTTGAAAATAGTATTCAAAGCATTCTTTCAGAAAACAGACATCTTTAAACTTAAGACAAGGTACTGTCATTTTTAAGTATCACTGACCAGTACTAACTTGTCTCAAGACCACCTATACAGGGGTGAAAAATGCCACCCATTCCTTATTTATATAACCGGGGTGGAAAAAGTCTTCACCCAAAGTCCGGGCGCCCATATGCCAAAACCAGTTGCCCAGACAACCGGGCGGTTCCTCTAGGATAAACTTAAAAGTACTATCCATAAACATAAACAAGCACGGGGTAAAGACTCCACACGTGCTGAGGTAACCGACTCCTCCATGATGGTATCTCCATCATTACTCATTACCTGGAGTAAAAATATTTCCAAGGAATCAGAGGTGTCTTGAGACAAGCTGTCTTAAGGATGGCCAAACATTTCTTTCCTATTTCAAACAATCATAACCAAATCAGTCCTTTCCTAATTACAATCATTGCTCGCGGTTTCGTGGAAGTTACCTTCCATTTACAGCCAGTTTTGTTTTTCCTTCCTAACCTTATGTATGCAATGCTTAACTTAAAATGAACTCTAAAAGATATTAATGGCATAATTGAAATCCACTTGGGACTGGTCGTCCATCTGCTGTGGGGCAGGTGCCCATAAACTCTCCTCTGTTGACCTATGGCTAGGCCCTACTTCATGGTCGTTAGTTGCTTTGTTGCGTTTGTTACTAACATCTTCATCTTCCGTCAAAGGGTTCCCCCTGGTTCTCTTGGGAGCCATTTCGACAGCCTTATAAAAAGACTTAATCCATTAGAGGATTTATTGAATAACATTTATTTTTCCGTGTTTACCCAAAATAAGGGTTTTGGACCTTGGTTAACTCTTTGGCACTTAGATAATTTTATTTCTTAATTTTTCTTATCCATTATATACAAAAATGGGTTACTTTTGACCAAAATACGTACCCTAACTATTTATCTAAGGTTAGGATAATTATAATAGATTTCCCAAGGTATATTACTTCTTTGGTATTGATATCAAAGGATTTCTATTAACTTTACTATATTTCCCTTTTTTATTCTTCCAAAAAATTGGAGTAATTTTACTGGGATATATAATTAAAATAATTTTCTAATGGTAGCATAATTACCATAGGTTCCTTGAGGTCTAATAAACCTTTGATAAATATCTCAATTCAATTTAGATCTATTTACTAATTTTCCCTATTTAAATTTCTCAAAAATAGGGTATTTTAGCTAAATTAATTAGCTAATTTAATTTCCTAAAATTATCCTAATTATCACGGGTTCTTGAACACTTAATCAACCATTGATAATTATATGGAAGCATTTGAATTCCATTACTAATTTCCCCTATTAAAATTGCTCAAAAAACAAGGTATTTTAGCTAAAGTAATTAGCTAAAGTAATCTTCTGAACTTCTCCTAATTATCATAGGTTTTTGAACACTTAATTAACCCTTGATAATTATATGACAGCATTTTAATTCCATTTACTAATTTCCTCTATTTAAATTGCTCAAAACAACATGGTATTTTAGCTAAAGTAATTAGCTAATTTACTTTCCTGAATTTCTCCTAAATATCATGGTTTTTTGAACACCTAATTAACCACTGATAATTATATGGAAGTGTTTAAATTCCATTTACTAATTTCCTTTATTAAAATTGCTCAAAAAATAGAGTATTTTAGCTAAAGTAATTAGCTAAATTAACTTTCTGAACTTCTCCTAATTATCACAGGTTTGTGAACACTTATTTAACCTCTAATAATTATATGGAAGCATTTGAATTCCATTTACTAATTTCCCCTATTAAAATTGTTTAAAAATAGGGTATTTTAGCCAAAATAATTATCTAAATTAATTTTCTGAACCTTTCCTAATTATCATGGGTTCTTGAACACCTATTTAACCACTGATAACTATCTAGAAGTGTTTCTATTCCATTTACTAATTTCCCCTATTAAAGTTTCTCAAAAAACAGCGTATTTTAGCTAAATTAATTAGCTAAATTACCTTTCTGAACTTCCCCTAATTATTGCCGGTACTTGAACATTTAGTTAACCACTGATAATTATATGGAAGTATTTGAATTCCATTTACTAATTTCCCCTATTAAATTTTCTCAGAAAATAGGGTATTTTAGCTAAAATAATAAGCTAAATTAAATTTTTGAACTTTTCATATTTACCACGGGTTTTTGAACACTTAATTAACCACTGATAATTATATGGAAGCATTTGAATTCCATTTACTAATTTCCCCTACTAAAATTATTCAAAAAACAGAGTAATTAGGCCTAATTAATTTGGAAAACTTCTCAGAAAATTATAGGATAATTAGGCCTAATTAATTTGGAAAACTTCTCAGAAAATTATAGGATAATTTTTCTAGATTAATAACTATCTAATGTATCTTTGATAAATAATTCAACTTAATCTAATCCTAATTAATATTTTTACCATTAATTCATGGATAAATTGGCTAATTTCAGCCCTAATATAAGAGAATAGATAATTAGCTCAGTATTACTAATCTTAATTATAATAATCAACAGATATTAATTAATTGAAAGAGGTTTAAGAAGCATATATAGGCCTAATCTTTGATTAATTAACCATTTATCTTAATCTAACCTTACTAATTAAGAAGGATTGGGTTAATTACCATACGGGTTAATCAATTAGAGATTTAACTCTAATGATTTCTGCGTAGTGTTTCTCCCTAGATGAGAGAGAAATTCTCAAGGCTCCGAGTCTAACAAAATATGAAGAGAATGGTCTTATTTATAGCTTTTTCTGGGTATCTGGCAGCTTTCCCCTAGTCCAAGCAGCCCCCCAGCTTGAAAATGGCGCATTTTTCAGCCATCATTGCTCTTGGCAAGTTTCCCCAGCTTCCACACTCACCCCATACCTTCCAGAATTTGCCTGTTTGATTTTTACAGATTTCCCATGATGAAATTTGGAATTTCCTATTTAACTCTAGAACCTTAGTGTAAAGAAGTCTTTGCTAATGATTAATAATGAAACCATCCAATTTTTGTTATTAATTAAATTTCTATGGTAATTTTCCAGGTCCCGTAACTGTTCCCGTTTTTATCGGAATCAGACTCTAAAAATTTCTAGACATAGTAAAGCTCTTATTATAATTCCAAAAATACCAAAATTAATAGTGTTTGGGATCCTGCAATAGTATTTTCCATTAAGTTTTTCAAGCTTAGTACAGTTTTGAAGGTTTCGGAAACTGGAAACCTTACAATCACCCCAACTTAAGGATTTGAGATGTCCTCATCTCAACCGAAATTGGGAAAATCCTTGTGAAGGGATACTTCATCCTCCCAGGTGGCATCCTCGGTAGGGTAGTCCTTCCATTTGACCAAATATTCTCTGATAACCCTGTTTCTTAGACTCCTTTCCCTGGTATCGAGAATACAATCTGGTTGGAGTTCAAGAATTCCTTGCTTCTGCATCACAATTTGTTCGTCATCTAAAGTATGATTTGGATTTGGAATGTAAGGTTTTAGAAGACTGATATGGAAGACATTATGGACCTTGAGATGCTCAGGTAATTTTAGTTTGTAAGCTTGATTACTAATTACTTTAATCACTTCATACAGTCCACAATATCTAGGGCTTAGTTTTTTGTATTTTTCCAAGGATAGAGTGCTTCTTTTTGGCCGAACTCTTAGAAATACTTTATCTCCTTGTTTGAAAACCCGATCAGTCCATTTTTTATCAGCATATTGTTTCTGGCGATCCTTGGTTGCCTGAATGTCTTGCCTTATGGCTTTGGTTTGGGCATCCATTTCCTCTAACATTTGCTTTGAAGCTTCTACCCTTGTAGTAGGGTCAGAAAAATTTAGGGGTGATATGCACGCATGCCCATAAAGAGCATTGAATGGGGACATCCCAATGCTTTGATGAAAAGAAGAGTTATAGGTGAATTCCACCAAAGGAAGAAATTGGATCCATTTTCGGGGTTCTCTACCACAATAGGCTCTAAGGATGTCTTCAATGACTTGGTTTACTCTTTCTGTCTGGCTGTCTGTCTGGGGGTGATAGGATGTACTGAAACATAGCTGAGTTCCTAAGGATTCGAATAAAGCTTTCCAGAATTTTGAAGTGAATTTTGCATCTCTGTCACTGACTATTCTCTTCGGAAGCCCGTGCAATCTGAAGATCTCTTTGATAAAGAGACGGCTTATGTCTGATGCAGTATAAGTTGTTTTTACAGGCATCAAGTGGGAGACTTTAATCAACATATCCACTACCACCATAATGGAGTCGTAACCCCCTTGAACAGTGGGAAGTCTTGTTACAAAGTCCATGCTAATGAGTTCCCACTTCATCTGAGGAATGTCCAGAGGTTGAAGTTTTCCTGGCATCATTACTCGTTCAGCCTTAATCATTTGACAGGAAAGACATTGTCTGATGTAGCGAAGTATATCTCCTTTCATTCCTGGCCAGAAATAGCTTTTCCTTATGGCATTAAGGGTCTTTGCATAGCCGGGATGGCCGGCAACGGGAGCATTATGTCCTTCATAAAGGATTAACTCCTTTAAAGTTGGATTTTTAGGAATGTAAAGCCGATACTTATAATAGAGAAGCCCCTCTTCAAGTGAATAATCCTTGATTTTTTCTTTCTCTTTTTCTTTTAGACCCTGTTGATTGATAACCTGTAAATTTTTTTGATAATCCTTATCTTCCAGGGAAGCTTCTTTAACCTTGTAGAGGATTGGATTGTCAACTGTGGAAATAGCCCCAAGAAAAACCTTACGGCTAAGAGCATCAGCAACCACATTCTCTTTCCCCGGTTTATACTTTATCTCAAAGTCATATTCCTGTAATAGTTCAATCCATCTTCTCTGTCTCATGTTGAGTGTTGTTTGCGAGAAAATCCATTTTAAACTCTGATGATCGGTGATCAATTGAAATTTTCCTCCTAGAAGGTAATGCCTCCAGAGTTTTAGAGCATGGATGACAGCTAGAAGTTCCAAATCATGAGTTGGATAGTTCAGCTCGTGGATTCTTAATTTTCGCGAAGTAAAGGCGACTGGTCTACCTTCTTGGTTTAAGACTCCTCCTATAGCAAGACCGCTGGCATCTGTTACTACCTCAAACTCTTGAGTGAAGTCCGGAAGTTTGAGTACGGGAGCTGATGTGAGATTTTGTTTTAGTTTGAAGAAACAATCTTCCTGTTCTTTCCCCCAAGTAAGTTTGGCTGACTTTTTAGGTAATTGTGTCAAGGGAGCGGCGATAACTGCATAATCTTTGACAAAGATTCTATACCATCCTGTAATGCCCAAAAATCCTCTAATCTCACTGACTGTTTTGGGTTGTGGCCAGTCTATTATATCTTTAACCTTTGCGGGGTCTACTGAAATTCCTTCAGGGTTGATTATAAAACCAAGATAACTAACTTCTGGTGTGGAGAACACACATTTACTCATCTTGGCATATAACTGATGTTGGCGTAGAAGATGGAGTACTTTACATACATGGTCTTCATGATCTTTTTCATCCTTAGAATATACCAGGATATCATCGAAAAACACCAACACAAAATCATCCAGATATTCTCTGAATATATCTTGCATGAGACGGTTAAAAGTGGCTGGAGCATTTGTAAGGCCAAAGGGCATCACTATGAATTCATAATGCCCATACCGGGTGTTGAAAGCAGTTTTGTAAATATCTGCCTCCTTAATCCGGATTTGGTGGTAACCTGATCTGAGATCAATTTTTGTGAATACCTTGGCTCCATGTAACCTGTCAAGCAATTCATCGATGCGAGGAATGGGGTACTTATTCTTTACTGATACCTGGTTAAGCCCCCTATAATCAATGCAGAGACGTAAGGATCCGTCCTTCTTCTTTTGGAATAGAACAGGTGCTCCCCAAGGTGAAATGCTTGGTCTTATGAATCCCTGCTCAATAAGCTGACGAAGCTGTTCCTTTAATTCAATAGCTTCAGGGAGGGACATTTTGTAGGGTCTTCTTGAAATTGGTTCACTACCTTGAAAGGTTTCAATTTCGTGGTCTATATCTCGGGGAGGAGGTAAATTCGAAAGATCTTCCAGAAATATATCCGAAAATTCTTTAAGCCATTCTGGAGTTGGGTTGTCCCTTGAATCATCTGCCTTGTTAAGTTTTACTACAAAGATCTGTTGCCCTTTACGTAACCCCTTCAGAAGTCGGCTAGCCTTGACTAAATGAGCCTTAGGTTTCCCATTTAATCCTTGTACTAATGTTTCTTCACCTAAGTGATTTTTGAAGGTTAAGTTCCCTTGAGCACAGTGAATTTGGGCTTGATTTTTGATTAGCCAATCCATTCCTAGGATACAATCATAGATTCCTACTGGAAGAGTTCGAAAGTAGGATGAAGTCAGGGTTCCCCCTAGTTCAAACTCAACTTTCCCAACTGTAAATTGAGATAGAACCTCTTTCCCATTTGCTAATTCTACTACTAATTTCTTGGTAGGATATTGGTTCAATTTAAGTTTTCTTAAACATTTAGGGGAGAGAAAAGAGTGTGTGCTGCCACAATCTATAAGTAGTTCAAATTGTTCACCTTCTCTGTTTGCAGTGGTTTGGATGACAACGTACTGTTGTCGAGCTCCAGGATTATCAATGGCGGCAAAAAGAGTAGCTCTTTCATCCTCCTCATCCTGCAATGTAGGTTCTCCTAATGCAGCATAAGTTCTGGCTCCTCAACCTCTTCCTCTGCCTCCTCCTCTATTGCCTCTACCTCTTTGATTATTCCCTTGTCCTATTTGAGTGTGAGAAGGGGTTCCGGTAGTAGTTTGAGGATTTTGCCCCTCAGGACATTGACTCCTGCAGTGTCCCATTCTATTGCATCCATAACATCTGATGTTGGGAAAAGTCTGCTCTATATTGGCTGCAACTGACACTGCCCTTCGCTGACCTCCTTGATTATAATTCCCCCTTGCTCTTCCTCTAGAGTTATTGTAGTTGTAATAGTTCCTGGCAGGAGGGTTTCCTTCCCCTGCAAGTGGTTTCGCTCTTAGAAGAGAATCTTGAATAGAGGTGGGTCTCATAGCTTCCAGCCGTTACTCAAGGGTTTGTTTAAACCCTGACAAAAACGAGCAATCTGTTGTTCCATAGTCATTGGTGGGGCGTAACGTCGTAAAGAAACATATTTTGTATAATACTCTTCCAAAGTAAGCCCTAACTATTTGAGGGCGAAGAACTCATTCATCTTGATAGCTTGGTGAGCTGGAGGAAGATATCTTTCTTTCACTGTCTGCTTCATTCTTTCCCAAGAGGGACTAATGGAAGGATTATCTCTACAGTATTGTTTCCACCAGAGTTTGGCATCTCCGGTGAGTCGAAACATTCCTAACATTGCTTGATTCTCTGAAGCAGTTCCTGCTGCTAAGAAATAATCATCCATGGCGTCGAGCCATGCTTTGGCATCACGTTCTAAATTGGTTCCTTCTCCCTTGAAAGTTGGGAGTTGAACTTGTTTTAACAGTAGTTTCTTTTCCTGGGTTGGAGTATAGAGACTTTTGGCAGTTCCTTGGGTTTGTAATTAATGAAAATGCTTTAGTGATTACACTACTTTTGTTTTGTCATGCATTTCCCAAATTTATATACTTTTTAACATACTACAAACAAAAAATCTAACAATCCTTATCACCATTTCAATTTTACTACACAAGCATGTCATAAAACCATGGTATATACAAAGGTTGATACAACACTGACTCATACTATGTACAAGATGGGCTCATACTATATACAAGATGGACTCATGCTATATACAATGTGTGATTCCCTAAATCAACAACCTCTTTACCACTGGTGGGTCTGACAGGGGATCAAAAAAGATGACATCTTTTGGTCCCCTAAACCTTGGGCCTACCCTCATGGGCCTGATCCTACCTGGGTATATTACTGTGGCTACCTGATCATAGACCCACTGATTTTGTAACACTTCTATCCCATCTACCACAATGGTCTGATCTGGATCTTCAGTCCCACTAAAGAATAAAACTTCGATGGTCCGAAGTGTTTCTACCCACTTGAGTCTTTTTAGATTGAGTGTCAACCCTTCTAACTGTCCCGCATCAATCAGGAAAATTCAGCCAAACTGTGACCAGCTGATTCCCCATGTAGGACGATGGAAAAACATCAAATCTAACAATTGCATGATGCTCTTGCGAAGTATAAAGTTGTTGGAGCTGCAAGCAGCCTCGAACATGATATTGAAAATCACAAACTTTTGGTAAGCTTGGTGGATATTTTTCTGTATTGATAGGAAGATTCTCAATTCACAATATACCATAATTAAAAATGCAATACAACTTATGTCCATTTCCCAACTTTTACCCTCCTAAGGTCAGGACCTTATTAAACCCGGCTCTGACACCACTTGTAATGGCTCCAAACCCGCCGACACCAAAAGCGGGATGGAACCTTTGACAGGTCTCTAGGCCTACTATAGTCAAGTCTTTAAACAAGGAAAATTCCAGGGAATTCACCCTTACCATTGGCAATGGTTTAGGTTTATAGCCCTAGAAGAGACCTAGTCCTGTCTCGCAGTGGAAACGGGACCCCAAAAAAAAAAAATCCGGCCCTAAATCTTCATCCTTTAGATTAAGGTTTCCTTAGCCAACACTTTTTTCCCTCTAACATATGTGAGGGTACAGCCGCTGGTGGATTCCTCATCCAAGTGAAGTTTCTAAACATTTTAGTGCGCGGGAATGGATAGTTACCTGACTAATCAGGTCCACCCGTCCATGATTGACAACCTTAGTCAATCCCCACTTACCACCCCACACTCACACATGATTCTATTGTTGTTTAATTACTACCACACTCTTTTCACAATTAAAATAATGATTCCTTTTTTTAACTTTTCAAATTGCATTTCCTTAAGACAACCTTTGAAAATAGTATTGAAAGCATTCTTTCAGAAAACAGACATCTTTAAACTTAAGACAAGTTTAAGTATCACTGACCAGTACTAACTTGTCTCAAGACCACCTATACAGGGGTGAAAAACGGCACCCATTCCTTATTTATATAACCGGGGTGGAAAAAGTCTTCACCCAAAGTTCGGGCGCCCATATGCCAAAACCAGTTGCCCATACCACCGGGCGGTTCCTCTAGGATAAACTTAAAAGTACTATCCATAAACATAAACAAGCATGGGGTAAAGACTCCACACGTGCCGAGGTAACCGACTCCTCCATGATGGTATCTCCATCATTACTCATTACTTGGAGTAAAAATATTTCCAAGGAATCAGAGGTGTCTTGAGACAAGCTGTCTTAAGGATGGCCAAACATTTCTTTCCTATTTCAACCAGTCATAACCAAATCAGTCCTTTCCTAATTACAATCATTGCTCGCGGTTTCATGGAAGTTACCTTCCATTTACAGCCATTTTTTTGTTTTCCTTCCTAACCTTACGTATGCAATGCTTAACTTAAAATGAACTCTAAAAGATATTAATGGCATAATTGAAATCCACCTGGGACTGGTCGTCCATCTGCTGTGGGGCAGGTGCCCGTAAACTCTCCTCTGTTGGCCTATGGCTAGGCTCTGCTTCATGGTCGTTAGTTGCTTTGTTGCGTTTGTTACTAACATCTTCATCTTCCGTCAAAGGGTTCCCCCTGGTTCTCTTGGGAGCCATTTCGACAGCCTTATAAAAAGACTTAATCCATTAGAGGATTTATTGAATAACATTTATTTTTCCTTGTTTACCCAAAATAAGGGTTTTGAACCTTGGTTAACTCTTTGGCACTTAGATAATTTTATTTCTTAATTTTTCTTATCCATTATATACAAAAATGGGTTACTTTTGACCAAAATACGTACCCTAAATATTTATCTAAGGTTAGGATAATAACAATAGATTTCCCAAGGTATATTCCTTCTCTGGTATTGATATCAAAGGGTTTCTATTAACTTTACTATATTTCCCTTTTTTATTCTTCCCAAAAATTGGAGTAATTTTACTGGGATATATAATTAAACTAATTTTCTAATGGTAGCATAATTACCATAGGTTCCTTGAGGTCTAATAAACCTTTGATAAAGATCTCAATTCAATTTAAATCTATTTACTAATTTTCCCTATTTAAATTTCTCAAAAAATAGGGTATTTTAGCTAATTTAATTTTCTGAAATTCTCCTAATTATCACGGGTTCTTGAACACCTAATTAACCATTGATAATTATATGGAAGCATTTGAATTCCATTTACTAATTTCCCCTATTAAAATTGTTCAAAAAACAGGGTATTTTAGCTAAAGTAATTAGCTAAATTAATCTTTTGAACTTCTCCTAATTATCACAGGTACTTGAACACTTAATTAAATTCTGATAATTATATGGAATCATTTGAATTCCATTTACTAATTTCTCCTATTAAAATTGTTCAAAAAACAGGGTATTTTAGCTAAAGTAATTAGCTAAATTAATCTTCTGAACTTCTCCTTATTATCACAGGTTTTTGAACACTTAATTAACCCCTGATAATTATATGACAGCATTTGAATTCCATTTACTAATTTCCTCTATTTAAATTGCTAAAAAAATAGGGTATTTTAGCTAAAGTAATTAGCTAATTTAATTTCTTGAATTTCTCCTAATTATCACGGGTTCTTGAACACCTAATTAACCACTGCTAATTATATGGAAGTGTTTAAATTCCATTTACTAATTTCCTCTATTAAAATTGCTCAAAAATAGAGTATTTTAGCTAAAGTAATTAGCTAAATTAACCTCTGATAATTATATGGAAGCATTTGAATTCCATTTACTAATTTCCCCTATTAAAATTGTTCAAAAAACAGGGTATTTTAGCTAAAATAATTAGCTAAATTAATTTTCTGAACCTCTCCTAATTATCACGGGTTCTTGAACACCTAGTTAACCATTGATAATTATCTGGAAGTGTTTCAATTCCATTTACTAATTTCCCCTATTAAAGTTTCTCAGAAAATAGCGTATTTTAGCTAAATTAACTTTCTGAACTTCCCCTAATTATCACGGGTACTTGAACACTTAATTAACCACTGATAATTATATGGAAGTATTTGAATTTCATTTACTAATTTCCCCTATTAAATTTTCTCAAAAAACAGGGTAGTTTAGCTAAAATAATTAGCTAAATTAACTTTCTGAACTTTTCCTATTTACCACAAGTTTTTGAACACCTAATTAACCACTGATAATTATATGGAAGCATTTGAATTCCATTTACTAATTTCCCCTACTAAAAATGTTCAAAAAACAGAGTAATTAGGCCTAATTAATTTGGAAAACTTCTCAGAAAATTATAGGATAATTTTCCTAGATTAATAACTGTCTAATGTATCTCTAATAAATAATTCAACTTAATCTAATCCTAATTAATATTTTTACCATTAATTCATGGTTAAATTGGCTAATTTCAGCCCTAATATAAGAGAATAGATAATTAGCTCAATATTACTAATCTTAATTATAAAATTCAACAGATATTAATTAATTTAAAGAGGTTTAAGAAGCATATATAGGCCTAATCTTTGATTAATTAACCATTTATCTTAATCTAACCTTACTAATTAAGAAGGATTAGGTTAATTACCATTAGGGTTAATCAATTAGAGATTTAACTCTAATGATTTATGCGTAGTGTTTCTCCCTAGATGAGAGAGAAATTCTCAAGGCTCCGAGTTTAACAAAATATGAAGAGAATGGTCTTATTTATAGCTTTTTTGGATATCTGGCAGCTTTTGGCAGCTTTCCCCTAGTCCAAGCAGCCCCCCAGCTTGAAAATGGCGCATTTTTCAGCCATCATTGCTCCTGGCAAGTTTCCCCAGCTTCCACACTTAGCCCATATCTTCCAGAATTTGCCTGTTTGATTTTTACAGATTTCCCATGATGAAATTTGGAATTTCCTATTTAACTCTAGAACCTTAGTGTAAAGAAGTCTTTGCTAATGATTAATAATGAAACCATCCAATTTTTGTTATTAATTAAATTTCTATGGTAATTTTCCAGGTCCCATAACTGTTCCCGTTTTTATCGGAATCATATTCTGAAAATTTCTAGACATAGTAAAGCTCTGCTTATAATTCCAAAAATACCAAAATTAATAGTGCTTGGAATCCTGCAATAGTATTTTCCATTAAGTTTTTCAAGCTTAGTACAGTTTTGAAGGTTTTGGAAACTGAAAACCTTACAATGGTTTCGTACATCTTGATCAGTGATTCGTATCTTGCATGTAGATTCATCATTGTTGGGGCGAAAATATCAGTGTTTATTGTGAAGAAGCCGGTGTAGAACGCTTCTTCAAAGGCCTGGAGGTGATAGTATGGTAGAAACATTATCCTTTGATACAACGCATGTATCACCTCCTTGGAAGGCTGACCAGACATATCATAAGCGCATCTGTAAGTATCTTGGAAGAAGAAGATATTGTCTGTCACCTAGCCTAGCTTGAATGTCTCAAATACTGCTAAAAGGGTTTTGCAGATATTCTTCATCATGATGCATGGAAGGTCAGGTGAGCCAGTGAACAATTTGATGGCGCCCATTAGGATTTTCACCATGTATTGGACACTTATTCTCTCACCTGCCTTCAAGCTCGGCAGCTTAGCGTAATTCAGCCAAGTGGGTTGGCTCCTTTGTAAGATCTCCTGGGCTTTCCACGTCCTGATCCTTGGTAGAGGACAAAAGTTGAGTTTATCTCTGATGTTTTTCGGTGCCTCTACCAAGTGGATTAGGTATTGTGGGTACTTTGTGAGCTAAGCCTTCCTCCATTTGGGCTGAGAGTCAACTATTAGCCTGGCCCCTTCTGGTTGGGAGATGTCTGCGTTGTAGAGTGGCACCGTCGGCTCTTCTCTAATCCTCTTATTGATGGATGCGGCTTCATATTTCAGCAATGGATATGGAAGAGAGGGTTGAAGCCATTCGTGCCTGAGGTTGCTGGCATCAATCTTCTGGATGGTCATGGACTTGAAAACCCTCTGCTCCCACTCCAAGGCTTCCTTTGTTGTCTCTCTGATCTCCACCTCTATTGCCTTACACAACTTTTCTTCCTCCTCCTGTGTCAGATCTTGTGGCTCTTTAGAGGATCCTTCTAGGATTTCCTCTTGCATAGGTGTGTCCACCGGATCTGCCACATTTTCTAAATCAATGCCTTCATTGGCCGCTGGCCCTGTGCCCTCTTGCTCTCCGGCTTGCTGTTCTCTCAGCTCCTGAATCTGCTTTAGGAGTTTCTGTTTTTCTGTTTCAGCTTCTTCGCCCATATTTACAAGGAGGTCGTTCAATTCGGCGTTTATCTTCTCCGCCTCCTCGAGCTCTCTTTTGATACTTTCTAATTCCTCTTGCAGGGATTTTTGTTCTTCTTCCATTCGTGTTTGCATGACAATAGATCCTTCTGCCATCATCAATCTTTGCTTTTTCTCTAGAGTCAGCTCCTTCTGAAGTTCTTGCATCTGTTCTTCATAAAGTTGACTTTCCGTAGTGATGTGAGTTGAGCTAGTAGCTCTGACTTTGGCAGGGGATGCTCGCAGCCTCTGGATGGTTTGATCTTTCACTTTGAGCTGGTCCTTGAGCTCAAGGACCTCATCGTGGCTGGCTTCTTGATCTATCTCCGCCTTTTCTTTGGCGTTTCGCATTGCTTCAACTTCTTTAGACTCCTCCGCCAGCTGTAGGGTCAGGTTATCCCTTTCCCTCTCGGCATCTATCAGTGATTTGTTGAGCTGCTGACATTCCTCTTCAACTCCTTGCATTCTTTGGGCTGCTGCCTAATTTTCATTTTCCATTTCTTGGCATCTTTGCAATACCCTAGCTAAACTGGCCTGTAGCTCCGCTTCTCTTTCTTTCTGCCTTTGACTTTTTCCTTGTAGAGAGTCTACTTCCAGCTTTATCTTTACTTCCGTGGCCTTGAGAGCTGCCATCTCACTTTCTGAGGCCATGGACTGCGCTCTTATCCCAGTTAACTTTGTCATCACCACATCCTAGTCGTTGGAGGGTGGGTGCAGATCCACTGTATCTGTGGCCATTTCTTTTAGTTCTACTAGCCTGATGCTTTGCATTTGTTCCTTAGGCCCTGTGCTTGCCAAGTCGAATGCAACTGTGGCAGCCTCTTCTTTCGTGTATCCTGCCACTAGCAGGTCCAAAAATGTGTTATATGAATCATTTGGCTCTTGTTGCCCACTTCGAGGCTTAGCCTCTTCCTTTGGTTCCGCCTCCTGGCTCTGCTCTTGCTTGGCCTCTTCTCGTTCTTCTGGTTTTTCTTCAGTCTCTATCTTCTTGTGGAGGGCTGCTAGAAGGTGGTGAGGGTGGTGGTGAGGGCTGTGGGCTGGCCGATAGAGATGTAGGCGTTTTCTTTAGATCTCGGTCTGCCTTTGTTTTTCTTTCTCTCTCTTGGCTCTCTTGCTCGTCTAGCAGTTTCTGCCGTATTTGCTCCACTTCCTCCTCTGTGAAAGGTACATGCGGGATATTTTCTGATGCGGCATCAAGAATCTCAAAATTTTAATGTAATCTTTGAATCTATCCCTTTGCACCCTTCGGGATGATCCAGACATTGCTTCTAGAGATGTCTTCCAGAGTTCACTCAAATCACCTTTAAGGGCTCTCTCTGCTTTGAAGCTCTCCATCAGCTGCTCTAATCTTGCCGCTTTTTGTGACTTTGTCTCTTTCACCAGCACTTGGACAAACTCTTTCTTTTCTTTCTTTTGCTCTGGCTGCTCCTCTTGAACAGGCTCTAGCCGTCTTTTCAATCTTGTAGCAACCCTTGGTGCTCTTTGTGGCTCGTCTTCTTTGTCTTCTTTGAGCCTCAGCAAGTCATTCTGAGACGGGGGGTCAAGCCATCTTCCTTTTGCGTGTAATGCCCCATAAATCACCTTAGTGATTAGTTCTCCTGGCACAATATATGTTGGCTTCTTGTTACCCATCTTCACTAGGTTGTCATGTATATATGCTACATAATTGATTATCTTTGGGGTGCCTTTCATCATTGCCCAAGTGAATGTCATGGCAATTGCACCTGGCGGCATTCTGTACTTTTGTGGCCTCTTCGTACACATGTAGAAGTATTGGTTGTACAACTGACTCATGACTGCCACTCTTGGGTTGGCAATATCTTCAAAAGTGTAGTTTCCTTTCTTTTCATTGTACACCTTGACATCATCCCTTCTTTTAGTTACACTATCCCCCTTGTTGGAGAGGTCTAGTGCATCTGCTACGACTTGCTCAGTGATGATTATTTCTGTTTCGAGCCTGCCTTGTAGATCGGTTACTCTGGCCACTCCATCTTCCTTTATTGTTGTCACAAACTCCCTGACTCTCTTTATGTCAACCCCTGCCGGCACTGCTTCAAAATAGTTTTGGAGGTCAATCTTCTCCAAATACCCGGCCATCTTGCTTCTTACGAACTCATTGAGTTCCCGCGGTAGCATTGGTAGCTCGATCACATTCCCTTCAGTGTCTTTGAATACTCCTTGGTAGATCTTTAGGTTGTCGGACTCTAACAGATCTTCTTGGATCCATGTGCTGGTGGGCTTTAGTGTTCCTTCTGGTATGATGAAGGGCTCCACTTCTTCTAGGTAATCCTTAATGGTCATTCTTTTCTTCTTTGCCGGTGACTTCGCGGCTGCCATAGATCCTGTTGCACTCATTAGTCCAAAGTTAGCATTTTTTTCATATTAGCTGAGAAACTGAGTTTTAACTATCCAAATGACTTGAAAATTGAAAATAAAGCTTAAAAGGAACTTGTGAAACTGTGCATGTGCTCACAGTGCAAATCTGGCCAAAATTTTCCATTTAGACATCCTACGCGTAGGATGTCTTTTTCATCAGAATTGGTTGATACTTGACATGTTGGTAGTGCATGGCTTATGGAACATGGCTAGTGCTTGGATATGGATTTGAGCATCAAAAAGTGGATTTTTTGGTTGATTCAGGCTTTAGGTCACCAATTGGGTAGAAAGTCCATAACAGGTAGCAATTGATGTCCAAATGGGTTGAAAATTGGTATATGGGCTCATTGCACCATGGTATTGGCTCCCATGATGTCACTCTTTGCACAGAAGGTCCAAATTATGTTGGAGACATCCTGCGTAGGATGTCTATTTCATCAAAATGACATGAAATTTGTTCTGTGGGTAGTCCTTGGATTATGGAACATGGCTATGCTCTTGGATTTGGATTTGGACAAGGATTGATGCTTGTAAGAGACTGTGTAGTGTTTTTGGGCTCAAAAAGTGTATCTTGAAGGTGTTGGGGGTCAAAAATGATTAGAATGGCTTCAAAATTGATATATGAGCTCTTGGTGATGAGGTGATTGGATCTAGAATGGACAAACATCCTCTGTAGGCCAAAAATATCAAATAGACATTCTACGCGTAGTATGTCTACTTCACCAATTTTTGCTTCTGACCACACAGATTGGTTGGTGATGTGTTGGTGAATGTGTTGTGCAAGTTTCATGTGATTTGGACAAGATTTGGTAGGTCTATGGCCCATTATTACCTCTATGCCCTAACTTTGCGTTTTTTCATGCATATGAGGTCAATATTGGTCCAAATGTGATGAGACTTGGCATGTAAAGGTCATTCAGAAAATGTGTATGATGAAAAATGTTGGGATCTGTGCCCAGAAATTCCCTTGAGACATCCTATGCGTAGGATGTCTCCTGATGATTTTTTCATGGATTCTGCACTAGTGCCTGCCCTTGGTCCCCCTGAGTCCCTTTTAAGCCTAATTTCAACAAAAAAGTCAAATGGATAGAAATTAACTCCCTGTGTGGACTTCAGAGCCTCCGAGCCGTTTTCTGGCTTTTGGAGTGCTTTTTGGCAATGAAATTTCTTGATGTTGGTCTCCATAGCTTCCTGATCCCTTGGGGATCCTTGCCGTATGGTTTTTGTCGACTTTGGCTTCACTGGAGCTTCATTTGGCAATTTGTCGTTCTAGAAGCACCCATGGTTGAGTTTACATGTCTTCGATGATTTGTGGTGGTCTACCACCATACGACTTGTTTGTTGATGGTCTAGGAAAGCCGCTTGTGAAGTTTGGTGGCAAACGGGTCTGATGCCGTTTCTAAAGTTTAGTGCCGCTTCGGGTCACTTTTTGGTCATGTGGATCACATAGACTTGTCGAGCATGTCAAGATGCTCCTACCCATGAAATTTGGTATCATTTGGGCGCCTTTTCGCCGATTTCTCATTTGGTGGACTCTTGCGGGATTCTAGGAATTAGGGTTTTTTCCGATGGTTTTCTACTGCCTTTGGACATCTAGGACTGGTCTCCTATGCTAGGGTAAGTTGCCGATGAAGTCTCGTTGCTTTTGGGTTAGCCATTAGGTGGCCGTCTCTACTTGTAGGTCTCTACCGCTCGCTTTGTGTGTGATCCCTACGCTAGTTTTTGCGACATAATGACAAACATGCGCGAAAAGCTCAAGGTGGTGAGCCTACCTCTCATGTTTGAAGCTCTTCGGGTAGTCGTGCGCGTCGTAGAAGCTGCTGGAAGGTCCGTCCGCTCTAGGTGGCAGAAGCTCTCTCCACAAGGTCAATGGTGAAAATGAGGTGAAAATTTCTTATAATGGAGGTCCCCGAACCACTTTTCATGAAATTTGACATGTGCTCCTATCTTCTTGCGAGATGCGGTTTAGGCTCAAAAATTTCTTGATTTGGACTCCATTTGACCTGTTTACCAGAAATTTGGCATTTCTATCAAAACCTGGCCAAAACACGCTTTCCGCTCCAGTCTCATAATTGCACCCCCACTGTACCATAGGTTTTCCTATAGTCACTGATCATCCCCCTATTTTTTGTTTTTCATTACGACCGTTTTTCACCTGCTTTTTGTATTTTTGAAGTTTTTTTGCCAAAAATTAGCAAAATTAAAAGGAAAATAGCAAATCAAACCCAAAAATCATAAAAAATCACAATCATCTTTGCAAAACATTATATGCACTCACATAAAAATTTTATGGCCGGATTTCTCCGTTTTACCAATTTTTTGCCAAAAAAATGGCTATTTCTACTTATATATACACACCTAGGGGGTTGATTTGGCGTTTGGCCCCATATACCTATAGATACATGCTGTATAAGGGCATATGTACTTGGGTTAGTCCAGAAAATTTTTCAATCAAACAACAACCCTTAAAAAAGTCAAAAATCATGCCCCTTTTTTGCTCTTTCTGCTATTGGTTCCGCATTTGAGAATGCCTCCCCCCCTCCTAGCCGGAGTCCTCCTAGATGACAAGGTATCGCCTCGGAGTATGTGCCGTGCATAGGTTGAAAATTTGTGTTGATTCTTGGCCGATTAATGTGGCCCTAATTGATGCATACTCGATCAATGCATGGAAAAATTAATGATGTGCAAGAGAAGGGAATAAGCAAGATGCTTATTGGCATTCGCCGTCGAGGTTTCCTGTTTTCTTTGCAAGTAACAGCTGTAACTCTACTGCTCTCTGTTTAATTGTCTTTTTTGCAAAAGGAAAGCTCTTTGCCGTTTCTGTTGAGATAGCCGTATTTGTTTTTATGGTTATGATTGGCTTGGTCGGAATGGCCGTGGACTGTATTTCCTTTGCTTTCCATTGGTAGCTTGTTTTTGCCGGTTTTTGTAGATGTTTTGGTACTTCCTTGGTTGCCACTGGTTTGTTGCGGATTGGCATTCACATAAGTCGGCTGTCCTTTTTCAAATGCAGCTGTCTGCCTTCCGTTGTTGCTTGTACTAAAGGGAGTTCCTTTTGCTTTTGTTTTGGTATCCAAATGCGAGTAACATTTGGGTTATTGCTGAGCATTTTCTTTGGGATCCATATTTGTTTTATGCCCTTGGTGTTTGGTTGAACTATCTGCTTCGGTTGAATTCTTTCTTTATATTGTTGTTTGTCTGCCATGTCATTTATATCCTTCCGCATCCATACTTGTTTCCCTTGTTTTGGTAACCTAGATCTTTGCACTGCGGTCGGTGACTTCGTATGTATGTAGTTAGCATGGTTGGCTTTTACCTGTCTGTTGGCCTTTGGTCTCATGTTGTTCTTTGGTGGCATTCGTGGATCTTTTTCCAGTGATTGCATTGCTTGCAACTTATTATTCCGGTATTGCGGAGCAAAGGCTATCACCTGTTGTTCTTGTGCATGCTGAATTTTGACTGCATTTGCATTCCAATCTATCTGCACATTGTACTCTTTTTGCCAAGGTTGTCCCAACATCATTGGGTGTTGTGTGCTGTCATCCTCTACCACATAGAATTTGTGTGGGTAGATATATTGATGTATTTGAACATGCAATATAGTCCATCCCAATGTTTTCAATGAGTGTGATGTACTACTTTCCAGCACTTGAGGAGTAGGATGAAGTTGACCTGTGGATTTGAGCTATTGGTATAATCCGTAAGAGATCAAATTTGCTTGAGCTCCCGAATCAAGCAATGCTATCGATTCAACTTGATTGCTACCCACTTTGACAACAATTATTGGCTCCACTGTGTCTTCATTCAACTTCGTCAGTCGAATGGCATTGATTCGCACTGGTGCTCCACTTTGTTGTTGTTGTCGCAGAAGTCTTCTTTTTGCAATGTGTTCATGTTCTTTTGATTGAGCTTCTTCTCATACTCTCTGTTTTTCCTTCATTCGTTGTTCTCCTTGATGAATTTGTTGGAGCATATCCTGTGTGAGTGGTAGATGATATTTCTTCAGTCGACATCCACTAATCCAGTTCGACATTTCTTCACCTGCTAATGTAGCAAGCTTGACAGCGCCGCTTTGTGATAGATCACTAATCAAAAAGGGTCCCATCCCTCGCTTTTTAAGTTTCTTGGCATGTTGCTTCAAAGTATAAACAAGTACATAATCACCTATTTTGAACTCTTTAGTGCGCACATGCTTGTCAAAAAACTCTTTTTGTCTTCTCTTTTTAGCATAGATTGAAGCTACAACTCTCAAGCGCAGTTCATCTAGATTTTCAAGATCATCTATTCTTAAGAGAGTTCATGCCCTATCCATTCTAAGCGTTTTGCTAGTCGTAGAGTTGGAATTAAAAACTCTATGGGTAGTATAGCATTTAGGCCAAACACCATATTGTACGGTGTTGTTCCTATAGATGTTTTGTAAGCTACCTTGTATGCCCATAGTGTTGAGTTAGCTACTGATCCCAATCTATTCGTGACTTTGACACTATTTTAGTGAGAACCGTGCATAGTGTTTTATTTGTGGCCTCAGCTTGTCCATTTGTCTGTGGATGGTATGGAGCAGATTTCCTATGTATGACCATGAATTCCTCTAGCAGATATTCAATGACTTCATTAAGAAAATGTGTCCCACGGTCACTGACAAGTTCTATTGGTAACCCGTATCGTACAAAAACATTCTCATACAAAAATTGTGCAGTAGTCCGTGCATCTGCTTTTTGCGTTGCCTTGGCTTCCACCCATTTTGTGAGATAGTCCGTAGCCACAATGATATATTGGGTATGGGTGCGATATGCAGGGGGTGAGATAGGTCCCACAAAATCAATGCCCCATTTTGAAAATGCTCTTGCTCCCATCATTGGCCGTAGTGGAATCTCATCTCTCTTTATCGGTAGCTTGGTGCGATGACATGCGTCACAACGCTTTACAAACTCTTCAGCATCCATATGCAATGTAGGCCACCATATTCCTGCGGTAAAGACAATTTTTGCCGTCTTATCGCCTGAAAAATGGCCTCCACTTATTTCTCTATGTGCATGTTCTAGAATCAGCAGGTATTCACTTTCACTTGCACAGATTCTAAGTTGATTGTCCTTTCCTCGCTTATAGATTTGGTTCCCAATTAACTGAAAGTCGCGAGCTTCCAGCTCTATAGCCTTTTTCCGTGCTCTTGTGATGTTCTCAGGAAATGTCCTGGTGGTTAAGAAATCAATGATATATTGACTCCATGCAGGTGCAAGGTTTACCTGAAACAATGCCGCGTGATCCACTAGTCGTTTGGCACTACATATAGTACAATTGGTAACATAAGAATGTGTGTCCGCATACATAGTTGGCCAATAAATCCCTAGCTCTTTCAATCTCTGGTGTGTTTTCACTGTTGAACAATGAAATGCACAATCTTGGACATGTGCTTCTTCAAGGTAGCACTCGAATTCTTCCGGATTTATACATAATCGTAGGATTTGGTCCGATCCTAGATGATACAGCCGTCCTGCTATCAACTGGAAGTTTTTTGTTTGTTGAATTGTTTGTTGTTTGGATCTGTACTCCGTATTATCGAACCTACTTCCAAAGGAAAGAATGCTAACAATTTCCTGTGACCATTTGGGTACCATTTCAACATTGAAAAGATAAGCATTTGGTATGTCATCATCTACTCCTTCAGGAGCTTCCCCATTGTGTATCCTTGAAAGATGATCCGCTCGTAGATCAGTTTTACCCTTTTTGACCACCACTGTGAAGTCAAACTCTAGCAATATAATAAACCAGCGTACAATTCTCCCTGTATTGCATGGTTTATTTACCAGATACAAAAGAGCTTGATGATTTGTGAAGAACAGAAATTTGTTTGCGAGCAAATAATGCCGAAATTTCTTTACAGCATAAATCATTCCTAAACCTTCTCGTTCAGTGGTTGTGTAGTTCTTTTCCGCACTGTTTAACTGTCGGCTTGCATAAAACACTGGAAAATCGATTGTTCCATCTCCAGGTTGAGCCAGAATACTTCCAATTGCATATGCAAAAGCATCAATGTGAACATGGAATATCTTTTCCCAATCTGGTGCTTTAAGTACAAGTGCTAATATAAGGTCTTCCTTTAGCTTTTGGAATGAAGTTTCACACTCCTTGGTCCAATCGAAATTGACTAGCAAACGATACAGATGTTGTGCGATAACCGCATACATGTATATGAATCTTCGATAATATCCGCAGTGTCCCATGAAGGATTGCACTTGTTTTGCATTAGTAGGCATGGGTAGGTCTACAATGACTTTGACTTTGTCTAGGTTAGTGGTTATGCCATTTCTTGAGACAATGGGTCCTAAGATGCGGCCTTGCTTAACCATAAAGATACACTTTTCCGGGTTAAGACAGATTCGATATGTCCTGCATTTTTCAAAGACCTTTTGCAAATGGTCAATATGTTCCTCTCATAGAAGAGAGTGTACACAAAGATCATCCATGTATATTTCTAAGAATATTCTCAAGTATTCTTTGAACGCGTGCGTCATTAACCTTTGGAAGGTAGCTGGGATATTAGTTAAGCCAAACGGCATAACTCAATACGCATAAATTCCCTATTCTGTGGCAAACGCTGTTTTGTGTTGATCCTCCCTTGCTATTGCCAGTTGGTTATATCCTGAAAACCCATCCAGAAAGGAATAAGCCCGTTTTCCAGCCACCGACTCAAGTACATGTTCTGTGATTGGCAAGGGATAATTATCCCTTATGGTGGCGCATTTACCTTTTTGAGGTTTACACACATCCCAGTTTTCCGTTCTTTTTAGGAACTACCACAATGGGTGACACCCAATTTGTATGTTCAATCTCATAGATGAATTCAGCTTCCATCAACTTATCAATCTCTTCTTTGATTCGTTTAGCAAATGTGTCATTATAAGTATAAGGACGTTGTTTGCTAGGTTTTGCATCCGATTTCAAAGGAATTGTATGTTGGCATATCGATGGATCAACTCCTTTGAGGTCTTTATAGGACCATGAAAACACATCTTTATACTTCTTTAGAAGTTGTGTTAGTCGTTCTTCTTCTTCAGGCTCTAAATCGTTTGCTATATAGACCGGACTGAGGCTTTTCACCTGGTTCCGTGAGGTCTATTCTTTTTGTATTTTGTGGCCCATCGTAAGATTCTTGGTTGGTTCTTTCCCTGACTGGTGGTGTCATGATAATTTTTCTGTCCTGGATGATAAATTTCCAATAGTGTGATGGTACATTCATGTTTCCCATTTCTGACTCCCCTTTACCATCACTATCTTCTTTAGTAGTCCATATCTCACGTAAAGACCGTTTCAGTTCTTGGTATTTCTGTTTACGCTCCAGTTTGGTCCACTCTTGGTCTTTTGTTGTTTCTTTTTTTGATTTTTTCGATTTTGTTTCTGTTTTAGCTTTTCGTTCTTGTTTTAGTTCCTCTCGCGTTCTTTCCCTTAGATCTTTTGAGAATCTTCCTGATATTTGATCTTTTACACAATCCTCTGCTTTTACAAGCATCAAATAGTGAGTTTTACCTTTTGTCCTGGGCATCAGGTTCTCCCTCACTTTGTTTCCTGCTCGTTTCCTCCTATAGCGTTCCTGGCGTCTAGCGTACTGATTAGCAAAATCATAAAACTTGATATTCTTGGTTTCCCTTCCATGCTCACTTGAGGTGTCTGAACACTCATTATCTACATCATCATTTACTTCCAAATGTTCAGAGGAGTTATAAAACTCTTCTTGTCTGGTGGTTCTATCGTCTCATCTTCTCCGGGTATAATGCTTACCATGTAGTAGGGTAGCACATCATAGCCATCCTTATGGCAAAATTTTATTGTTGGACTATCTGTACTGGTACAGACATCCAATGTTGCTAGTATGTGTTCCCATTCTAGAGGTTCCAAGGCATCTTCCGGGAAAGGTTCCGAAATATACTCCTTGTCCTCAATTGCTCTTTCTAAGACGCATTCCTCTCTTCTTAAGCTTCCACAATGTGAAGCTCCGCACATCCATAGCTCTTTTTGTTGCCCTAACCATGCTGGGAGTTCCGATCCTGCTACTGTAGCTGAATCAAACTCTTCCACAGGTGTTTGGTTCACATCTTTGTAACTATGGTCTTTCAGGTGTATTTTAGTTGTTGTTTCGCCATGTCTGAGGTATATGTGGTTGTAACCCCAATCTTGGACCATCTTCAATTGTCGCATGAATGGTCTTCCCAAGATGATCTCATAATTGTTCTTTTTGTCAAAATCGACTATCGCAAATGTATGCTCATACTCGATCCCGCACGAAGTGACAATTACTTTTTCTAAGAGTCCTAGAGGCTTCTCCATGAACCCGTCTGCCAATTGCAATTTCATTCTGGTAGCTCTCAAAGCTGGTTTTTCCCCATTTTTTCCAAATTTCCTTGGTGGTGATAGCAACTCTTGCTCCACTGTCAAGAATAGCTTTGGAAACTACTCCTTGGAATTCTACTGGTAGCGTGGTGTTTCCATCTTCTCCCTCTCAATACTCTCCAACCTTGTTTAATGGTATTGGACTAGTGTTTAGTTGAGGCCTGTCCAAATCTCTGATCCCTTCCTATAGCCTCAAGGTGGGGTCTCTCACTCCAAATTTTTCTAGGAATTTACCTACTGTGGTCCACATGTTTGGTCATAACCTGAGGAGTTCTGCTAATGTGATTGTGCATGCTACCGGTTTGGACAATAACTCAATCAATCCTTGCGAATCCATCACTTTGTTAGAAGAAAGTCTTTGAGATGGGATTGCTCTCACTTCCGACTTGGCTTCATACTCTTCTAGGTAAGAGGGTAAAGTTCTCAGCGAGTCTGGTTGGCTGTGCCCCGAACTAATTGATCCTTGGTATCCCCCTTGTGAATGTATCTCAAAGTTCATTTGTGACCTTGCCTCAAATTCTTCAATAGGAGGTAAGGTTACATTCTTTTCTTTTCTCGTGCTATTCATGTGGCTACTCATCCTATTAGCCTCGTTGGCCTCACGGATTTGCTTCCACAGATTGTCTAGACCGTTACAGTCCTTACCCATTTCTGTCAATGTTTTAGGCTGGAACCCGTCACTTACCTCTTCTGTTGTATTTGGCACTATGATAGGCTCTCCTTTGGACTCATAGGCATTAGTGAGTCTTTCCTTTGTTTCTACTTGTTCCTCTAAAGTTGGTTGGATAGGGGTTGGAGCTGGTGCCTCATGCCAATTTCCAGGTTTACCCAACGGGTCTTCCATCAATATTGAGATGTTCAATCATCCTTTTACACATTTCCAACCTTTGTTTTTCTATTTCCGCATATGGATAAGTCATCCACCTTTGCTCCTGGGTTTGGTTCTTTTTGAGTCTGGCTTCATAAGCCTTTAGAAGCTCATCCAACTACTCATTTACCTTGTCTGCCAATACAGATCCTCCTGATCCTGCACTTTTGGGCTCTGCTATTTTCTTGGGTGCTATGTGTTAGGAAATAAGACGTAGCTAAATAGATAATTGAGTAGATTACTTAATGGAGAGAGACAGATTTATATACACGAGATTATAGAGTAGAGAGAGAGAGAGAGAGAGAGTACACACGATATACGTGGTTCACCCAATGTGGGCTACGTCCACGGGAAAGCAGCCACTCAATGGCTTTAGTACTTCAAAACAAGAAGTAGTTTACAAAGGGATTATACCCTTAATGGAGCTCCCGCCTTGCTTCACTCTCACCACCTCACACTCACCTTGTTACATCAACTTCACACACTATCAAATGTGTGTAGAAATGGCCTCCTTTTATAGGCCAAAAGGGCTGCCCTCTCTTATGAGAGACAGCCATGTGTAGCCGCCCTTGTGCGAATAAGTCCAAATCGGACCCTCCAATCCGCCCATGTGTGGCCGCCCTTGAGAAGACAAGTCCGCTTTTGAATTCGGCCACCGGCCATTGAATTCGGCCACCGACCACCGGCCATTGACTTCCGACCACCGGCCACCGGCCATTGACTTCCGACCACCGGCCATCGGCCATTGACTACCGGCCAACCGACCGGTTGTTTTCCTACCACTTTCCAGCCGCCGTCCGGCCATAATATTCCGGCGAAAAAGAATATTCCGGCGAAAAAAAAGTCTCGGGGGCCTCTGCCCTCGAGGCCTTTAAAGTTGCCCCTGATTCTTGTCCGTGAAAATTTTGGTTTTCGATGAGTGATTTTCCTTCACACAGGATGGCTTCTCCTCATAATGGGGGCCTTACAAATGTGCGCTTTTACCACAGAAAATTACAAGGGTAAATCAGGCTCCATACTTAACAATCTCCCACTTGGAGACTGATCTCCAAACCAAACCTGTGACTGCTTTCCATTCTGGCTTCTTATCCTTGAATGCCGATTGAAGATGAGCAAAAGCTCAACTTCTCCTTGTTGACCACCTTTGTAAACATGTCTGCAGGATTTTCACTTGTATGCACCTTTCCTAGCTTTAGCTGTCCCTCTTCCAAAAGAGTGCGTATGAAGTGATATCTCACCTCAATGTGCTTTGTCCTTGAATGAAAGGCTGAGTTCTTCGCAAGATGGATAGCACTTTGGCTATCACTGTACAAGACACAATTGTCTTGTTTGAATCCAAGCTCTTCTAAGAATCTGTGAAGCCACAGAATTTCTTTGCTTGCCTCCGTCATTGCTACATACTCTGCTTCCGTGGTAGAAAGTGAAACCACTTTCTGCAGCTTTGAAGCCCAGCTTACTGCTGTGCCTCCAACCGTGAACACATAGCCAGTAGTGCTCCTTCGAGTATCTTTGTCACCTGCCATATCTGCATCAGCATACCCTTCTAGAAAAATATCAGTTCCTCCAAAATACAAAGCATTTGTTGTTGTCTCTTTTAGATACCTAAGTATCCACTTCACAGCTTGCCAATGCTCTTTACCTGGGTTGTCCATGAACCTACTCACAACTCCCACTGCATGTGCAATGTCTGGCCTTGTCCAGACCATAGCATACATTAGAGAACCTACCGCTGCAGCATATGGATCTTTAGACATATAGGCTATCTCCTCTTGTGTCTTTGGACACATATCCTTCGTTAGTTTAAAATGACCAGCCAAAGGTGTAGAAACTGGTTTTGCATTTTGCATTGCAAACCTTTCTAGTACCTTCTTGATGTAATCTTCTTGAGATAGCTTTATTGTCTTCTTCGTCCTGTCCCTTAATATTTTCATACCAAGTATCCTCTTTGCAGCACCTAAATCTTTCATTGAAAAAGATTTGGACAGCTCCTCTTTTAGGTCTTTGATGTCCTGCATGTTAGCACTTGCAATCAACATGTCATCAACATACAACATTAGGATGATGAATTTCCCATCTCCCAAATTCTTCATGTAGACGCAGTGATCCGAGTTGCATCTTGTGAATCCATGATCCAACATCCATCGATCAAACTTCAAGTACCATTGTCTTGATGCTTGCTTTAAACCATACAAGCTCTTCTTTAATCTGCAAACCATTTTCTCCTTACCTTTTACTTCATACCCCTTTGGTTGAAGCATGTAGATTTCCTCCTCTAAGTCACCGTGAGGGAATGCCGTATTTACATCCATTTGCTCGAGATTTAGATCATGAGCATCCACAAGGCTTAAGACAAGCCTAATTGAGTTCATTTTTACAACAGGAGAAAATATTTCATTGAAGTCAATACCTTTATTTTAAGAAAAACCTTTTACCACAAGCCTAGACTTGTACCTTTTCTTCCCACCTTCTTCTTCCTTTATCTTGTACACCCATTTGTTTTGAAGTGCCCGCTTACCTTTAGGCAACTCAACCAACTCCCATGTTTGGTTGTGATGTAGTGAGTCCATCTCCACTTGCATGCTCTTCGTCCATTCTTCTTTGGATTCATGTTGCATAGCTTCTTCATATGATTCCGGCTCTCCAGAATCTGAGATCAAGAGATGGTTGAAGGAAGGAACAAACCTTTCTGGAGGTCTACTTGCTCTTGTAGATCTTCGGGGAATAGGTTGAGGCTCCTCATTTGGTTGATGTTGTTGCACATTGTCACCGTTTGCAGTCCTTGAGTCTTCACCGTCCTCAAGCTCCATGTACTCATCACCTGTTTCTTTTGTTTGTTTTTTTTCCAAGTAATCTTTGTACATATTTCGTTCGTTAAAAATTACATCCCTACTCCTTAAGATTTTACCATCTTCAGGATTCCATAGGCGATACCCAAAGTCTCCTTCTCCATAGCCAATGGAGAAACACTTTTTGGACTTTGCATCTAACTTTGATCTTAGGCTTCTATCTATGTGCATGAAAGCCTCACACCCAAATACTTTGAGAAATGCATAATTCACCGGTTTACCTGTCCATGCCTCTTCTGGAACTCCCCCATCCAATGCCGTTGAGGGTGACCGATTGATTAAGTACACAGACGTACTTACAGCTTCTGCCCAAAGCTCAAGCGGTAGGCCTGCATGTAGCCGCATGCTTCGTGCTCGTTCCATGATTGTCCTGTTCATCCTTTCTGAAATCCCATTTTGTTGAGGTGTCCTTGGGGTTGTCCTTTGCCTCCGAATGCCATTGCTAGCACAAAAGCTTTCAAAAGCTTGGCTGCAATATTCACCTCCATTGTCGGATCTGAGGCATTTAACCTTGGTATCTGTTTCATTCTCCACAAAGGCTTTCCACCTTTGAAATATGGAAAATACATCGGATTTATTCTTCATGACATAAACCCATGTTTTTCTAGTCGCATCGTCTATGAATGTTACATAGTACAATGAGCCACCAAGTGATGGTGTACTTGCAGGACCCCAAACATTAGAATGAACCAACTCAAGTTTTTTATTTTTTCTTTCATTTCCTGATTTTTGAAATTTTATCCTCTTTTGTTTACCATAAACACAATCTTCACAGAACTCTAAGTCCACTTTTTTCAAACCTGGTAGAAGCTTCTTTGTTTGAAGGATTTGCATTCCTTTGGCACTCATATGCCCAAGTCGGTAGTGCCACACCGCACTGTCAACTTCTGTAGTTGCTGCACAAGCTAAAGGCTACGTGCTAACAGTACACAAGTAAAGTGTACCGACTTTTTCACCCTTGGCAACCACCAAAGATCCCTTTGAGATCTTCCACCGTTTGTTTCCGAATGCAATGTTGTGACCTTCATCGTCCAATTGTCCTGTAGAGATCAAATTTTTGCGAAGAGAAGGAACATGCCTAACATCTTTAAGCTTCCATTCATTTCCGTTAGCAGTTTTGACAGAAACTGTACCTTTGCCGACAATCTCACAAGCTTCATCATCTCCCAAGTATACATACCCAAAATTACCTTTGGTGTAGTCTTGGAAATGTTGCTTGTGTGGTGTCGCATGGAATGAAGCCCCGGAATCTACTATCCAGGAATTAGACACATTGTCTAATGAGAGAATTAGAGCATCTTGCTCTACTTTACCTGCCACATTGGCCTCCGATGTTGGCTTGTTGTCTTGAGACTCTATCTCCTTCTTCTTCTTGGACCAGCAATCCTTCTTGAGGTGGCCCTTCTTGCCGCAGTTCCAACATTCAAGAACTGACTTTGTGCGTGACTTGCTCCGCCTTGAGCGATCACTACCCTTTTGGTTTTTGAACCTCTCCTTAGGCCTTCCTCTTGTTTCCACTGATAGTGCAGCACTTGATGATTCTCCTGTGCTTCTCCTTCGCATTTCCTTGCTTAGAAGAACACCCACAACATCATCAAACTTAAGAGTATTTGTGCCAGAGATAGAATTTCTTACAGCCATCACAAGGCTGTCCCAACTATCCGGTAGAGATGATAGTATAAGGAGAGCTCGCACTTCGTCATCGAAATTGATTTTCACTGATCGAAGTTGACTTATGTTTGTGTTAAAGTCATTTAAGTGTTCTGCAACTGAACCATTCTCTGCCATCTTTAGATTGAACAAGCGCTTCATAAGAAATACCTTATTGGATGCCGATGGTTTCTCGTAGAAGTCGTCAAGTGACTTCATCAAGTCCTCCGTGGTCTTCATCTCCGAAACATTGAAGGCTACCGTTGACACCAAGCTTAACCGGATTGTTCCCAATGCCTTTCGATCAAGGACAATCCATGCTTCATCTGCCATTGTTGCGGGCTTCTTCGCAAGACCGCCTAGTGGCAAATAGAGGTGCTTCTGGTAGAGATAGTCTTCAATCTGCATCTTCCAATGTTGGTAGTTTTTGCCGTTGAACTTCTCAATCTTGAGCTTCCCTTCCTCCGCCATAACTCCCACTCAATTCAAGGAATCCTTTCCTTGAGATAATTTAGCTACGAGCAAACCTTGCTCTGATACCAGTTGTTAGGAAATAAGACGTCGCTAAATAGATAATTGAGTAGATTACTTAATGGAGAGAGACAGATTTATATACACGAGATTATAGAGTAGAGAGAGAGAGAGAGAGAGAGAGAGAGAGTACACACGATATACGTGGTTCACCCAATGTGGGCTACGTCCACGGGAAAGCAGCCACTCAATGGCTTTAGTACTTCAAAACAAGAAGTAGTTTACAAAGGGATTATACCCTTAATGGAGCTCCCGCCTTGCTTCACTCTCACCACCTCACACTCACCTTGTTACATCAACTTCACACACTATCAAATGTGTGTAGAAATGGCCTCCTTTTATAGGCCAAAAGGGTTGCGCTCTCTTATGAGAGACAGCCATGTGTAGCCGCCCTTGTGCGAATAAGTCCAAATCGACCCTCCAATCCGCCCATGTGTGGCCGCCCTTGAGAAGACAAGTCCGCTTTTGAATTCGGCCACCGGCCACTGGCCATTGACTTCCGACCACCGGCCACCGGCCATTGACTTTCGACCACCGGCCATCGGCCATTGACTACCGGCCAACCGACCGGTTGTTTTCCGACCACTTTCCGGCCGCCGTCCGGCCATAATATTCCGGCGAAAAAGAATATTCCGGCGAAAAAAAAGTCTCGGGGGCAGAGGCCCCCGAGGCCTTTAAAGTTGCCCCTGATTCTTGTCCGTGAAAATTTTGGTTTTCGATGAGTGATTTTCCTTCACGCACGATGGCTTCTCCTCATAATGGGGGCCTTACAAATGTGCGCTTTTACCACATAAAATTACAAGGGTAAATCAGGCTCCATACTTAACACTATGTTTGCCATGGTGTGTGAGCTTAAGCTAGCTAGATCCTCTAACCTCTCTAATCTATCCCTTGTATGTTCCAACTCCTCGGATAGAGCTGTTTGCTCTCGTTCTTTCTTGGCTTTCATACGCGCTTTTCTAGCTTTCCAAGTGCTTCTCTGATTTTTCGTTTTTGAACTTTGGGCATCGGTTTTTGGCTCTTCAACTATGGGTTCGTTCGTCATTCTATGAGCTTGGGCTCGTGTTACCGCCTGAATAGGTATGATTGTTTCATTTTCTGACCCTCCACCAGAAGGTAGTGTTTCTAGCATGTTCAAGGTGGTTTTTGCTCCTTTGCTCGGGTTTTTAGGGCAATCGGGAATCAAATGAGTAACTCCACACTCGGTTCAATACACGTTGACTCTAATGATTTCATCATGAGGACAGTCTCTTAGGCAATGGTCTCCACCACACTTGTAGCAGGGTCCCTTGGGTTGTTGAGGTGCTCCTTGAGCTCCTCTTTGTTGGTATGCATGTCTCTGTCCGCCTATGCCTCCGTTGGCTATGGACAACAATGTTCGTTCATCTAAGCTATATCTTCCTTCTCCTACTGCCTGTGCAGCTGTTGATGGTCCTGTACTTCCTATCATGCTCCATGGTTCTGGTGTCGAGGGTTCATCCGGTGGATAATAGACAGGATTTGTTGCATATCCATTGGGATCTTCATAATATGCATGCATAGGCACCAAAGCCTTATCCTCTAATTTGGTTACGGTTGGTGTATATCTTATACCAACTCATTAGGAAATTTCGGAGGTCATTTGGAGGGCCATATGAAGGAGAGAGAAAAATAGAGCGCGTCTAATGAGCAAGAGGGCTACGTTACGTAGGAAAGTACGTGGAAAGACTCAAAAAATAGGAAAATACCCTAAAAACTTTCAAGAATCTAGGATTGTGGCATCGTAACTTCCTTGCTTTTACCGAGCTGTTAGGTGCATGTGTGGTCCCACTGCTGATATTCTCTTATGGTCATTAATGTACTGGAGGGTGACCATTAATCCCGCACAAGATATTGGAATTCTGAAACACTTTCCCTCCATTAGAATGCTTTCAAAGTGAATCTCCCTCCACTAAAGCTTTCTCTGAGAGCTATGGATTCCACGTCTTCTCGCCCAAGAAGCTCTAGATGTTTATGGTCTCTCACACCAACTACCAACAGCTGCACTTTGCCTAGAAGGCCAAGTAGTAGCATATCCTCAATTACAATATCAACTTGAATAGGTGCAGAGAACCAATGGGTTGGACAAAGGATAAACAAAGGTTCATGGGTCCTCATGCAACCAAGAAGACCCAAGAGCTCTAGTGCTATCAATGTTTACCACTCAGCATGGAAGGCTAGAGTGTTGGATTTCAAAGTTCAAATCGGCAAAAGGTCTGTAAAGGAATTTCTTGTTCAGCATGTGTTTACCCATCCAGACGTGATAGCAAACGGTGGAAATGTGTCAGATATACATCAACCACGTTGTAATTGTAAGTATTCTTGACATCTGAACTGCATTTGATTTTTCATTTCACTTATTGATACTCTCATTATAACCTTTCTTATATATTTTGCAACGTTTATCCCTCTTATTATGAGCAATGTCTCCATTCTTCACATCTCAACTACATTAGATTTGTCATTTTGAATTATTGATACTCTTAGTTTAACTCTTGTTATATATTTTGTAGATGTTTATCCCTCTTCTTATGAGCAATGGGAGCCTGTGGAGTGCATAATAGGCCTCTTCCTTGTTGTTCATGTCCACATTGGTTCTCTACAGTATTCAGGGAGAAGCAGCAAAAGCTTGGCTGATTTTTCTATGACCACTTCTACCAACTCAGCCCAGGCAATAAGAATGGCATGTTGGTGAAAGTGCCTCTACCAACCGATTGGAACACTGTGGACTGGCCAGTTCCTAGGGAAACAATGGTGGAGGCAATGAGAAGTAAGCTCTACAAGGATATACAGAGGTCTCTACATAGCTCTATTCCCACCAAACTGGTTAGAATTGCAAACTTTTGTCCTGATGCACTGTTCATAGAGTTGTTTCATAACTACAATATATGTATTACGAAAACTATGTTCATGTGCAAGTCATTTCAGCAGTCATCCTGTGATAAACTTCTTGACAGAGGCTTGACAGAGGATGGTATGTAAAGGAAGAGATTGGCATACGGTGCGAGGTCGCGCTTGACACTCTAGTTGTCAAGTACATGATTGCAATCCAATCATTGTTAGTGTCCTTTTGGTATATGCGATCACAAATGCTCAGAGGTAAGTACATTCCTATGGACCAGGTTTCTGCAGGTTTGGAAGATAATCCTGTCGTGGATGTGGAAGTCATTAATAAAGAGCATGGCCTAATGTTGGTGGTTACAATAAGGGAGCTATGCAGTCTTCTGTAGTTGCAGCACGACATAATTGAAGAGTCAATGGACAGGGAGCTTTCAGATTTTTCCTTTTTCCTAGCTGGCCATAAGCTGATGCGGCGTAGGGAAAAAGATATTTTGTGCAAAGAGTTGGATGGTCGGGTTGAAATAGTGTCAATGTAACAGAGATTCTTGTGAACCCAAGTGTATACGAATGACTTTCAATACATGAAGTTTTTTGAGCTCATTTGTCAATTGTGCTCTGTGAATATAAGTGTTCTTGAAATACATTTCTTTAGCATGTCAAATCTCTCTCCCTCTCCCCCCCCCCCCTCTCTCTCTCTCTCTCTCTCAATGTTAGGCAAGACAAAGACATGATAGAAGAGTCATCTTAATTCATTAGAAAGTACAAACTCGTCCATGAACAATGGACTGAGATACAATTTCTGTAAGTATGGAATCAAAATGTCTTCAAGGTAAAAATCAAAGGAATGCCCCTCGAAAGAGGGTGGTGAGATAGTTGTTCCTGGTGGATTTAGTTCTCCCTTTTCAGGAGTATCATCAATCAGTAGTGTATTATTTGCATCAAAGGGTACATCGATTTGGCTAAACGGTTTGTACAAAAGAGGTACATGTGGTTTTTTAGGGTGGTAGTGGCCCTCACAGTAGCACATTTTCTTTGATCATACAAAAAGGAAAAATCTGACGTGTGAGTGCCGCATACACCGCAAACTATTGTAACTAGTGGCGACAAGTTTTGCCTTTGCATTGAAGACCATACGACAACTTTGAAGCACGGAAGAAGAAACTAAATAAATTCTTTGGTTCCTGGATGAACCACGACTTGGCAAGTTGCCATCCGAAATGTTTGCAAATCCTCAAAGGGGTCTGCTATATCCAAAGGCCCGCGCATTAGCAACAATCCATTGAGGTCCAAGATAATCAACCTCTGTAAAAGTTGACAAGTACATATAAGTAGTTAGAAGCTGAACATATTTTGCCATACTTGAATAGACATTACCGGAACAACCGTATCTACAGGTAGCAAGGGTCCATACTGGGTCTCTATAGTGTTGCTGTCGTTGTTGCTATCCTCTGCTTTAGCTTCATCATTCACATCTTCATAGTCATCATTCACATTGTGAGGTCCCCACCCCGTCGTATCAAACAACGGATCTGATGGTAAACCTGGTGGCCACTAGATCTATAGCGGAAGAAAACAAAATGGTTCATGGTTCGACTAGCGGACGATCTCTCATCACAAAGTGAGCCGAGTTCGAGCCTACTAGCAAGGAGATCTAGCTCCACCTCGCAGGGGAAGCGTACTTAAACTATCTAGCGATCCTATGACCCACCTTCCAAGAGGAGAGAAGCCTCGAGTGCCTTTTTCCCCATGTTTCAGAGGCACGTACTCTCGAGAATTCCCCGCTCTAGGGCCAATGAGCGTTACTAATATCGAGTAAGCACTATGGGGACAGAGAGTTCCCGACCAATCGGGACCACCCATCTCGTAGGCATTGGCAACCTGAGCCAAGCTCCCACTTTCCACCCCCACACTCACACTTCATCGTGTGACCTAATTACTACCACAAAGGTTGTTCAACATAAATATTCCTTGTTTAATTCCGAATCACATGGTTCGTTAAAACAGCCCTTCAACCAGTATTACAAACAACACCAACACAGAATTCTAGTAAAAATTCTACTCAAACTTATTCATAAAAATTCCAATGTTCTGGAGGTACAACATCCCCCCTCTAGTGAGAGTTCACTCCTCCCGTTGTCGCCTAGCTGCCCATACAACTAGGTATGTCCACAGCATAGAAAGCACGTCATGGACACTCCCACCGCATAGAAAGCAAGACGTGGGTTCCCACCGCATAGAAAGCAAGTCGTGGGTATCCACCGCATAGAAAGCATGTCGTGGATTCAAGAGTCCTAACGAGGAACTCTGCCCCCTGTGATCAGTAGGGGGGTCAGGACTGATTCAACATTGGAAATAAAATGAACATGTCGAGCTAAATTTTCCCTAGCAAACATTCTTTCCTCTTGCAAACAACATACCCATCAGACATTACCTTCCTACTTTAGAACTTAATGTACAATGATTTCAATGCCGAGGTTTCCGTCGGATTTCTCCAACATGTTTGGGGATATGAGCATTCCTAACTAGCGTATGCAATGTTAATTTAAACAACTTGAATAAAAATATGATCTACCTCTTCCACTTCTTCATCGATGGCCCGTGAGATGGCCGGTATTTGCTCGTCCATGGGAGCCTTCCCCTTTCCGTTGACATTGCTCGTTCGTGCTTCGCGATCATGGGCACCACCGAAGCGCGTCCTCTTAACCGGGGCCATTTCTCACTACTTTAAATGATTAGCTTGGAGAAAGAGCTAAGATTCACCAGCATCATAACAGTCCAATGGGTAGATTAGTGACATCAATTAATCCCTCCTATATGAGAGTCTAGATTTCTTTCATAAGCAATTATTGAGGATGGCACATAATCCTATGGGAACCGGTTCTAAGATAATTATTCGGCTTGCATGATCAAGAATAATTAAGATTTCATTATTAGGATTACCAGAGAATTGGATTAAGTATGATTAAACTATTTCCTAGCAATTAGATGATGCAGATTTACCCTATGCATATGTGTGAGGAAAAACCAATTCTTAGAGACTTAATGACGGATTAATTTCTCCTTAATTACGTCTTAATGCACAAGAAAAAAATGAATTTAATTAAGCTGCAATGTTAATGAGTGATTACAATAGTGATTCTCTTCAATCTGCACAAATACTAGCTTACCGATTAATTACTATACTATCTAGAGAGAGAAGATTCTGATAATTATGCTCTAATCATTAATCGAGAGTGAAGAATGGCTGATAATTCAGCTATGGAATGATGATTACATAATAGAGTACGAATAAGGAGAATTTAGGGAGTAGTCATAGAGATTTTCGACTAGGAATAGGCATAATAGACAAGGAATTTAGATGGTAGAGAAAGAGATTTTCAGATGGCATTAATTAAACTGTCGTTACCGTGATTAAGAGCTGGTAATCTTCTCGATTTTATGAACTAATCGAGCCTCTTGAGATGAAAATTCGGCAGCACCTCCCTCCTAGCTTCTTCTTCAATAGTTGTGTGATTCGGCAGCACCTCCCCAATGTATGTGGGTGTGTGTGTATGCACTGTGTGTGTGTGTGTGTGTGTGTGTGTGTATGCAGGTCTTTAAATAGGCTCTTACAAGCTGAAAATCGATCTGGGTTGCTAAATGCATCTGGGAGCTTCTCCAGTTAAGCATGGCAAGTCCAGTTCACTGTCCACCAAGTGTCAGGTTGGCTTGGTTAACTGGTTCTGAGACTGAGTTGCAAGCTTGGCAGCTTTGCCAAGACTCCCACAAAGCAAGAGGGCGCCCCCTAGCTGCTAAAGATGATCTGGAGTGGCCTGGGACCTGTTCCCACACAGTCCCGGGCCCCCGGTGCCTCCCCGGACAATTTTTAGGAATTTTGGTTCTAGGCTAAAACGGGTCGTACGAATCGGATTTTGATGCCGTAAATTGCCATACGAAGCTCTAACTAAGGCGTACTGGCCCGAGTACCTGCCATATTTAGCAGCCCCCGGGGTCCAAAAATGCATTTTTTTCAAATTCGGGGTACGGGTGCAGATTTTCGAGACGGTCGAGACTGGACGGGTCGGGTGACCAAAAACTTACTATTTTTGGAAAATTTTCACAAAAATTATTTTAATTCACATTTTGAAGCTTTATAACATTCTAAACATCATGGCACTGACAGAATCTGAAAAACTGCTAAAAATAGTAACTTATTCCATTGTATTCAATTCGTGGTACAAGGGTGCTCTTGTGATCGGGTCAGAGACCTTACACACATCTTCATCAAGGGTCTCCCCCATGGCTCTTTCTGCCTCATTCAGGTTTTCCTCCAAGGTCTTTTCCTCTGCCTGTGTTGGCCGGCTTGCATCATCCATATCCTTTTGCACATCCGTATGCCGGCTTTCCTCATCCATCCTTGCCTCATCCATATCACTTTGCTCATCCCTAGGCCTTCTTTCCTCATCCATATCCTTTTGCTCATCCGTAGGCTTGCTTTCCTCATCCAGGGTTTTATCCATGGGCTCTTTTAGCTCCTCCACTAGCTTACTTGGCTCTTTCATTGTCTCCTCCATAAGCTTCTCTGGTTGTACACTAGCACCTTCCTTATGCTCATTTGACCTTTCTTCATCCTCGACTCTTTCATCTTCGGCTGATATGACCCCCTCAGACCGTTGTGATTCCACTGTATCTGATGCAGGGGTTTGTTGTGGTGGCACGTCATGTATTGTCATATCAATTGTGCGGTCATCCAAGCCGCTATCTTCAGGTTCTCTGGGGCTCGACATAGTAAGAAGGTGTTGTATTAGACTTACCCGATATCTTTGCAAATAATTATATGTGTAGTTTTTTAAAGCACTCTACAAAATTGAAAGACCACATGGTGAGAAGTCTTGTATAAAGAAAACCAAAACTGACTGAATGCATTGCCAAATGGTTACCTTAGTCATGAAAGGTTTTAATGCAAAGTAGCTTTGAAGGACATATTCTGCATGGAGAAGACATCTCCAGCCGCAAGAATTTCCATCGGTTTGATTTGGGACAGGTACATCTTTGATTGGGGCCTTGTATAGTTCATACCTTCCACATAGCTTGCCATAAGCAAGCAACAACCTCTTTATACAACTGCACAAAGTGGTATCAAGATGTTAGCTTGAGGCTTCAAATTTACATGGATATCTATAAGAAACACTTTTTGATACATAACACTTATAGCCTAATTTCAGGGAGGGTTCTTTTTATTGAATTGAACACCCACACTGCTGGTTGGTCAACATCAAGGCATATGAGACTCCAGTGATGGTTGTTCTCATATGGAAAGATGATGCCAGTTACTTCCAGCATAGCAAAGTGGAGAAACCAACTCTCAAATGTGTCAGATGGATTGTTCTTCTGTCTAATAATCACTAACATTTGTGGATGAAGAAGAAACACCTCCGTGTGGGTGTGCGGTGGAAGTTGACTTTTGATCAAGCTGCAGAGAGTGTACCTGAGTTAGTATACCTATGATCTGAGTTTTCAAAGTTAGCAAGATAGTAACACTTACTTAAGACAAGCATAGATAATTGTGTCTGAGATCTGAGCATCTGGATTCAACAATAAATTAATGTCCACTTTTTCCAGAGCCAGCTTTCTGGCTCCATCTATAAATGGTATCTCTGCAAGCAAACCATCCTTCATTGAAATTAGAGTTTCTTTGTTGCTTGCCTCTATGGACAAGGTCACATTGCATTCTGTTTGCCTCTGGGACTCCACTGCTACTTTTGATTTCTCCTTAAGCTTTGCTTCCCTCATGTCCTCTGTTTGGCGAGCAACCGTCTCTACCCTTGCCCTTGTATTGACATCATGTGTGACATCTACAACTGTGAGTTGTGGCAATAGCTCAGGGGGGTATAGAAAAATTTCCCTCATTTTCTTATCCCTGCAGACATTGGGGACCAACAGTTTGTCATACCTCCACCTTATCCTTTTTAGTGTCTCACTATCTTTGTCCATTACAGTCACCGTGTGGGCATGGGCTGCTACAATGGTCATGTCACTAAAGTACTCAAGCAGGAAGTCCTCTGCTGCTTCTTGTAGAGCCATCAATGTCGCCACTTTCCACCTTTTAGTGCCCCAAGTAGCTTCTTCACATATGGACCTCACCATCCTCTGAAAGGGCAGCTTTGGGATGCAAAAATCTACACATTTTTGTGCCTTCTTGATTTCTTTGAAAAGTCCCATGCAGCTCTGTAACTTCTTCACCCTTGGACCTTTCAGAATTTTATTTGGTTTTCCAGGTCTCTTCTTTGGGTTACAGATCTGCTACTTGCCTTAGCTGCTAATCTTGGTCCCTTGCCTGCCTTCCTTGCAGTGGCCTTTGTTCTAGCCATTTCACTGTATAACAATAGAGGAGTCTCTCTCTCTCTCTCTCTCTCTCTCTCTCTCTCACACACACACACACACACACACACACACACACACACCAAAACTTATCCCATTACTAACGGCGCGCGTGAAACATATTTTGACCCCAAAATACACCTCCGCGCGCCGTTAGTATAAGGGTACAGAAAGACACTCTCTCTCTCTCTATCTGTCTATCTATCTATCTATCTCCCGCCTTCCCCAGTCTCTACACTTTTTCTTCCTCTCTCTATAACACACACACATACACACACACACACACACACACACACACACACACACACACGCTCGTGGATAAACTCCATCTCTCTCACTCGTTCTACTTGCATTTGCACAATACTAAAGGCGCGCAAAGAGACATCCAAACGGGAGGTGGCTGTCTTCGTGCGCCTTTAGTACAGAGAGAGAGAGAGAGAGAGAGAGAGAGAGAGAGAGAGAGAGAGAGAGAGAGAGAGAGAGGTTGTGTGTGTGTGTGTAGATGTCTATGTGTGTATGTGTGTGTGCAAACCCTCGAAGTTGACCGACCAACCCAACAGGCAGTGTAGTCATAGAAAATGGTGATTTCAGAGTCGAATAAGCACAAAGTGATGCCGGCATGACCAAACTTGGCCAAATTCAATTTAGGACTTGTTTTAGGTGTATAGAATATGTCTAGGTCAAAAGTTGTAAGTTTTGCAAAGAATTTGTCACTGTTGTAAATAATCGCGATTATTTACTTTTGCATCACTTTTGCTTGGAAATTGTCACCTCACCTCATCTATCATGTGTACACACCTATTACATGCCAAAAATCAACTATGAGCCAAAATGACTACCCATTACTTGGAAAATTGTCAAAAAACGCAAAGAAGTCTTTGCAAGCCAATTTCTTGGTTATGGACAACATTTCTTGATCCAAATCACCGTATATCTCATATACAGGGTCTATACAATTCCTAGAACCAATTTGTACAGAAAAATGTTAATTTTGGAAGAAAAGTTAATAATTGTGATTATTTACTTTCTAGCCAAAATTGGGGAGTTTGGATATTTTGTCATCATACATCCAAAGTACATAATGTGTTAAGCCCAATAGCCAAGTTTGAACCAATTTGGAGCTCAAAATCTCAAATTTCTTTTATATCTACCGTTTCAGAGACCTAAAGCCAAAATTTGGTACCATTTTCACCCTATGCATCCAAATGAGCCCATATTTCACTCAGAGCATATATTTGGTATATACTTCAAGCCTATGAACCAAGTTTGCAAAAAGTTAAAAAATTTTCTCAGCTGTAAATAATCGCAATTATTTACTTTGGTTGCAAAAAATTGTTTTGACTTCACAGTTTTGTTCCTTTCATGTTTTTATGCATCTATGCTTGTTCAAAAATTGATTTGAAGCAAATTGGACCAAAATTGTCAACATTTCAGACTAAAGGACATTTCAAAGAGAATTCCGACAAATCTGCTAACTTTTCACTCTATTCACTGAACAAGAGCCATGCAAGCAGCAGAGAGGGCCAAGAAAAAGCTCAACCAGAAGGAGAAGTTGCAGTAACTGCCCGCTTATCAACTAGACCTTGATTCAGTCAAAGTAGCCAAAGCAGCATACCTCTCCAGAGAACAGCTAGAAGAGCATCACACTACAGTCTTCACCAGCAGATTGAAGAGTGAAGAGGGGCATCAGGTGGAGTTGCAACTCCTACCTAAGGAAGGATATGATGTTGCTATTGCGGAGTGGATTTAGAGACTTCTACGAACAAGAGCCTTGCGGAGTGGATTTTTAGAAAGCTTACGAGCTTTCATCCACAATCAAAGAAGATGGAACGGCCCAAATATCTGACAATCAGGGAAACAAGGTCGAGGTGGTCATAACCAAAGATATAGTGGCAGAGGCACTTAGATTGCCTACAGAGGGAATGACCATGAAAGCAAGGGATAGGAAAACACTAGGGACTTTTACCAAAGAGACTGCCGCGACTACCTTTGCAGATTTGATTCACAAACAGGTGGAAGAGCCAGCCAGATTATACCATTAGCACTTCCATTTTTTGGCAAAAAGGCCACCAAGGTACACTAAACCAAATCACGCGGTTGCCACCACATTTACCCAAGTTCTAAAGTCGACAATCACGCAACCAGTGGACCATGCTTAGTATGTCCTGACCACCTTGAAGGGCACCAAGAAGGAAGGCAAGATCACTTACTTGGGTGCGCCAAAAGTTTTGACAAGGATAGCATACCATGCCATTGGCATGGCCGACAATCTACCAACTGTCCCTGACCAAAACACTTGGATATTGGCAACACAACCATCTACGAGAGCTATAAGGTCAAGAAAAAGATCTTATAAATCCGATGAAGAATCAGCTAAGAGCTCACCGGAAAGTCACATCAGCAAGAGCTCTGATAACGAGGAGAAGAGAGCGAGAAGGGAAGAAATGAAGAGAAAACTTGTGACCACCCACCAAGAAGAGACCGCACAAAAACAAGCTCGCTTCGAAAGAGAAAAACACGCCTACCAGTGCAGGCGACAAGCACAAGGGAAGGAATTAGAGAAATGGGTGCCGAGCAGACTTAAAGGCCCAAGAACGAAGCATCACACAAGAAAAGAGACTGAAGACCCCACTGAGACATTGGAAAAAATGTACCAAGAAGCTGAAGCCCTAAAGCTGAAGAAAGCTGTAGAAGCGGCTAGAAAAGCCAAAGAGGTGGAGGAACAAAGACAAACGGAGGAAACGGCTAGAGAAGAAGCACAAGAACAAGGTTATGAGTCTCCCCGACCCACCTCACTGCCTACCGAACAACAGGACCATCCTATGCCAAACCCACCACCATCACCTGAGAAAGAGAAAGCCAAAGATTATGAGTCCACCAAAGAAACAGAATCTGCACAAGAGGCGGACCGCGAAGAGAAGAAAAATATTAAGAAGCAGAGCCAGAACAAGAGGCTACCACTGCAGAAGAGGCCACTGCTACACAAGAGCAACAACAACATAAAGAACCTGAGCCAGATAAAGAAGTGAGCCCTGCACCTGAAGAGACTACACAGTCTGAGCCAGCACCCTCTACTTCCACACAGTAAGAAACAACCGAGGCATCCACAAGGCCTCATGACAACAAAGAAAAAGACCAACCCTCTACCTCCACGCAAGAATAACCAGCAACTACGCTGCAGCAGAAAGACACACATGAGGCTGTAGGCACATCTACTCAGCTGGCAAGACAGGAGGATTGACAGTCAAATGACGAGGTCATATTGCAAGTAAATGAATATGCAAGGCAGATGCAAGATATGAAGGAGAGACTCCGATCATTAGCACTTAGTTGCAGTACCAAGGCTAAAGAGCTCGAGATGGTGAAGGAGAGTTAGAAGATAGGATGATTGTCATCACCGATCTTTAGAGGCAAGTGCAGGAGATGAAAGCCGAAGATGAATAGCATCAGCTAGCTAGAGATAGACAGCACAAAGAAATGGAGGAGTTAGGTGATCTGCTTACCAAGTTATCCAATGCTTGCAAGGCAAAAGACAAACAAATGACAGAAGTTACAAATGGACTTCTTACGACATCCCTGTCAGTTCAAAAAATTCAAGTGCAATTGGATGTTGCAAATGCTTCTTTACAATACTATGAACAACAAATCAATGATCAGGCAATCTTCTTAAGGCAAGTCAGAGAAAATCCATCCATGGCCTCGATCAAAGGGACTGATGAAGTATACAAGGCACTAGAAAAGAAGAACAAGGACCTTGAGTTAGGATTGAAGCTAGAGCAATCACAACGCAGGGACCTGGCATTGATGCGGGTCCAGAGAGAAGAAGAGCTCCCAAAAGAAATAGAAGAGCTCAAGAGAGTTAACCAACTCCTAAGAGATGGAAAGCCAGACATGGAGGATGGGGCAGGCACTTCAGAGCCACCGCAGATAGATATACCCTCGATCTCATTTGCTAAGTTGGAGACACAGTCCACAGCAGAGCCGAGTGATGAAGAAGATTTTCAGATAAATGTTACAGATGCAGACACAGTGCCTATGGTCTAGCTGTCAAAAGCTGAAGAAGACGCACTGAAAGAGAAGATCACCCAAGAGGTGGATGAGCAGTGGAAAGTTGTAATGGATTGGGAGTTGAGAGTTCTACACTCTATCAACATCACTCAACTCACTCCCAATTAGATCAACGCGCAATGGCATCAGCAATCCCTGCCATACCCTCTCATAAAAGTGGAATTACTACATGTAAAAGAGAGGCTGTATAAAGATATGCAAGAAGATGGCGTAGATAAAGACCACCCAAAGTGGAGGTTAAATTGGCTGAACAAGAATCTGAGGTATTTTATTCTGTTCACAAGAGCACCTACAGCCCTTCAAAGAGATCCAACATTTTGTTTTGTACCCAGAGTAAGGGCATGGCAAGAGCATGAGGCACTGACAAAGAAGAGGCCAACCTGGCTAAACTACCCAAGACTGCCAGCTCCACAGAAAGAACAAGAAACATACGAGTACATGGTGAAAACCCTAACAAGTGTCATGTCTTTCTTCAAGAGTCTACCAGACCTCTCATGTGCCATGTTATATAAATTATGCCGAATGCTGCTCACTTGTATTGAAGTATTTCATGAGCCAGAGCAAGCAGGCACCCCATGGATGTCATTCCTCGAGGGAAATAAGGGGTGATGCTATGATCTAAGTAGTCAGCCTTCCAAAGAAGTACTCTATGGCTTCTACGCCCAGTGTATGTTCTTGCCATTGCATAATATGTTGGCGTACGAGGAAGCTTTTTACACTAGATTCTTCACTTGGAGAACAAAGATCTTTGCATGAGTGATCAGCAACCTCACATCCAGATTTGTAGGCTACTCAGCGGTGGAGCTGAAGAACAGAGTGACCATGAAATTTTTGCAAGTTCCAGACAAAGAAATAAAAATCAGACACCAGAAGGCACTGGATGCGCTTAAAGACCGCCTCGCTAGCCGTCAATCCGAAGACTATTTCAGCCCATAAAGCTATGTCAAGGGACGACACAAGCAAAGAGGGGGGGAATGTTAGCAGCAAGCTAACACGGATACCATTTTTCAGAGTTCTCTTTGTAAAACATTTATTATTTTGATAAATCAGGAATATTGTAACTCCTATTTTCTCGGATAATCTCTGTAATTAATGAGCCAAGGCTACAAGCTTCCAGATTGTATCAGCCAGTCACTTCCCAGCTTTGATAGAACTCTAGATTATTAGTTTTGACCACCTAAAAACCTTGGCTAAGGTATAAAAGCCAATTTTTGTAAGTTTTTTATAAACTTTTGGATAAGAAATACACAGCGTGAGCTAACGACACTCATTCCTCTCCTTGTCACGCTTCCTACTTCCTCCCCAATTGTCACATTGCAGTCGCGTTTATTGCATTGTAACCGCAGGTAAGAGCTCTACGCATTGACATAAGCAGTTCATAGTATTTCGTAGCTTTTGGCGTCACCGACCCACAGCCTAATTTCATCATAACTATAAATTTACACTTTCAAATAAAAAACTAAGCATAGGAGGGGTATTGGGGCATCATTGCTAAGCATTTAGATGCATTTTGGGTCGGAAACTACTAGGTCAAAAATCCACTACTGTTAATAATTGTGATTTTGGAACTTGACCTAAAGCGGGGTTTGGGACCATAAGCATGTGTGCTTAGGTCTTATAAACTTGTCCTAGAAGTTTCGTTACGTTTGGATGTCATTTGATGCTGTAACGGATGTGATTTGTTTGCCGATGAGCAATTGGCTTTTGGTGATTTCAGTCACTTGAGTGTAGCTTGAGTTAGATGCGAGTTGTTAGTTGTTTTTCGAGAGATTGACTACCTCTTGTAGCCTCCATGCACTAGTTGAGTCAACTTCATCCCATGGATTGACAAATTAATCGTGGTTCTCACTAATACTACAATAAGATAGGATGGTGAGGTTAGACATGCGTCCCACACCTGCACTAAACAGGCTGCCAAACGGAGGATTGATTGATGACAAGTGCCCGAATACCTCTTTACGACAATGCACGGTACTCGGTGCTCCGAGCATCGTTGGAAGTCCTCAACTTGGAAGCAAAATTCGGTTGGAGTAATGCAAGTGTCGATGCACTACTTCTGTATGGAATGTGGATTTTATATACTCATCACTCGCTTTATGGTGCCATCCTCTAGTAATTATACTAATACGCATGTTTGTTGTAGTTTGATGGACAAAATGTTGCCAGAAGATCACCATATGCCTCCAGATTGTTGACGAGCTAGATTGTATGTCATTGCACTTGGAATGGAGCATGCGCGCATCCATGTGTGCATCAACGATTGCATGCTATACCGCAATGAGCACGCACATGCTACCTCCTTTCTCGTGTACAGGGAGGCACGATACAAGACAATAGTGAGCGGGGCACACCTAAGGCTACTCTAGTTAAGGCCAGCAGACTTTTGAAGGGACTAAGGAAGGGTCATCAAATTTATGCGGTTAAACTCAACAAAGTGGACCAAACAGATACCTCACTTCGACCAAACTGGTTGAGGGAATATGACGATGTGTTCCCAGAAGACCTTACGAATCTTACGCCACACAGAGAGGTAGATCATGAGATTGAGACTATTCCTGGATGTGAACCTATCTCAAAAAGACCTTATAAAATGTCACTTCCAGAGGCCATCGAACTCAAAGAACAGCTTAGGCAGCTCATTGAGCAAGGATTCATTCGATCCAGTACTTCTCCTTGGGGTGCTCCAGTTCTTTTTCAGAAGAAGAAGGATGGGACCTTAAGGCTATGCATAGACTACCGGGGACTGAACCAAGTAACTGTCAAGTACAAGTATCCAATTCCAAGGATTGACGAACTTTTGGACAGACTCCATGGTGCCAAAATATTTACAAAGATAGATCTAAGGTCAGGATATTACCAAATCAGGATCAAGGAATTAGATATTCCAAAGACAGCTTTCAATACTAGGTATGGGCACTACGAGTTCACAGTAATGTCTTTTGGTCTAACAAACGCTCCTGCAAGCTTCAATCGACTTATGCAAGATATTTTCAGACCTTACCTGGATGATTTTGTCTTGGTTTTCTTTGATGACATTCTGATCTATTCTAAGAACGAGGCAGATCACGAAGAACATGTTCGCAAAGTAATTGATCTTCTTCGGGAACACCAACTTTACGCTAAAGAGAGCAAGTGCACTTTTTGCTCACCAAAAGTCAACTATCTTGGATTTGTCATATCGGCTGAGGGGATTTCAGTGGACCCAGAAAAGGTCAACGACATCTTTGATTGGACTCAACCATCCACCGTCAGCGAAGTAAGAGGATTTCTTGGAATAACGGGATGGTACAGGATTTTTGTCAAGGATTATGCACGTATTGCTGCACCTTTGACGGAACTCCTGAAGAAAGGAATGAGGATCGAATGGAAGACCGAGCACGAGTCTAGCTTTGCTAAGCTAAAAGAGTTCTTGGTCTCGGCTCCTATTTTAAAGCTTCCAGATTTCAGCAAGGAAGTTGAAGTAGCAACCGACGCTAGCAAATTTTCTCTAGGCGGAGTTCTTACTCAAGAAAGAAGACCAGTGGCGTATACTTCGTGAAAGCTGAGGGATCATGAGAAGAATTATCCTACTCATGATTTGGAACTTTTAGCAGTTATTCATGCGCTGAAGTTATGGAGACATTATCTTCTTGGTCGCAAGTTTTAGCTGGTTACAGACCACAAGAGCTTAAAATGGATTTTTACTCAACCTATTCTCAATATGCGACAACGACGATGGATAGAGCTATTACAGGAATATGACCTTGACATAAAGTATAGACTAGGAAAGGAAAATGCAGTTGCAGATGGTCTTAGCCGAAAATCCTTTCTCGGAGCTATCTCCATTCTAAATAAGCCTATCTAGGATAGAATCAAAGAAGCATATTTGGTAGATCCAGAGTACCAACGTATAGTATCTCTAGTCCAGCATAATAAGATGCCTGAAGCTAAAGATTAATCTCTTATGGGAGGATGTCTTTACTACAGACATAGACTCTGTGTACCCAGAGATCCAGCCTTAAAGAAGTCCATTTTATATGAAGTGCACGATAGCCCTACATCCGGACATCCAGGCTATGCTAAGACTCTTCATGCTATCAGGAGGAGTTATTTTTGGTCTGGAATGAAAGGGGACATACTTCGCTATGTGAGGCAATGTCTTTCTTGTCAGCGGATAAAGGCCGAAAGAATCAAGTTACCAGGGCAACTTCAACCTCTTGACATACCCCAGATGAAATGGAAATGCATCAATATGGATTTTGTTACAGGATTACCTTCTACAGGAGGTTATGATTCTGTTTTCGTGGTTGTTGATATGCTCACAAAAGTGGCTCATCTAATACCCGTAAAGACAACCTTTACTGCTCCAGATGTTAGTCGGGTATTCATCAAGGAGATTTTTAGGTTACATGGTCTACCCAAGCGTATCGTCAGTGATAGAGATGCCAAGTTTACATCAAAATTTTGGACTTCTCTTTTCCAATCTATTGGGTCACAATTAGCCTTCCATACAACGTATCATCCACAGACAGATGGGCAAACTGAGAGAGTTAATCAAGTCATCGAGGACATTCTCTGAGCCTATTGTTCGCAAGAGCCAAAGAAGTGGTTACAATATCTACCTTTGGTGGAGTATGCTTACAACTCTTCCGAAAACAGAAGCATTGGAATGTCACCTTTCAAAGCTCTTGATGGACAGGATTGTTTAGCACCACTGAACTTCTCAGATCCAACCATCAGGGTAGAAGCCTCTAGAAAGATGTTAGAGGATATGGAAGCACAGACTAGAGCTATTCGCCAGGACATTTAGGCCGCTCAGGATAGACAAAAGCACTATGCAGATAAGAACCGTTCGGAAAGAAGTTTCAAAGAAGGAGATAAGGTTTTTTTGCGAGTCCAACCAAAGAAAAGCGACTTATCTCTAGGCAGATATAAGAAGCTAAGCCCAAGGTATTGTGGACCAGTCGAGAACATTAAGGTTGTGAGTGACCAAGCTTACAAGCTAAAGTTACCTGCAAACTTGAAGGTTCATGATATATTCCACGTCAGCTTACTCAAACCCTATATTCCTAACCCTGATCAATTCTTGGACTCAGATCAGATAGTCATGCCAGCACAAGGAGTTCTCGAGCTCCAACCTGACTACGTACTAGAAACAAGGGAAAGGAAGTTACGCAACAGAACTATCACAGAGCATCTGGTAAAGTGGAAGGATTACCCTGAAGAAGATGCAACTTGGGAGGACGAACCAACGCTCATAAAGGATTACCCAAACACACTCTTGAGATGAGGACATCTCAAATTTTTCACGTTGGGGAGGTTGTAAGGTCTCTGACCCCGATAAAAAGAGAACACAATTGTACCTTGAAATGAAAATAATGGAATAAGTTACTATTTTTAGCAGTTTTCCAGATTCTGTCAGTGCCATAATGTTTAGAATGTTTTAAAGCTCCGAAATGTGAATTAAAATAATTTTGTAAAAAAAATCCAAAAATAGTAAGTTTTTGGTCACCCGACCCGTTCAGTTTTGATCGTCTCGAAAAACTGCACCCGTACCCCGAATTTCAAAAAAATGCATTTTCGGACCCCGGGGGCTGCTAAATACGGTAGGTACTCGGGCCAGTACGCCTTAGTTAGAGCTTGCTATAGCAATTTTTGGCATCAAAATCCGACTCGTATGACCCGTTTTAGCCTAGAATCAAATTTTCTCAAAATTGCCCGGGGAGGTACCGGGGGCCCGGGACTGTGTGGGAACAGGTTCTAGCCCACTCTAGATCAGCTTTAGCAGCTAGGGGGCGCCCTCTTGCTTTGTGGGAGTCCTGGGAGAGTTTCCAAGCCAGTAACTATGTCTCAGAGTTAGTTAACCAAGCCAACCTGACACTTGGTGGGTAGGGGAACTGAACTTGCCAATGCAGAGACTGAGTGCTCACTCAGATGCTTATAGCAGCACAAATCGATTTTCAGCTTGTAGGAGCCTATTTAAAGACCTGCACACACACACACACACACACACACACACACCTACACACACTCTGGGAAGGTGCTGCCGGAACACACACCTTTTGAAGGAGAAGCAAGGAGGGAGGTGCTGTCGAATTCTCGCCTCAAGAAGCTCAATTAGATTAGAGAATCGAGATTATTATCAGCCCTTAATCACGGTAACCACGGTTTAATTAATGCTTTCTGCAAATCCTTTTCATTACAATCTAAATTTCTCGTCTACTATGCTTATTCCTAGTCGTAATTCTCTCTAAATTCTCCTTAACCATATTCTATTATGTAACCATCATCCCATAGCTGAATTATCAGCCATTCATCACTCTTAATTAATGATTAGTGCACGATTATTAAAATTTTCTCTCTCTAGGTAGCATAGAAATTAATCGGTAAGCTGGTAATTGTGTAGATTGATGAGAATCACTCTTTCTATCACGCATTAATATTGTAGCTGATTTAGATCCATATCTGTTATGCATTAAGATATAATTAAGGTAAGATTAATATGTCATTAAGTCTCTAAGAGGTGGTTTTTCTCACACCTATGCATGCGGTGATTCTGCACCCTCTAATTGCTAGGAAAGAGATTAATCGTGCTTAATTCATCTCTCTGGTAATTCCATTAGTGAAATCCTATTATTCTTAATCATGTAAGCCAAGTAATTATCCTTTAGAGCCGGTTCCCATAGGATTATGTGTCATCCATAATGATTGCTATATGGAAAAATCTAAACCTCTCATGTGGCAGGCATTGTTTGATGTTGCTAATCTATCATTTGGCTTGTTATGACGCTTACGGACATTAGCTCTTTTCCCCAAGTTAATTACTTAAAGTAGTGAGTTTAAAATGGCCCCGGTTAAGAGGAATCGCTTTGGTGGAGCCCACGACCACGAGGCAGGAACGATCAAGGTGAACGGGAAGGGAAAAGCTCCCATGGAGGAACAAATACCGGCCATCTCACGGGCCATCGACGAAGAAATGGAAGAGGTAGATCATAATTTCATTCAAGTTGTTTAATTTAACATTGCACACGTTTAGTTAGGAATGAAAATATCCCCAAACATGTTGGAGAAATCCGACGGAAACCTCAGCATTGAATTCATTGTACATTAAGTTCTAAAGTAGGAAGGAAATGATTGATGGGTATGCTGGTTGCAATTAGGAAAGAATGTCTGCTATGGAAAATTTAGCTCAACATGTTCATTTTATTTCCAATGTTGAATCAGTCCTGACCCCCCTACTGATCACAGGGGGCAGAGCTCCTCGTTAAGGGCTCTTGAATCCACGACTTGCTTTCTATGCGGTAGATACCCAGGACTTGCTTTCTATGCGGTGGGAACCCACGTCTTGCTTTCTATGCGGTGGGAGTGTCCATGACATGCTTTCTATGCGGTGGACATACCTAGTTGTATGGGCAGCTAGGCGACAACGGGAGGAGTGAACTCTCGGTGGAGGGGGGATGTTGTACCTCCAGAACATTGGAACTTTTATGAATAAGTTTGAGTAGAATTTTTACTAGAATTCTGTCTTGGTGCTGTTTGCAATACTGGTTGAAGGGCTGTATTAACAAACAATGTGATTCAGAATTAAACAAGGAATCTTTATGTTGAACAACCTTTGTGGTAGTAATTAGGTCACACAAGGAAGTGTGAGTGTGGGGGTGGAAAGTGGGGGCTTGGCTCAAGTTGCCAATGCTTACGAGATGGGTGGTCCTGATTGGTCGGGAACTCTCTGTCCCCATTGTGCTTACTTCGATATTAGTAATACTCATTGCCCCTAGAGCGGTGAAATCTCGAGTGTACGTACCTCTAAAACATGGGGAAAAAGGCGCTTGGGATTTCTCTCCTCTTGGAAGGTGGGTCTTAGGATCGCTAGATAGTTCAAGTACGCTTCCCCTGCGAGGTGGAGCTAGATCTCTCTGCTAGTAGGCTCGAACTCGACTCACTTTGTGATGAGAGATCGTCCTCTAGTCGAACCCTGAACCATTTTGTTTGCTTCCGCAATAGATCTAGTGGCCACCGGGTTCACCATCAGATCCACCATTGGAAACGGCGGGGTGGGGACCTCACACCTGGTATCAGAGCCTAGGTTAGGCTGGGAAATAAAGTCGTATTGTTTGAACATTTAAAAGGAACTGAAAGTATATAGGTAGTTGATCCGAATTCCTTGCATTGGTGTTGCAAGAAGACCCCGTGCTCGAATATCAGAAGTTCCAAGTGTTTGAGCTTATTTATGAGCAAGCTCAAAGATCCCCAACTTACCAGTTCAGGCGAGATGTCATGGAGATACTGTTGAAGGCTTATATGCCACACTCCACTCGCATTGATAGAGGATGGAAACTTGATTGGACATTTTCAGGAGGGGTTTACTACATCAACGCTCGGAAGCTAGGATGCCTGGCTACCGACTTGAAGAAGATACGTTGGGGAGAAGAGTTGAGAGTAATAGAGATATTCTACTTGATGCCTACACGATTGGACCAGACTGTTTTAGACAACTCCAATCAAACCATCAATGACTGGCTCTTGGAGAAGGTCACCAACGTGATCCTAGCGAACCGAGTCAAAACCTTTGGATTACTGAAAGAGGAACTCCGGCTTGATATCTTAGTTTATTATCCACTCAAGAATGAGTATAGGAACTATTACACAAATGAAGTAGTGCATCATGTGAATACCATCTCCTAGGCGTATTTTATACGCAATCCATAAAGCCATGTAATAAGTTGATCATCAGTTATCCTAAACCTTGAGGGGTTTCAATTGTAATAAATTTTCATCAATAAAGTGCTTTTTGTCTCTGAATCTCTGTCTCTTGGTAAAGTAGAATCTTGAATTTTATTTAAAGTCTCGTGTCTATTTTGAAATCCAAGTAATGTATCAAGAATTCGTATAATCCATGTAGGTACTGCCTGTTGCTCTGTACTCGGCAGCGCAAGAGAAGAAGCTTCTCCTTAAGCAAGCCCAACCTCCGATCTTTAAGGGCAAGGGGGTAAATGTGGAGAGAGATGCGAAAGTATGGATGGAAGCCATGGATGACTACTTTGAAGCTGCGGGGACCCAACCCGTAAATCAGACCATGCTTGCGATGTTCTGCTTGACTGGCGATGCCAAGATATGGTGGAAGCAACATTGCAAGGACATGGATATTAAGGGATATTCCCAATCCTGGGAAGACATTAAAGCTGCGATAATGGGGCGTTATTTACTGCCTGCCTATAGAACCTTGAGGATGAATGAATTCTTTTCACTTCGGCATCTGAATTCATCTGTCGAAGAATACTATGCAAGATTGGTCACTCTTCGGAGATATGCTGCTAAGATGACCTTGGAACAATAGGTGGCAAGGTTCTGCCAAGGAATAATCAATCCCCAGAATACTCGGTTGGAAGCCCTCAGGCCGACGACGCTACAGGATGCCTTGTTGAGGGCCAAACCTCTAGCTCTCGAAGTACAAAAGGATAATTAGAACAAAAGGAATCATTGGGCAAAGAGGGCAAGGACCACTGCTTGGGATAACAGACCAGCCAACCAAGCGTATAACCAGCGCCCTATTGTGGCTACCACCACAACCATGGAGTTCCCCGATGTTTGATGCTATGGTTGCGGTGAGCATGGACATTACAGATCCAATTGCCCCAGGAACATTTAGGCAACCAACGCCAATGCCATACCCTTGAATACCCGTGGGCGTGTCCAAGCTAATGGAAGAGGAGGACAAGGAAGGATGAATAGAGGGCGAGGGCGTGGAGCTACCGCTAGAGTGAATGCCGCAGTGGTACAACCAACTGTGGGTGACGAAGCGGTGGAGAGAGCAACCCTACATGCTGCAATTGAAAATCCCAATGGTTGCGAGCAATACTTTGTCATTCATACGCCAGGATCTCTCAGAGGTGAACGAGTTAACTTCCTTATAGATTGTGGTAGTACTCTTTCATTTCTTTCACCCCGACGCATGAGGAAGCTACAGCTAGATAGGTATCCAACAAGCAAGCTAGTTGTAGAGTTAGCAAACGGCAAGGAAGTAGTATCTCAACATTCTGCAGGAAAAATCGACTTTGATTTAGGGGGACACCCAACTTCTGCCCAATTTCGAACCCTACCCTTAGGATTCTTTGATGGGATACTAGGATGGACTGGCTAAAGCAAAATAGGGCCCACATACATTGTGCACAAGGGAACTTTACTTTTACAGATAACTTGGGTTATGAAGCCGTAATCCAGGGGGGAAATGGGAGACCTAAGGCTACTCTAGTTAAGGCCAGCAGACTTTTGAAGGGACTAAGGAAGGGTCAGCAAATTTATGCGGTTAAACTCAACAAAGTGGACCAATCAGATACCTCACTTCGACCAAACTGGTTGAGGGAATATGACGATGTGTTCCCAGAAGACCTTACGAATCTTCCGCCACACAGAGAGGTAGATCATGAGATTGAGACTATTCCTGGATGTGAACCTATCTCAAAAAGACCTTATAAAATGTAACTTCTAGAGGCCATCGAACTCAAAGAACAGCTTAGGTAACTCATTGAGCAAGGATTCATTCAACCCAGTACTTCTCCTTGGGGTGCTCCAATTCTTTTTCGGAAGAAGAAGGATGGGACCTTAAGGCTATGCATAGACTACCGGGGACTGAACCAGGTAACTGTCAAGAACAAGTATCCAATTCCAAGGATTGACGAACTTTTGGACAAACTCCACGGCGCCAAAATATTTACAAAGATAGATCTAAGGTCAGGATATTACCAAATCAGGATCAAGGCACCAGATATTCCAAAGACAGCTTTCAATACTAGGTATGGGCAATACGAGTTCACAGTAATATCTTTTGGTCTAACAAACGCTCCTGCAAGCTTCAATCGACTTATGCAGGATATTTTCAGACCTTACCTGGATGATTTTGTCTTGGTTTTCTTTGATGACATTCTGATCTATTCTAAGAACGAGGCAGATCACGAAGAACATGTTCGCAAAGTAATTGATCTTCTTCGGGAACACCAACTTTACGCTAAAGAGAGCAAGTGCACTTTTTGCTCACCAAAAGTCAACTATCTTGGATTTGTCATATCGGCTGAGGGGATTTTAGTGGACCCAGAAAAGTTTAAGGACATCTTTGATTGGCCTCAACCATCTACCGTCAGCGAAGTAAGAGGATTTCTTGGAATAATAGGATGATACATGATTTTTGTCAAGGATTATGCACGTATTGTTGCACCTTTGACGGAACTCCTGAAGAAAGGAATGAGGATCGAATGGAAGACCGAGCACGAGTCTAGCTTTGCTAAGCTAAAAGAGTTCTTAGTCTCGGCTCCTATTTTAAAGCTTCCAGATTTCAGCAAGGAATTTGAAGTAGCGACCGACGCTAGCAAATTTGCTCTAGGCGGAGTTCTTACTCAAGAAGGAAGACCAGTGGCGTATACTTCGCGAAAGCTGAGGGATCATGAGAAGAATTATCCTACTCATGATTTGGAACTTTTAGCAGTTATTCATGCGCTGAAGTTATGGAGACATTATCTTCTTGGGCGCAAGTTTCAGCTAGTTACAGACCACAAGAGCTTAAAATGGATTTTTACTCAACCTATTCTCAATATGCGACAACGACGATGGATAGAGCTATTACATGAATATGACCTTGACATAAAGTATAGACCAGGAAAGGAAAATGTAGTTGTAGATGGTCTTAGCCGAAAATCCTTTCTGGGAGCTATCTCCATTCCAAATAACCCTATCTGGGATAGAATCAAAGAAACATCTTTGGTAGATCCAGAGTACCAACGTATAGTATCTCTAGTCCAGCAGAATAAGATGCCTGAAGCTAAAGATTACTCTCTTATGGGAGGATGTCTTTACTACAGACATAGACTCTGTGTACCCAGAGATCCAGCCTTAAAGAAGGCCATTTTATATGAAGTGCACAATAGCCCTACATCCGGACATCCAGGCTATGCAAAGACTCTTCATGCTGTCAAGAGGAGTTATTTTTGGTCTGGAATGAAAGGGGACATACTTCGCTATGTGAGGCAATGTCTTTCTTGTCAGCGGATAAAGGCCGAAAGAATCAAGTTACCAGGGCAACTTCAACCTCTTGACATACCCCAGATGAAATGGAAATGCATCAATATGGATTTTGTTACAGGATTACCTTCTACAGGAGGTTATGATTCTGTTTTCGTGGTTGTTGATATGCTCACAAAAGTGGCTCATCTAATACCCGTAAAGACAACCTTTACTGCTCCAGATGTTAGTCGGGTATTCATCAAGGAGATTTTTAGGTTACATGGTCTACCCAAGCGTATCGTCAGTGATAGAGATGCCAAGTTTACATCAAAATTTCGGACTTCTCTTTTCCAATCTATTGGGTCACAATTAGCCTTCAATACAACGTATCATCCACAGACAGATGGGCAAACTGAGAGAGTTAATCAAGTCATCCAGGACATTCTCAGAGCCTATTGTTCGCAAGAGCCAAAGAAGTGGTTATAATATCTACCTTTGGTGGAGTATGCTTACAACTCTTCCGAAAACAGAAGCATTGGAATGTCACCTTTCAAAGCTCTTTATGGACAGGACTCTTTAGCACCACTGAACTTCTCAGATCCAACCATCAGGGTAGAAGCCTCTAGAAAGATGTTAGAGGATATGGAAGCACAGACTAGAGCTATTCGCCAGGACATTCAGGCCGCTCAGGATAGACAGAAGCACTATGCAGATAAGAACCGTTCGGAAAGAACTTTCAAAGAAGGAGATAAGGTTTTTTTGCGAGTCCAACCAAAGAAAAGCGACTTATCTCTAGGCAGATATAAGAAGCTAAGCCCAAGGTATCGTGGACCATTCGAGATCATTAAGGTTGTGAGTGACCAAGCTAACAAGCTAAAGTTACCTGCAAACTTGAAGGTTCATGATATATTCCACGTCCGCTTACTCAAACCCTATATTCCTAACCCTGATCAATTCTTGGACTCGGATCAGATAGTCATGCCAGCACAAGGAGTTCTCGAGCTCCAACCTAACTACGTACTAGAAACATGGGAAAGGAAGTTACGCAACAGAACTATCACAGAGCATCTGGTAAAGTGGAAGGATTACCCTGAAGAAGATGCAACTTGGGAGGACGAACCAACGCTCATAAAGGATTACCCAAACACACTCTTGAGATGAGGACATCTCAAATTTTTCACGTTGGGGAGGTTGTAAGGTCTCTGACCCCGATCAAAAAAGAACACCATTGTACCTTGAAATGAAAATAATGGAATAAGTTACTATTTTTAGCAGTTTTCCAGATTCTGTCAGTGCCATAATGTTTAGAATGTTTTAAAGCTCCGAAATGTGAATTAAGATAATTTTTGTAAAAAAAATCCAAAAATAGTAAGGTTTTGGTCACCCGACCCGTCTAGTTTTGATCGTCTCGAAAAACTGCACCCGTACCCCGAATTTCAAAAAAATGCATTTTCGGACCCCGGGGGCTACTAAATATGGTAGGTACTCAGGCCAGTACGCCTTAGTTAGAGCTTGCTATAGCAATTTTCGGCATCAAAATCCGACTCGCATGACCCGTTTTAGCCTAGAATCAAATTTTCTCAAAATTGCCCGGGGAGGTACCGGGGGCCCTGGGCTGTGTGGGAACAGATTCCAGCCCACTCCAGATCAGCTTTAGCAGCTAGGGGGCGCCCTCTTGCTTTGTGGGAGTCCTGGGAGAGTTTCCAAGCCAGTAACTAAGTCTCACAGTCAGTTAACCAAGCCAACCTGACTCTTGGTGGGTAGGGGAACTGAACATGCCAATGCAGAGACTGAGTGGTCACTCAGATGCTTATAGCAGCACAAATCAATTTTCAGCTTGTAGGAGCCTATTTAAAGACCTGCACACACACACACACACACACACACACATATGCTCACACACACACACAGCACACACACACACACACACACACCTACACACACTCTGGGAAGGTGCTGCCGGAACACACACCTTTTGAAGGAGAAGCAAGGAGGGAGGTGCTGTCGAATTCTCGCCTCAAGAAGCTCAATTAGATTAGAGAATCAAGAGGATTATCAGACCTTAATCATGGTAACCACAGTTTAATTAATGCTTTCTGCAAATCCTTTTCATTACCATCTAAATTTCTCGTCTATTATGCTTATTCCTAGTCGTAATTCTCTCATTTTATTCCTAGTTCATTTTATTTCCAATGTTGAATCAGTCCTGACCCCCCTATTGATCACAGGGGACAGAGTTCCTCATTAAGGGATCTTGAATCCACGACTTTCTTTCTATGCGGTGGATACCCACGACTTGCTTTCTATGCGGTGGGAACCCACATCTTGCTTTCTATGCGGTGGGAGTGTCCATGACATGCTTTCTATGCGGTGGACATACCTAGTTGTATGGGCAGCTAGGCGACAACATGAGGAGTGAACTCTCGTTGGAGGGGGGATGTTGTACCTCCAGAACATTGGAACTTTATGAATAAGTTTGAGTAGAATTTTTACTAGAATTCTGTCTTGGTGCTGTTTGCAATACTGGTTGAAGGGCTGTATTAACGAACAATGTGATTTAGAATTAAACAAGGAATCTTTATGTTGAACAACCTTTGTGGTAGTAATTAGGTCACACAAGGAAGTGTGAGTGTGGGGGTGGAAAGTGGGGGCTTGGCTCAAGTTGCCAATGCCTACGAGATGGGTGGTCTCGATTGGTCGGGAACTCTCTGTCCCCATTGTGCTTACTTCGATATTAGTAATACTCATTGCCCCTAGAGCGGTGAAATCTCGAGTGTACGTGCCTCTAAAACATGGGAAAAAAGGCGCTTGGGGTTTCTCTCCTCTTGGAAGGTGGGTCTTAGGATCGCTAGATAGTTCAAGTACGCTTCCCTTGCGAGGTGGAGCTAGATCTCCCTACTAGTAGGCTCGAACTCGACTCACTTTGTGATGAGAGATCGTCCTCTAGTCGAACCTTGAACCATTTTGTTTGCTTCCGCAATAGATCTAGTGGCCACCGGGTTCACCATTAGATCCGCCATTGGAAACGGCGGGGTGGGAACCTCACACAGAGTTTGGGTTGGAGCCTCGACAGTTGAGGCTTGGGTTAGCAAGTGATGCTGACAACCCCTTCGGCACTAAGTCTACTTCATGAAGCACTTGGCTTGTGGTGATCGTCAACTACAATATTCCACCATGGGAGACAACTAAGAAGGGCAATATACTTCTTTCCTTGCTTGTGCTAGGTAAGTACAAAGTGTCAAATATTGATATTTACCTTGAGCCCCTCATCGAGGAGTTGGAAGAGTTATGGAGAGGCATTCCTATTGTCAATGTCTCACTTGCAAAGGGGGGGAGAGAGGCCATTGTGAGGGGAATCGTTATGTGGACTATGCACGACTATCCTGGGCTTGGAGAGATTTCTGGTAACCTCCTTTCCTCTATCTCTCTTTCCCTCTTTCCCTCTCTCCCTTTAGTTCACTTTAGTTCACTCATCTCTCTAACCATATGATATGTATGTAGGGTTGTCCACATTGGGGCAAAATGCATGTCCTACTTGCGGGCCATCGTTGGTGACGGAGAGGCCCGATTCCTTGCGCAAGGTAATCTATCCAAACAATCGTTGTTTCTTACCCCAAGGGCATAACAAGCACAAGGCTCCAACAAATGGGAAGACTCCTCTAAAGCTCACGATGGTAGATTGGGCAACCATTTGGGAGGAACACAACAACAACAATCCGGCTACGTGTCCTCCACCAAAAGGTATGTCAAGGTATTCCATATTTTTAAGGCTTACATATTGGAAGGACTTAAAAATACAACACCTCTTGGATCCCATGCACATATTCAAAAATGTAGCCCAAACACTATGGGACCACATTATTGGCAAGAAGGATTCTTTGGGTGCGAGGGAGGATTTGAGGCTTTTAAAACGTCTCCCCACCTCTGCTACTCCACAGCGTGCCCCAAATGGAAAGATTGTGCTTCCTAAAGCACCATGGATACTAGCCAAAGAAGAATTATACAAGGTGAAGGGCATCATTGCCTATATTTGCACACCAACAGGAACAGGATACATGAGGTCGTTAAAGGGAGCTTTCACAAAAGCGAAGAAGGGTGGAAGCGTTCAATTGTATGGGTTGAAGTCCCATGATTGGCACAAGATGCTTCAGGTAATCTTCATACTCCCTATTCTATCTATAGTTTGTGTGTATGACTATCGCTCACTTTCCCTTTCCCTGATTTACATTGTAGTTCATTTTGCCGGTGAGTATGTGTATATGTCGGGACAAGAAAGTCAGGGCCGCTATTTTGAAACTAGGAGAGCTAGTAAGATACACCGCAAGACTCCACTCAACTACACCTTTTTTATGTACACAATAATTTCAAGTGTATCTTTGTGTGTTTTCTTGCAGATTTGTGAGCTCCAAGGAAATCGAAATAGATGCTATCCCTGTTGCTCAAACACTTGCAACAGAAACTGTGTGTGCCATTGAAGATGCATTTCCTTGATTGGTCCTTCTTAGTCAAATTCACCTCTTGGTTCACGTGGTGGAGGAGATCGCTATATGTGGAGTAGTGCACGTACGATGGATACTCTTCTTAGAGAGTTTTTTAAAGACTCTCAAAGATTTTGTGCGGCTACGGTCTCAACCAGAGGCATGTATGGCTGAAGGCTGGATCGTTCAAGAGGCATTTGTTTACATATCAGAGTATTTGGCACAAGTTGATCCTTCAATGCCTGGCATATGGTCAAACGAGGAAGATGCAAGGATGAATTCACGCTTTCCAAGTGGAAAGGGGAAACTACTTAACATGGATATGAATCTATCCCGAGTGGTCGATAACTTTTGCAGTCTCAATGCAAAGATTATGACCAAGTAGGTGGACTTGTGGATAGTGGCAAAGGCAAGGCATTTTCAAGAGAGGGAAGCATGGAAACAAGCACATGGAGGAAGGAGGGCACCCCCAGTGCCTAGACACCTTGCATGTTTCCCAGATCTCATTAGTGTAGAGTGGATTCATGAGAGAATGACCGAGGCAAAAGCGTACGGAGAAGACATCACCAGCAAAGAATGGGAGTATGCACGAGGTTGCGTACCAAAGGTAGAGTACTCATATACCTAAACCATATTGTAACACTATTTCTTGAAATTACCTTTAATATGTATTTGATAAATTAATATATTTTTCTATTTTGTAGTGCCTTTCCTTTAACTCTATGTGGTCAAAGGGTCGTCACTTTCATACGCGCCACATTGACGAGTGTAGAACCACCATGGATTGTGCCATCATGGGCAACTTTGACACAAATGATTACTGCGGAATTATTGAAAGGATACTAAATTTTAATTTTAGAACCTTTCATACCTTCATCTTCAAGTGCAAGTGGTTTGCAAATGTGTCTAGACGACATGAGAATGGCCTCTACATGGTGGACTCTAGTGTGCATCACACATGGAGGTATGACAATTTAGTTTTACCGCGCAATGGTGAGCAAGTGAGTGACATGTACCTTTTTTATTCTTATTTGCTTGTAACGTTAGTTATACCAATGTTACTCGCTTTGAGATTCTATTTTATAGGTCATCTATATCCCAACAATCCACTAACCAAACTTTGGTTTGTAATTTCCCTAACACCTCGAGGGAGAACCATTTTTTCCACTAATGAAGTGGAGACTATCTTTGACCCTCTTCCACCTCCGACTTTGGATAAGGTGGAAACAAAGGAGAGGGAGGTCAATAATCAAGTCCGGCGGCAGCAAGTTTTAGCGAGGGTGATTGTCATGATGATGAAGATGATGAGATGGAGGATGAAAAACTCAAAGATGATGAAGGCAATGCATCCACAAACGACAATTTCATTTATCTCTTTATTGATTTAGGAGCCATGGGCTTAGAATTGGATGGTGCTTCATGTAGAGATCTTTTGGAAGATGATTCATAAACATTTTGCAGTTATGAATTTTTTTGGTTGTGTAATCCATTCATCTCTCTCCCCCCCTTCTTCCTTTTTTTAGATTTGAGAATATGCTCAATTATGTTAATCAATTGACAATGATTATTTAAGTTGTAACCAAGTGTAATCTTATAACCCCCGCCTCCTTCTCCTCTCTCTCTCTCTCTCTCTCTCTCTCTCTCTCTCTCTCTCTTTCTCTTCTTTTTTAAATTGAAAATCATATACAATATTCTTTAATTTTTATTGAGAGGAGGGTAAGCCAAAATTTGAAGGGGAGGGTAAGCCAAAATTTGAAAGTTTAGGCGCTAAATTAGGCTGTCGGATATAACAACGATAATATACGTGGTAATAATAATGGTGATATATGCGGTAATAATAGCGAAAATAGTCACGGTAATATTTTAAACACAAAAAACCCCCCGCCCTCCTCTCTCTTGTTTCTCTATTTGAATTTGCACCTTCTCTCTACAAAACGCGGTAAAATAGTGTGGTAAACACTTGGAGATTTTCATAATGTTCTACTGTGAGCGAGTAAACATGGCAATAAGTGAGAATATTGTCAATATAGCCTTGATTTGCTATATCTTACTAAATATAGTCTTTTTGCTAAAACCTATTGCTATTCCAAATTTTTTAGTGTCTAATTGCCCTCTCAAATATAATCCTGACCCGTAGAATACGATTTTTAGCTGGTTATGAATGTGAAAATCTACCCTATTCTCATTCCTAGTGGGAATAACCCTCACCACCTAACATAAGTGGGCTTCTTTGTGGGTTTTCACACCTGCATTAGTTACCGTTGACATCATGATTTGAGTTCTTTGAAGAGCCCGTCCATCCCCTGCCCCTCCTCCCTTGATGCCGCTCTCTGCTATCTGATGCTTACAATCTTCTACTCACCATTTGATGCCATAATCCCCCCCCCCCCCCCCCCCCCCCCCCCCCCCCGCCCTGCGTTGCACTAAAATGGATGTAGCTACTTCTGATGCAGGTACCGGACCCTCTGATTTGCCTCATCTTGGTATTATATACCATGACTCTCCTCTCCTCTCACTTCATCCCTTTGTTGACCTGACTCCTGAGGCTTGGTCTACTATGCTACCCTTTGAAGTATATCCAACATTGTTCCCTCTGAGGCCTATTGTGAATATATGGGTCCTCGCCTAATAAGCATGTGAAGACTTTATACCAAGATCTGGTGGGATTTTGTAGCCGTACATGGTTGAATGCTCTACACATAACGAGGAGGGATGTTCTCATTTCATCTGTAGGCTCACCTCCTATTTAATTAGGTGAGGGTTTTACTCCCTCACTTAGCCTTGCATTAGGTAGTTGTGTTTGTTTGAAAGAGAGTTGAGGGTCGTGGTGATACCACCTGCTGATATATGCATCATGGATATTATGAATTAACCTGCTTTGTCTCAGGTGCTCTTTTGTCATGGCTTTGAATCTATTTAATTCTACCATTGGTTGGTATATACTTGAAACACTCTTCTATAATTACTTTTTGATGATTGAGTGAGTAAATAACCTATACAACATGTTGCCTCTCAAGTAGGTGCCTAATTGCTTGTCGATTGTTAGTTGGTTAATACACTGATCAGAAATCTAGATTATTGACTTATTTTCTAAAACAAAAGTGTTTGAATCTATCTCTGTGTGATACTTACTGTGGAAAATTACTCAAACCAGTTTTTTGGTAATAAAAAGAAAGGGGCAATGCCTGATGCCTGATGTTGGGATTATCGATATTATAGTGACCTCTCTTGTATCTCTTCTGATAAGTCTCTTCCTAGCTAGGATTATGATGGTTGACTCTCACTTATCTAATGGGTTGCTACATATCAACATTAACCGTGTGGAAACTTTTCTAATATTATTTTGATACCACTTGGTTACTAATTTACTTTTGATAAATTGCTCATACAGGGTACTAGCATTTTGCTGGTTCTACTGATACTTGAGGACATGGTTCTCATGTAGTATACTAGCCCTTTGCTAGTTCTGATGATCCGTACAGCTTTGTTGATGTTGCTTTTACATCCCCAATTTGATGGGGTATAGATATCATCGAAAGTGTAATAATATTTTCTTGATGTGTCTCTAACAACCAATTGATGAGCTTGTTGGTTACTAATTGGATATGATATTTTTGCAATATACTATTGGAGTATGTCTATAAATTTTTGATATGCTCTACCTTGAGGTTGTTTAGGTTCTATTTTTTTTGAGGAAATAATATTTTGGCGAGCAGATTCCAAAAATACTCTCTCTCTCTCTCTCTCTCTCTCACTCTCTCTCTCAGGTGTATGTGCTTTGCTCGTGGTTGTATGTGTGTTAAAAAAAAGGGGAAAATGGTTCAACCATTTTACCACCCAAGCTTGGTAGATGGGTTTAAGGTATTTCCATCTTGAATAACCTGTCTTGAGTTCAACTCTCCTTGTCCCAAGGTCTCTTGGGATAGTTTCCTACAATGTTTGATTAATCTGCTTCTTCTTGTTCATCATAAACTGCTTCTCTCTCTCTCTCTCTCTCTCTCTCTCTCTCTCTCTCTCTCTCACACACACACACACACACACACACACACACACACACACACACACACACACACACACACACACATGAGTACTTATTTATCCAACAGTTAAACCATATAAATATAACTGAATTTTATGCAAGGTTACCTTTATACCTTGATTAAAACCCCTAGGTTTACCCTAAACCATCATTTGGGTCGGTTTTTATAAAAAAGTGGGGGGCAACCCTCTTCCTTTTCTTCCCATGGGTACCCACCCCTAAGGTAATATGTATAGATCATGGCATTCATTTCTTTGATATCTACCCTACCCTTCACGCTCTCACTCTCTCTGTCCCCCTTGTCTGTACTAGAGCTCACCGTAGCCTAGTGCTAGTTCTAACTCACTCTTGCTCCCTCTCAACCCCCAATATTCGAGGAGGGGCGGCTGTGCGGCTCCTTGGGAAACTGTAGCCATTGAATACTTTGATCGTGGGGCGTCTTCTCATTCTGAGCAAGCTGAATAGACTATAAAAGGTGAGGGTTCTTTGGTCCCTCACTTAGTATGTGGGTATATTTCTCTTTGCATGTGTTTTTCAAAGTAAGTTGTGAGGGCTTTGACACTGTGCAGTCATGGAGGTGATTGAACTACCGTCTCATGTCGGTGATCTCCTTGCTAATGGTACCTTGATGACATATTGTAAAGATTTTATACTTAATGCATGAGAGAAAGCATCCTGATACTATGACTGTTTATGTTTGTTTTCTGCTATATAAACGTTACATTACATTTTAGAAAATTATTCGTTTAATGTTTTTTTTAAAAAGAAGCTACCGCCTGGCTTGACACGGGTTTTACAAAAAATGGGTGGGTATCCTACCGCGACTGTGTACTGTGCATAGGAATGATTGATAATCAAGGTTTAGGTTAATGGTACTACTAGTAACAACTTATATCTGCATGGTGAGAGTTTTCCTCTAGCTTGATATAGATAAGCATAGAAGTACTATAAACCAGCTCTTTCGAAATTGATCACCCTATTGGGAAGTTTATATTGTGGTTAGTAAGATATGGGTTCTCTTGATAGGTATTGGTCCTTGGTTTGATGTGTTATGAGAGTGTTGCCCAAATAGGATATGGTAATAAACCTGTACTCGAACAATAACTGTGGCATTTTGTCTTACTGGGTATTACCATGTGTCTCATAAAACTCATCCAAAAGCATTAAAAACTGCACATAAATGGTTTTCGGAGAAATGATGGGATGTTACTTTATACTCTTGGCACTTACAATTAAGCATTAGGAGAAATATGGACTTTGCATGGGTCTTGTAAGGAATCCTAATTTTTAGGGATTAAGGCTAATGTTGTGTAGGGTTAAGGGGACAAGGGCATTCAAGAAGCTAGTTTTGAGTAGGCTTTTCTAGCCTTTTTTTTAGACACATGTAGGATGTGGACCTATGAGGTCACATTCTCTCTCTAGCTTTTTGAAAGTGAAGGGAGTAAAGAGTTGTGGCCACATCAGCAAAAACGTGGGTCACTTAAGAGCTAAAATTTGACTTTTTTTCAAAAAAAATATTTTTACTTCTTTTTTACTTAAAACTTCCCCCCAATATATATACATATCAAAAAATCATTTTTTGACCTTTTTTAAAACCTACAAGCACTAAAAGTCCAAATTTTCAAAAAAAAAAGCCCCCCTCCCAAAAAAAAAAAAACTTTGTTCTTTCTTCCTCCTGCCTCCTTTCTCCCTCTCCTCTCCCTCCCTGCTCCCTTCTCTCCCCCTCCTCCCCTCTCTCTCCCCCTCTCCCCCACTGCCCCCTTCTCTTCTCCCATGTTCCTCCCTCTCCCTCCCTGCCCCCTTCTCTCCTTCTCCTCCCCTCTCTCTCCCTCTCTTCCACTGCCCCCTTCTCTCCTCCCATGTTCCTCCCTCTCCCTCCCCCTTCTCTCTTTTCATCTTTTGCTTCCTCACGCAACAGCTGCCATGGTGCTCACATACATCAAAAATCGTATGCATACATGTTTTCTTGTCCGTGGCGTTTGCACCGAAGGCCACACTTGAGGGTGAGACGAGCTCATCCCAAGAACGTCGTACCGTCGGTGAGATGAATGTTGACGGTTCTTCAATATCTTGTCAATACCATCACATATTTGAATAAAACACCCCTTTGTGCAAGATAACAATATACTTCTTTCTTTTGGTTGTGTTCTTCTTATCATAAATTTTGAAGTATAAGGTGTTGCCTCTACTTGTTTTGTAGTGCTTGGCACAAAGGTTGCTTTTGTGCACAAATAGTGAAAGGCCGCAGGTTAGAGAGGCCAAGTGTCACCACTTTTCCTCTAAAACAGTCTTCTTTATTACATCTTGCAGGTAGGTGCTTCAAATCCATGATTATTAGAGGTGGGTAATCTCATCATAATGTATATTTTAGGATTTTTTATTCCCATTGGATGAAAATACTTGCAAATTTTTACAACTTATACTTAACAAGTGTCTTTATTATACAGCTTGCAAATGTTGAATTCATACATGTTTTTGTTACAAGGTGACCTCTTACTATGCTAGTTGAGTGGTTTTGTTTGCAAGAATGGCTCAAGGAACTGGCATAACATGAAGCTTTTACGGTGGCACAAAGCTCTGCTCAACGGCAATGTGGCTCCCACTACACCAAAAATCATTATGCTAACATGGAGAGATCCCTAGTAGGACAATGCAACATCTTTTCATCAGCAATAACACACCCTTTCCTAACATGAGGGCACTCCTACCAAAGATATTTTTATGTGATAGGTCAACCCTTACCATGCCATATCATGGAATGGATGTAAGAACTATGACCGCACTACTCCTTGGAAGTTTTTCACAAATGTATGTTTATCGAAGTTAATGAGAAGAAATTTAGACTTTTTTGTTTGTTAATGTGTAAGAGAACTCTATGTCTACCATATTTTAGATTGTTTGATAAATTAAATAAGATTTGTAGTCATTTAAAGTGTAAATTGGTTTTTGTTTGGTAAGATTGTACATGAGAAGACATGATAAAGTAGAAGAGATCTTGACGGAATAAACCTCGATGCCACATCTCTCTTTAAACCCTTTGATTTCTATCGTCGTGGGAAGTCCAAGGGAAGTCTATTTTTAATTTTTTAGTAATAACTTTTTTTGAAAGAAATTTTGGTTATTTTAAAGTTTGTACACAGTTTAGGAGTTCATTCTGATTATTTTCCTTTAGTTTCAAATTTTGACCGAGGGCACTCCTTGGAAGCCACTTTTGAAGGTGTTAGGGCGGGATTTTGGGAAAGTTTTGTATGTAGGAAATACAGTTCTTAACACAGTAAAAAACATTGGTTCTTTGAGTATTTTCAGATTCCATGGTTTTAATGCTTGTTGGAGCCCGCAGATTAAGAAAAAAGTAAGAAATGTCTGTTTTACATTATTTTTTAAGAGATTGCCAATTTGCACGTTGTTTTTTGGAGAATCCGAGCAAGATATGTTTTTTTTTGCATCAAAATCTACAAGTTCAACATTAAAAAAAAAAAGTGGCCGCAAGGGTGTCCGAAATGGCCGTCCGGGACTTTTGGATGGCCATTTTGCGCGCCCTTGTGGCCACTCTTGTTGAGGGCCCTGGAAGCTTTTACATGGCAAAAATTTGTAAAATTATTGTGTATAAGTATGAGATAAGGTTGTAAGTTACATGTACAAAGAGCAAGAGCTCACCCCTTGGGGCCTTTGAAGGTGTTAAAGCAAGATTTTGGGAAATTTTTGTATGTAGGAAATACAGTCCTTAACACAATAAAAACCATTAGTTCTTTGAGTATTTTTAGATTCCATGGTTTAAATGCTCGTTGGAGCCCGTAAATTAAGGAAAAAGTAAGAAATGTCTGTTTTATATCATTTTAAAAGAAATTGCCAACTTACACGTTGATTTTTGGAGAATCCGAGCAAAAAATGATTTTTTTTGCATCACGGTCTAAAATTAAAAAAAAGGTCGCAAGGGCGCGCGAAATGGACATCCGGGACTTTTGGATGGCCATTTTGCGCGTCCTTGTGGCCACTCTTGTTGAGGGCCCTGGGAGCGTTTACATGGAAAAATTTTGTAACACTATTATGTAAGTATGAGAAAAGGATGTAAGCTAGATGTACAGAGAGCAAGAGCTCCCCCCTTGGGGTCTTATAATGACAAATAGGGCCTTTTTTAATGCATGGCCATGAGATAGAGGTGTAGCGTTTGATGTAATCAGAGCACCCCCCCCCCCCCTGGTCCCTTTTACTATGTGTTCAAGGTCTGGAACATTCACTATGTAAAATTTTTCTATATCATGTGCGTTCACCAGAATGGATTAAAAGTATCCCTTATAGACCTTATCTACACATGTTTCTGTAACTTTACAAGAATACAAAATCCCTTATGTTGAACACGTATGCTATGTTACATATACTTTAGTGAACTCCCCAGGTCAAAGGCCTCACAAATCCTCTGCACTAAACATTCACATTAGAAATTGACCAAACAAGGAGCCAATTTTTACTTCCTCGTGTCCACCTCGTGTTCTTGGGAATGTTTTGGTTAAGCCATTTCTTTGGTATTTGAAACCACATGTGACCCCTATTGTTATAGTATCCAACCAAAGGTTTCTTGATTAGCAGTTTACATAGGCTCGATTGGTACATATCTTCTATGTTAACAATGCATGTATCTATAATTTATGTTACACTTTCTCTATCCAAATGAGCTACATAGTAAAAATCAAATTCGTAATTTAACAGTTAAGTTCACAAGGTAATAGCTATTGGTATCATCTTTAGCAATACCAAAGAAATAGCTACCAATAGCTCATGAATATGGATATTTAAGAAGATTTGATACCAAAAACTTGTCAACACTACTCAAAAAGGTGGAAACTCAAAGGCTTTACAATATATGTATGATGAAACATGAGTCAATAATAAGTCACCCTTATACATCGACACCTTCATCTGATCAAGTTGTCATTTCTCTAAGTCAAGCTTGGCATAGGCATAGTATGGAAACAATAACATGTTGGAAAACAAGAATTTAGCTTTCTCAACTTGTGAAACGTTGTTAATGACATATATTTAGCATCCCCAAATGAGGACATCTTGACAAAGGTTATGATCCACTTTAATAAGAATAACCATTAATGATTAAACTGAAATCAAAATATTGCTTGAATTTCTGATTAAGACTTGAGACTTGAAACATCTTATAGGCAAATAAAAATATCCATGAAGTTCAACAATAATTCTCAAATCTGTATGAAACTCCAGTAATCTAAATTAAATACTCTCACTCAATGCGACACCATTTAACAAAAAAACACATTTATATTGCATTTATAGAGGAATCCAGCCTCATAAAAATAATTACAAACAAAGACAATGTTGTCGTTATTAGGCTTCTCTACAAGTATTTGTCTTCCTCATCTAGAGATTCATATACACTTGAGTATTTGTGTGTCTATGACACTAGGGAAGATAGTAGTACTATATGGATGGCTTTCCTAAGAGCTCCTAGAGAGTACCTATTGGTTCAAGATTTTACAAAAATTCTACTATTCTTATCAAAATCCTTTAACATCGTAGTGAAAGGTTCCTCATGGAACAAAAATAGAGTGATTTCCATCTCTGCACATGGTTGCTTGCTCATGTCCTCTGAAAAGAAGTTGACTCTGTAAGTAAACAACAGATTATGTGAGCACAAAGTTATAAAGTAGAAAATAATAATCTAATGACAACTATACAAAGAATAAATTATAAGAAAAATATTTGATGACTCTCCATAGATAACACAACTTACTTGCATTGTGAGACTCAATCACATGCTACACAACTATAGATAGCCCGCCAAAGCCATCAACAAAATAGCACCACCTAGTGTTATGAGGTATGAAGCCTAAACATTGAAAGCCATAAAGAGGTTTATTCTCTCCAGCATGATGAACTTAAAGATGGAGATGATGTTAATCTCTGAATGTAAGCTACAAGGGTAGTTTTCTTACCATTTTATCTTTATGTTGGAGATGAACCCTTGCAAAGCCCACACACTATTCACACCTCCTATTGTTGTGGTATTCAAGTCATGTGAGCTCATATTTTTCCATGTTCGGGAGTAGAGGTTTCCATGTAGTGTGAGTGAATAAAATTAGAAGTAGTAGAATCTTGTTTCATAGTGTAATGGAGGTGAGAGAAGGAAGAGGAGATAGCTTGGTGTGAAACTATGTGGTGGCCAAGGGGAAGAGACGGGGGAGGAGCTTGCTTGGTGCTACAATGGAGGTGGGAGAAAGCTAGCAGAGAGATAGTGTTGGACTATGGGGGTGTATGTGGTTGTTGCAGCAATGGAGAGTTTAGAAAAGAGTTTGTAGCGAGAGAAAATCACTTTTTAGCTATAGAATAGGTTTGGAAAGACTTAGGAGGGTGGAAAATGATGTTTTGAACTTTTTTTGAAAAAATTCAATTTTTTGTATTTTTTAGTGCATGTTGTTTACTTTTGGAGGTCAAAAATACTCTTTTGACCATGAAATAAGTTTGGGGACCTTTTAAAGAGGGAAAACTTAAAATTTGAAATTTTTTGAAAATTTGAATTTTTTAGTGTATTTTCAAATCTGGACCAAAAAGTGAGAGAAAAAAGGTCAAAGTGGGTCCCCCTCCCCCCCCTTTCCCCTAGCCACCTCCCTTACCTTCTCACTAGGTAAGAAGGTGTAATGCTACCTTGTACCCCTACTTTTTATAGAGTGTGTCCACCACCCTCTTCCTATTGGCTGGCCTCTAATTAACTTTAATCCCAAAGGGCCTCTAGAGGGTTCATATTTTTCCTAATGGAAATTAGTTCATTGTATAAGTTTAGCCCCAAGGGGCGACTAGTCGTTATACATTTGTTTGGACTGATTACGACTTTGGAGTATCCTTCACTCTGGCAGGTATCGACATATGTAAAGAGTGCCACTTTTTTTGGCTAAATCATTGAGGCACAACAAGTATTTAAACTTTGTTAAAACCAAGTTAAATGTAGTTTTCTTCTATACAAACTGATGAAGGATAGATTCAGTAAGCCCATGGGGGCGTGTATAACTTAGTTTTTGCTTAAAAACTTTACCAATTTTGGCACCCTTAAACAAACTATTGAAATTTTTTAAGTCTTATCTAAAGATTTTTTGATTTAGGTTACTTTATGGATTCATGGTACTTAAGAAAAGCTAGAAGACTCGAATCTTGACAAAATTGACAAAGTAATATGATGAGTAGTTCTAAGGATTTAGATACTTGGTGGATGCCTTATTGTTAAAATAAATCTTATTATCTATTTAAAGTCTAAATATAGAATTAGGGTTGTTAGAAACCTTACTTATAAGTATATCTAGACACTAAAACTTTTTGACAAAAAAATTGAGAATACATTAACACTTTGGACAGTAGGTTTAAGTTCTAAAAAGTTGTAAGGTGGACATGGATAACAACAGATACAGTCCATTGACACCTGTAAAACACATCCAAAGCTAATGTATTTGTTGTCTTGTTTGGATGGATGCAGGTGAGGACTCTATCTTTTCTTGGAACTTTTTTGGCTTAAAGCTATTGTCTATCTGAGATTACACTTGCTCCTGCTACTTGGGAAGTACTTCTTTTTGGGTCACTATCGTTGTATACTAGAAGAGAGGCTTCATTCTCATATGCCATGTACAAAGATAATTCTAAGGCTGAGTTGTTTTTGTTCTAATTATTTCCTTTTCTATAGCGAGATGTCTTTTGAATGTAAAAGTTCATTTATGTCTTATTATATAAGTTAAAACAACTACACACACGTCCTATACATAAGGTTTTTTCAAAGCTTTTTGGAAAAACCAGGCCACTGGCTTTAGAAACTATCTTGAATCCTAATTGTATGTTGGACCCACTGCCTATAAATCCTTGATTAGTTGGCTGGTATTAGGTGGTCCTTCATAGGATAAGGTTCTGGTTTCCCGCTCACAACTATCATAGTCTCTGACTTTGCCGGTTTAAGGATTGCAGGCCCAACCTTTTGGACTAAATTATGTATACACTTTCTTTCAGGATCACAAACATTTTAAGTTGACAGCTCGCATGAGGGTAAAACAGGACCGGGAGAAACATACGAGGATTTTAGAGCAAATTAGATTTTACCTAAAGGATCAGTCTCCAAAAAAATCCCTAGATGTTAGAACTAGACCTTTTTTGGCTAGACGGGCCAATTTTTGTGTTATGTATTACCACAAGTAATCCATGAAGTACTAATAATTTTTTTCTTTTGCAGACCCTTGCTCTTTCACAAGGCTTGGAACTATCTTATGAGCCCCTCTCTGTGGCTACCTCTCTTGTCCTCAGATGTATTGGCAGTTTGGATGCTTCTCAATTTAATATATGATTCGGCTCTAACCTCACATAAAAAGATATCTATCTTACACATGCTGTCCTTCAATGATTGGGTCAAGATTCTGGCTACCTTGGACAAGGACTCCAAAGATAGGGTGAATATGATTTCCTAGTACATAGCCCAATTGCCTATACTTTCTATACAATATTAGCAAGAGCTAGCCTTATTTTCTCCTTGTGGGGCATATTTATCTAACTTGTTGAAAAAATTATGTGGACTCAATGCATCTTTTATCAATACCCCTGTTGTCCCAATTGTTCCTCATATTTTGCAGAGATAGTGCAACATTTGAGGCTGTCAAGGAATTCCAAAACAATCTTTGCTCCCTAAGTGACTCTAATCTTTTAGAAATGGTACCCAAATTATCCAAAGTTTTTCCTTTCTTACCGGTTAGACCAATTGAAATTGAATCCTTTGGTGTGGACCATCAGCTTTGGGTTCTGCCTAACAAAACCTTTCTGGCACCAATTCTTAGTGAAACCTGGTGTATTTGGCTAATCTTCCTACTGCCACAATTGAGGATTGTAGACTCAAAATTCTGAAAGACAGGTAGTTCTTAGACAAAGGAGAACTCATTGAAGCCCCCTTCAATCTTCACCTTATTGACCACTCAAAGTGCTCTTCTAATACAGGTCTATACATATGTACAAAAGGGAATATGGAGTTTGCTAAAAGTAATCCTGATTCTACATAGAATTCATTTGGAAAGTTTTTCGACCATATGTTAAATGTTCTTGTAAATTTATTGACCCTAAAGCTTTATGAAGATCCAACATTATGTGGTTTGACCATGCTATCTGGTTTATCCTCAATTATTTGGACCAGCTCTTTCTTGAAAAGCCGAGGGATTTTCATCTATCCCTCATCTGCTCTTGGCCAGATAGCTAGGCTAAACAATTAGTAATTGCTTTTAATTGCTTTCAACATTTTTTGTGGGCTTATGCTAGATATCCTCAAAGAATTGAAAGCCGATGAACGTGGGACATATTTAACTACCTATGAAAACTACAAAGGTGCTAAGATTATCATCAGTCTTCTCAAGCCATGTATTGATGATGATGACTCCCCCTCGCGTAAAAGACCTAACTCTCTTGCCACCCCCAATTCATTCACCTCATTTCTAACACCTAGTTCCTCCTCTAATTTTACTAGAGGAAAACCTCGTAGCTTCACTAGGGGAAGAGGAAGGAACACCCCTATCCATCACCTTCTTGACTTATGATCACTTACGGTTGTGCAACTTCTTGTTGGCTCTTGTGGAAGTTTGCATCTCACTAAAAAGACATCTTGCAAAGATTATATTTACAAACATTGTCTTTTTCAAAATGTACTTCTGGATTGGGTACACCCTAAAACACTTTTTTGTGAATATTTTGACTTACTGTTTGAAAACCATGGTTACTTGATAATGTTCTTATTGGATGGAAGTATCAACAACCTATTAAGAATTTGGTCTGCAGTAATGATTTTTTACAACACAAAACTATGCCTGATTGTGCTTGTGATAAATTTATCCCATACTGCAAAGATTTTGATACTTATTGCTTGCATGTCTGCACTTGTAATTTGGATCTTATTAAAAATACCACAGTCCAAAAAATCCTTGCTAAGGGAGTTAATCACATTCACACTTTTCCTAAAAACCCATATCTAGCTTTAGCAGCTTTAGTTAGCTTTTTAACTAACCTTGTCAATTCTCTCCGATTGGAGAAGACAATTTTACTGGATTTAGCTAAATTGATTGAACAATGTTTTTTTTTTTAAAGCTCACTTATACCTTTTCATTGGCTATCTACTGAAAGCTCTTGGATCACACCACAACTAGCTGTTGAATTTCAAAAACTTTCACATGATTGATGTTAGCAGCAAGCTAACACGGACACCATTTTTCAGAGTTCTCTTTGTAAAACATTTATTATTTTGATAAATTGAGAATATTGTAACTCTTATTTTCTCGGATAAACTCTATAATTAATGAGCCGGGGCTACAAGATTCTAGATTGTATCAGCCAATTATTTCCCAGCTTTGGTAGAACTCCAAATTATTAGTTTTGACCACCCAAAAACATTGGCTAAGGTATAAAAGCCAATTTTTGTAAGTTTTTTATAAGTTGGTGGATAAAAAGTACACAAGTGAGCTAACGACGCTCACTTCTCTCCTTCTCTCCCTTCCTACTCCCTCCCCGATTGTCACATTGTAGTTGTGTTTGTTGCATTGCAAGCACAGGTAAGAGCTCTACGCATTGACGTAAGTAGTTCACAGTATTTCGTAGCTTTTGGCATCATCGACTCGTGGCCTAATTTCATCATAACTAGGAATTTACACTTTTAATCAAAAACTAAGTATAGGCGGGGTATTGGGGCATCATTGCTAAGCATTTAAATGCATTCTGGGTCAAAACCGACTAGGTCAAAAATCCACTACTATTAATAATCGCAATTTTGGAGCTTGACCTAAAGTGGGGTGGGTTGGGGTTTGAGACCATAAGCATGTGTGCTTAGGTTTTATAAATATGTCCTAGAGGTTTCGTTACGTTTGGATGTCATTTGATGTTGTAACGGATGTGATTTGTTTGCCGATGAGTGATTGGCTTTTGGTGATTTCAGTCACTTGAGTGTAGCTTGAGTTAGATGCGAGTTGTTAGTTGTTTTCCGAGAGATTGACAACCTCTTGTAGTTTCTATGCACTAGTCGAGTCAGCTTTGTCCCATGGTTTGACAAATTGATCGTGGTTCTCGCTAATACTACAATAAGATAGGATGGTGAGGTTAGACATGCATCCCACATTTGGCGCCGTTGTCGGGGATCGAAGAGATCTAAACTAGGAAAAAACATGAGCATCTTGTGAAGTTATCCTTTAACTTCCTATAGGTTCGCTTAGAGTTCACACCTAGAGTTCAAAACTTTCTTTTAGAAACCCCATAGCTTAAAATTGTTGTCTTTTGCTGTGTAGAGGTAGCTTGGAAGTAATCGTACTTGTTGAGTGCCTTTAGGATTGTAGGATTGTAGAAATAGAGTAAGGATCTGAGAATGATTGGTAGACAAGACAAGTCTTAAGACCAGTGCTCAGAAAAACATAAAAAACAAGAAAACGAGTGTTTGTGAACACTTTCCACAACCCCATTGCATGAGAATCTAGGAGTAGGGTAAGTAGGATCCGAGGTGGATTTCAGAACATTGCTCTCTCTGAAAAAATCAAGTGTAAGTTGTTATTGGAACTTGCAGAAATTCAGATCTACGGCTAGAAATAGCTTGAAAAGACTCGAAACCACTCAATCCGACTGGAGAGTAAGCTTAAGAGTTGTCTGAACGAGTTGGTAAGCTCAAAGACACTTCGAGGTAAAATTTTTAAGAGTTGGCCAAAACTCAGATTATTTACTTTTTCTTGACATTTTAGGCCAAATTAAGTTTTGACTTGATTCATAGACTTAAAATAGCTCATGTAAAGACTGTCTTTGAAAAAATTGTAAAAAAGTGTTCATTTCAAGCCTGAAAGTATTAACTTTCTGCTCTAAATCGACCAAGGTTGATACCATTGACTCATTGCATGTGTACAAACAACTTTTGTAAAGGCCCAAGAGATTTCAATCACTAAACTGGCAACAAACTGGGTAAAAACTAAAGTTTGTACTGACTTTTTGAATCTTGAGTGTAAATTGGGGAAAATTTGTCCAAACTTGTTGAAAATTGATTCATAGGCTTATATTGATGTGATAAACATGTGTACATGCTCATTTGACCAAAAAGATTCAAAAATTTGTTAGTAGTAAATAATCGTGATTATTTACATCTGTCCCATTTTTCAACTTTTTTGACCAAGTCAGAATACCACTAGTTTTACCATGTTGTAATAAGCCCACAAACCAAATTTGATAAGATTTGAATCACTGGATTGAAAATTGTGACTACTGCGAGCAGATAATTGATGACCATTTGACCAAAAAATGTCCAAACTTGATGAAACTTGGCTAGTGACTTTAACTTAAGGTGCTTAACATATCTGTGTCAAAGTTGGGGCAAAAAGTTGCAAAAATATAGCTGAAGTAAATAATCGCGATTATTTATATATGGTTTAAAACTTGAGAAATTTGCAAGTTTGAGTGTACCACAAGATCAAGCACATCAAGTAGACCTCACAAACCAATTTTGGTGAAATTTGGATCCCAAAAGTGAGACTTAAGCCAGATTCTCAAAATCTGAGTCTATGGACACAAAACAGTTGATAAACTTGATAAGATTTTGTCCAAACTTGTTAAAACTTGTCTAGGGACTTTAAAAAGTTGTATACTTGCCAAACCAATCAAAAAAGTGCAAAAAATTGACAAAAGTAAATAATCGTAATTATTTACTTATGCTATCCACAGACATCAATTTTGACTTTTGAACTTATACAGTGTTAGACCAATATAATATAAAGCCACCGGGCAATTTTGGGTTCAATCGGATCAAAATTGGTACATGTACACTTAGTTTCCAGGTTGCAGATCAAACCTTTGATTTTTTGCTAAGTTGAATTTGAAAGTCAAATTTTGACTCCCACAGCTCGATTTGAAGTGACACATATAGACCTATGACGAGAGTATCAAAAACCCTACTGTCTTTATAGAAGAATAGCTAACTTGATCAAATTTGTATAGGAATCAGGTTGGAGACGAGGAATCAATGGCTTGACGAAAAGTCGCAATCGAATCAAGTGGAAATTGATGACAAGTCAATAAGGTGAGTACTCTATCCAGGGCTTCATAAGTCTATATGAACCTTAGATCTGGTCATGTACTAGGAAATCAGAGCACACTTGGAGAAACCTCCAGTAGAGTATCCACTGAAGAAAGCGTGAATCAAGGCAATTCCTTGCATACAATTCTTGAAGAAGTCTCAGACACTTTTTTAGATTCAACATCCAAAATGTCTTCTTACTTGACTCACTAAGAAACAAAATGATAGTGCGTTATAAGCATATACTATCCTTTTACAAGACTAACCATCATGGAGCCCAGGTTTACTTGGACCCTAACAAGGAGTATGCTATTCGCATTGATGACCATGGTATTGAGTTCAAGAAGAGATTAGGACAAAGAAACAAGCAAAAATGTACATGGACAGAAACGGAACTTAGTATTTACAAGTCAAAAACTCTGATGTGATAGACAAATGGGGGCTAGAAGTAAACACCATAATCCCATATATGTCAACAAAAGAAGGACCACCACCTTTAGAATTCAAGGGATACGATCAAGTAGATTTGAAGCCTTTGAAACAGCTTAGTACAGATAATCTTAGGATCGGAGTCTATTGTTGGGAAGATAGAAACATAAAAGATCTTATCTGGACTTCTCATGCCAAACCAGCACAACTAACGCCCATGAAGATCATCTATATCTTCAAGATCAAAGATAAGGGATTAGCGGACCTACCAACTTACTTGTTTAGGGATTTTTATAACAACAAATTTGTTATAATGACTCCTGAGGAGGTAGAACAAACCAAATACCAAGGGTATTCCATACGGGATTGGATATTGGGACAAGGACCAGAGACAATTCCAAGAGATGAACACCATGAGAGATCATCTGAGAATAATGTGAAGAAACCAGAAACCACCTCATCACGTAGAAAACCGGGTGACACTTAGGTCAGTACAGGGCTACACGAGTCACTATTTCCAACAGACTGGCTTGATGGACTCGTAACAGGACCAACTTCAGAAATAGGTCAAAAATTATAGTGGATGAGGAGATCCATACGACCACTTAGCAAGCTTTAAGCAAGTGCCAAGAGCAGAGCGTATATTCGATTTCCATACTCAATTCGAGGGTTTTGGAATGACATTAGAAGGAAAAGCATTGACATGGTTTCAAAACATTCCACCAAGGTCAATCATGGACTTGAACACATTAGCTCAAGGATTTGTAGCTGCTCGTTCCAAAACAGAGATCAAACATAATACGGTAGCTCAAATCTACAGCTTTAAGTAGAAACATGGTGAGTCTGTTAGGGATTGTGCAACTCGAATGAAACAATACATTTCCAGATGCCCAGAGCTAGAGATACATGCAGAAGAACGACTTGTATCTTTGTTCCTGGAGGGACTACTAAACAAATAACTTCATGCTATACTCTATAGTAAAAAGCATACAACCCTAGAAGCGTGTGTGTCAGATGCTATTGACTTAGGAGACAATTGTGAAATTTTCAACGAAGAAAATGTCCCTAAGGATAACCAAAGTGAGAAAACAACATCCACTAAATCAGCACAAGTGGGAACGGCTGCTGTAGCACCACTCTCAGCCATAGAAGATATGCTTAAAAGGATGAACGACATGATGAACAACATGCAAAAAGCACCTATGAGGGGACCAGGACAAGGGATACCTCCATAGGGACAACCAATTAGGCCACAAAAATGGTGTGCAATCGAGAGTAAATGGACCAACCATGAGACCCACAAGTGCTACTTCAGACCAAAGTATGATGGGAATGTTCAGTACGTGCCCATGAGGCCACAAGGACAACCCATGTATAGATATCAACCTAATATGGCCCAAGCTCAAAGACCACCAATGGGTATGGAAAGACATCAACTTGTGCTGGGACAACAACCTCCGTATCCAGTACATAATGCAGTGACTGTAAAGTACATGCACTCTGAAGGAGTCATAGATGAACAAGCATTAGTGCCTGTTACACCCTACGCAGAGCCTAGTCCATCTACAGTAATGGTAGAAGGAGATTGATATAATTCACATCCACCACCAATGGAAGAAACCGTGACTTATGATCCACCAGAGTTTGCACCAATGTATTATGTAGCTAATCAAGGTGTTAGACCTCCCATGGTAAGACCCATGATGAAGCCAAGAACAAGAAACTGTCATAACTGTGGTGCTGATGATCATTGGAAAAATGAATGTCATCAGAGAGCTCATTAGAGAGTGAACCAATTGTTCCAATCTAGGTAATCACTAGAGCCCATACCAAGAAAAAGAAACACAACTCCTCTGATGATTTGAAAAATATGAAAGTTTCTTCTCAAAGAATCAAAAGGAGCAAAAGCAAAAGATATGAGATGAGAAAACAAAAACAATAGGAAGAAATGGAGGAGAAAGCAAAGAAGCTATTCTAGGAAAAGTTGACAGAAATTGGAAGTGAATTCAAGGAAACAACCGTGAAATCTGGAGGATCCATTCTGGTTGATAAAATTTTTGAGCCTATTAATGCCACCTTGGAAGCCTACCAAGCGGGACTTAAAGCAGCACAAAACATGAAAAACAAATGGAAAAACTATCCTTCTCTAGACATGGAAGCAGCAAAGCTGGAAGCTTATCAAAATTTCGTAAGAATCATGCAAGAAATGCTGGAAAAACAAAAACCCAAGCTTGAAAATATTGCAAAACCTGAAGAGCTTGTGGTGAGAGACACTAAAGAAAAATCCAATGTGGTGGCAGAACCCCACCTTGAGACAAAAGAACCAGAGCTTATAGTGCTTGACAGTGAAGATGCCTTAGATGGAATTCCATTCGTAGAGGAAGACTGGCCAAGACACTTATGGGAAAAAGTGAGACAGATCAATAATGGGAGCCTAACTCTAAAGTCAACTCTTATAGAGGAAGTCTGGTTGGATAATCTACCTTCTGATATGAACGTGGATGTACAATCCTTGTATGGGGATTGCAAAACTGAAGTTTCAATAATGTCGAAACCATTGACCTTGAAAACATTTCCTTCTTACTTGGGAGATAACGAACATGAATCCATCGTGTGTAAGACCACTCAAGTAAAAAGAGCTGAACAGACCCTAGAAGTAGACAACATTCATTCAATCATGTCTACACCCATCCAATGCAGTCTTACCTTGGGAGAATTATTAAAAATCAGACCATACTTATGGAACGATTTACAGAAAACCCTAGAGAAATTGGGATAACAGGGATAATCTCAAAAAATTTGGGAAAATTGAAAAATGAAATGGACAACAAAGAGATTCGATATGTTCCCATGAACAAAGTTGGAGAATATTATGAAGGAGAAGAAGAAAACACCACCCTTCCCGGGAAATATAATGAGATTGAAACCATGGCAATATTGGATAGTGGAGCAGGCATAGCCATAGCCACTAAAGCAGTACGGGAATCTTGGGGACAGCCAGCCATTAGACAAACTCGATGAAATTGCAATTGGCTGACGGATACATTGAAAGACCATTAGGGCTGCTTGAAAAAGTGATCGTCAATTCTTCTGGAACTGAATATCAACACACTTTTGCCAAAGTAGACTTTGGAAAAAAACTCAACTATGAAATCATATTGGGAAGACCTTTCATGCGACAGGTACAACTTATCCAAGATTGGGGAAACAATTATCTGTACTTGAAGCAAGTGGGATATATAACAAGAGTAAATCTAAAAGATCACACTTATAGAGATGTCTTGAAAACAACCATCCAAGATTTTGATTCAGTCTCTTCGGCTGAAACTAAACTCTCCCATCTTGGTTAAACAAAGACACTCCTATTTGGATGTGTGGAGCTTTTAAAAATGGAAACATAAGATGAGAAGAATGTATCCTAGAAAGGGACTGTGAAGACGAAGCCTATGTACCTGAACCCTTTCCAAAGAATTTCTTTGAGCCATTTGAATGGACTCAAATTTTAGCGACAATGGATGTATGTGTGAATACGTCTATGCCTACTCAATTTTGCAATGAGGATGGCTACGACATAATTCCCATCCAAATGATTTCAGTCCTCAACATTGAAAATGAATATGAGGAACCCAAGGACTTAATGAAAGCTCAACAAGTTTTTTCGGACCTCTATTACGATGCAACTCATGAGTTAGATGAACACTCAGCTGCCTGAGAAGGTTCGGGGTCAGAAAAAGAGCATATAAGAGCTAAGCTACTATTAAAAGAAGGGGAGGATTTTTTTTTGACTTTCCAAACCAAAAATCGAGAAAACAAAAATGGTATAGACAAAAAAGAGACACCAAAAACGTGAAAAACACGACCTATGCTTCAAACAAAAACTTAGAAATATCTCAAACATCAAGAAAAACAAGGAAGGATACTGAAGCAAACCCACAGGATAAGAAACCAATCATGACACGAGTTGAGCGGAAAAAGAAATATCAAGAGTTGAAAACAGATCTAAAGGAGATATACACAACCAAAATGGAAACCACGAAAGAGGATGGTAAGGATGTAATGTCTGTTCCATCCCATTACAAAAAGTATACTCTCCAAGATCGGAAAATCATAGTCGAACAACCTATTAGGGAACTACAGAAACAGGGTGAGTCTTACGAAGGACCTGAAAACACTAAAAGGATAGACTTGGCTGACCCATGAGAAGATTCTAGACTTGCTTACATTGCAAATGACCTAACAGAAGAAGAAGAAAAGCTTTTTCTAAGCTTGTTAAAGGAATACCGAGATATCTTCGCTTGGTCTTACAAGGATCTCAAGGGTGTTGATCTAGAAATCTGTCAACATACCATACCCATTAGAGATGATGCAAAACCAAGTAGACAGAGACCATACACGAATAATGAAACCTTTGGCAGGAAGGTAAAAGAAGAGATTGAAAAACTAAAGGAAGACGAATTCAATTACGAAATTGAACACACATATTGGGTGTCTCCAATTATAGTAGTACCCAAGAAGAATGGAAAAATACGAGTGTGTGTTAATCTCAAAAAGGTGAATGCAGCTACCGTTAGAGACAACTTTCCTCTTCTAATAACTAAGCATGTTTTAGAACGAGTTGCAAGAAAAGAAGCTTATAGCTTCTTAGATGGCTTTTCAGGATACAATCAACTTTTGATTGATTCAAAAGATCAGCATAAAACTGCTTTTGCAACAGAATGGGGTTTATTTGCCTATCGGGTTAAAGCTGTTTGGGTTAACTAATGCTCCAGCCACATTTCAAAGGTGGATGAGCCATGCTTTCAAAGAATATCTTAGGAAATTCTTATAAGTATATATGGATGATCTATGTGTACATTCATCAATCCGGGCTGATCATTTTGAACACCTCAAAAAGGTATTCAAAAAATGTAGACTTTATAGGATTTGCTTAAATCTTGAAAAGTGCACATTCATGGGAAGACAAGGAAAAATTCTTGGATATATAGTGTCTAAAAATGGCATAGCTATTGTTATTGAGAAGATCCATGTCATTGATGATTTTCCTAGATGAAAAACTGTAAAGGGGGTACAAGCCTTCATGGGGCATCGTGGATATTACCGACGGTTCATCTATATGTACGCTATAATTGCAAAACCCATGTATAGCTTGATTACGCATTTTGAATGGACCGATGCATGTGAACAATACTTCATGAAGCTTAAGCAAGCTCTCTCCTCAGCTCCAATATTGAAAGCATCAGATTGGAATAAGGTATTCCACGTACATATAGATGCTTCAAATTTTGTTATCGGTTGTATACTAGCTCAACCAGGAGATGGGAAAATTGACTTTCCTATTTCTTATGCTAGCCGAAAATTAAACATGGCAGAAAAGAATTACACCACCACTGAAAGGGAAGGATTAGGAATGATCTATGCTATTAAAAAGTATAGACAATACCTATTCGCCAACAAGTTTGTGTTCTTTGTGGACCACCAAGCTTTGTTGTACTTGGTCAACAAGCCATGCAGCACAGGGAGAATAGTGAGATGGTTCATCATTCTTCTGGAATTTGATTTCACTGTGGTTGTTAAAAAAGGCACTATACATCAACGAGCAGATCATTTGTCAAGGATTGTTTCAGGGGAATCACCTAAAGGGATAGACGATGATCTACCAGATGCCTATTTGTTCTCTGTGGAAATGATACTTCGATGGTCGGAAAACATTGTGTCATTGATGACAATAGCTCAAGTGGATTCACAAATACCACTTTCTATCATGATCAAATTAATCGAGCAATCGGCTATGTATCAATTACTAGCTGGTAGGCTATACAAAAGAAATCGAGACGGGATATTGCTCTTCTTGGAATTCCTTGGATGCGAACATACAAAGCAATACCAGATTGGGATACAAATCAGCTAAAGCTATCACCTAAAGGCGGGCAACTCGTTGTTCCAATTGCACCAAGCAAGGAGGAATGGAAAAGAAGCAATCAACAGACCAAACCACGAAGTAGTCAATCTTCTCCATCCCCTCGACAATCAAATGCTACAATTAGCATGCAAGGAGTCAAGAAAATTTGGGTACCAAAAGCACAGCTTAAGGATAAACCGATTCAGATCTGGATGCTTAAGGCTTCACCGATAAAACAAAAGAAGGTTCCAAGGGTTAAAACATAGAGACGAGCATTTCAGAGCAAGGAACCTAACATGGAAATGGTTTGGAAGAAAAAGGAGCACTTATCTTCTCCACAAACTGTAAAACCAATCAAGCAATGGCGAGCTAAGTCTCAAAAGACTCCACCAAACCATACAACACCAAGCAGACCAAGCTACCAATGGCGAGAAAAAGCTCGAAAACAAAAAAAAGTGCCACCACTATCGCAAGCAATCAGTGTGCTAAAGCATCCTCATGATACAATTAAACAGAGAGCACACAAGCTACAAGATTTGCTCTTTGGAAGACATCAACAACAAACCTCGACAACGGAAACCCTTGAGTTAATTACTCAAGACCCAGCTCTTGCACAACATATGGTTTGAATTGCATTGATCTTCATAGCATGGTAGAGCCAACCATGGCTATGCATAGACACAAGTGTTCAACCCATGCACACAGTCGTCCCGGAGTACGCCATCTAGAAGGGGTGGAAGGGTACTAAGTACTAAGTAATTAAGGGCAATGTTTGAAGAGGGAGGAAAAACGTTCGATGTTAACGTGTGTTTTTTGCAAAATTACCTAATAATGCCCTTATAATTCATCATCAAGGGAAAATTCACGGATAATATATTCTCGATGAGTGTAAATAGTGTATATACTATCAGAAAATCATAAAAAATAGTCCTTTTTAAGGTATTTTTCATCATTTTTATTGATAATGAGGCTTAAAAATAGAAAAATCCAACAAAAAACAATAAAGCTATGTTTTTCAATGGATTTTCTTAATTATTAAATTTTTACTTTACTTTTTTAGAGCATTTTGCTATTTTCTTTTATTTTTCAAATAAACAGGTCAAAAATTAATAATAACTATCAGGGAAGCTTAGATGGAAAAACAAAATACACGATGGTGATCAGAAAGACAAGGCAGACAAGCACAAAAATTTTCAATAAAATCAGAAGATGGAGCGGGAAGCCTAAATTAGGCGGCCACGCCTTCTTTTGCAAAATTCTTGCAGAATGAACTACAGGACTCCGATTAGGGAAATTTTTGAGTCTAACATAGATTTCACAGCCTAGTAGGACTAACGGAGGAATCTAGGAAAATTGGTTTGGGAAGTCCGGGTGTAGATATCCAAGGTAAGCTAAAACCACCTCATTTCCACTTGCAGCCTTTGTAGAGAGAGATTTCGACCTCTTTCGCGGCGACTTTTTTAGAGCCCACAATTGATCATTTTCAGTGCCGTCTCACACAAGACATGAGGGGTAAGTTCTTTATTCGTCAATGATTCATTTTGTACAGCCGGTAGCTAGTCTAAAGCCCTAGAAAAACCCTAAAAACCGAGCAGTGCACGAAGACCTACGACCAAAAACTGACCATAGCGGCTTGCCAGCTCAACCAAATCAGATAGGATTTGAACCATAGCATCCCCTAACATAATAGAACCTTTTTATATCATCAGTTGACCATTCGGTAGGGGTCGAGGGGTCCCCAGTAGAAAAGCTAGGTTTTTGGCAAATGCCAGAATTCCGATCTGACTCCACAGATGGCTTGCTTATGAGGTCCATATATAGTGTATATGATTGGTTTGGTGAAATCCATCAAGCAAAGCCCTTGAAAAGCAGAAAACGGATTGAAGGTTACAAAGCATCAAATTCGATATACGGGGTCAAACTGACTCAAAATGAGCCAGAATTGGACAGGTTACTTCACGACTATGTTGCGGACAAGTCCAAAGCCTCAAAGTTGACTGACCAACCCAACAGGCAGTGTAATCATAGAAAACGATGATTTCAGAGTCGACAAAGCATAAAGTGATGCCGGCTTGACCAAACTTGACCAAATTCAATTCAGGACTTATTTTAGGTGTATAGAATATGTCTAGGTCAAAATTTGAAAGTTTTGCAAAAATTTATCGCGGTTGTGAATAATTATGATTATTTACTTTTGCATCATTTTTGCTTGGAAATTAACACATCTCCTCACCTATCATGTGTATACACCTAATGCATGCCAAAAATCAAGTATGAGCCAAAATGACCACCCATTACTTGAAAAATTGTCAAAAAACGCAAAGAAGTCTTTGCAAGCCAATTTCTTGGTTATGGACCACATTGCTTGATCCAAATCACGTTACATCTCCTAGACAGGGTCTATATAATGCCTAGAACCAGTTTGTAGAGAAAAATGTTAATTTTGGAAGAAAAGTTAATAATCGCGATTATTTACTTTCTAAGCAAAATTGGGAAGTTTGGATATTTTGCCATCATACATCCAAAGTACATGATTGTTAAGCCCACTAGCCAAGTTTGAACCAATTTGGAGCTCAAAATATCAAATTTCCTCTATATCTACTGTTTCAGAGACCTAAAGTCAAAATCTGGTACCATTTTCACCCTATGCATCCAAATGAGCCCATATTTCACTCAGAGCATGTATTTGGTGTATACTTCAAGCCTATGAAGCCCAGTTTGCATAGAAGTTGAAAAATTTGCTCAGATGCAAATAATCGCGATTATTTACTTTGGTTGCAAAAATTTGTTTTGCCTTCACAGTTTTGTTCCTTGCATGTTTTTATGCATCTATGCTTGTTCAAAAATTGATTTGAAGCAAATTGGACCAAAATTGTCATCATTTCAGACTAAAGGACATTGCAGAGAAAATTCTGACAAATATGCTAGTTTTGCACTCTATTCACTGAACAGGAGCCATGCAAGTAGTAGAGAGGTCCAAGAATAAGCTCAGCCAAAAGGAGAAGTTGCAGAAACTGCTTGCATATCAACTAGACCATGATTCAGTCAGACGGCTAAGGCAACATACCTCTCTAAAGAACAACTAGAAGAGCAGCATACTACAGTCTTCACCGGCAGATTCAAGAGTGAAGAGGGGCATCAGGTGGAGTTGCAATTCCTACCCAAAGAAGTATATGATGTTGCCACCAAGCCAGAGACCAAAGAAGCCAACCGCAAGCTTGGACTCAGAGACTTCTACGAACAGGAGCCTTGCAGAGTGGATTTTTAGAAAGCTTACGAGCTTCTATCCACAATTAAAGAAGATGGAACCGCATAGATATCTGACACTCAGGGCAACAAGGTTGAAGTGGTCATCACTAAAGATATAGTGGCAGAGGCACTCAGACTTCCTACAGAAGGAATGACCATGAGAGCAAGAGATAGGAAAACAACAGGAACCTTTACCAAAGAGACAGCCGCGGCTACCTTCGCAGATTTGATTCACAAACAGGTGGAAGAGCCAGCCAGATTGTACCATCAGCACTTCCACTTCTTGGCAAAAAGGCCACCATGATACACCACGCCAAATCATGCGGTTGGCACCATATTTACCCAAGTTCTAAAGTCAACAACTAGGCAACCAATGGATCACGCCCAGTATGTCCTGACCACCTTGAAGGGCACCAAGACAAAAGGAAAAATCGCTTACTTGGGTGCGTCAGAAGTCTTGAAGAGGATATCATACCATGCCATTGGCATGGCTGACAATTTACCACCTGCTTCTGATTAAAATACATGGATATTGACAGCACAACCCTCTCCAAGAGCTACAAGGTCAGGAAAGAGATCTTATAAATCCGATGAAGAATAAGCTGACAGCTCGCCTGAAAGGCACAACAACGAGAGCTCTGATAACGGGGAAAAGAAAGCTCGTAGAGAAGAAATGAAAAGAAAAGTTGTGGCCTCTCACCAAGAAGAGCCCGCACAAAAACAAGCTCACTTTGAAAGGGAGAAATAGGCCTACCAACGTAGTAGACAAGCACAAGGGAAGGACCCAGAGAAATGGGTGCCTAATGGACTTAAAGGCCCAAGGATGAAGCATCATACAAGAAAGAGGTTGAAGATCCGATAGAGAGTTTGGAAAAAATGTACAAAGAAGTCGAATCCCTCAAGCTGAAGGAAGCAAAAGAAGCGGCAAGGAAAGCTAAAAAGGTGGAGGAACAAAAACGAGCCAAGGAGATGGCTAGAGAAGAAGCACAAGAACAAGGTTACGAGTCTCCCAAACCCACCTCACCGCCTACAGAACAACAGGACCATCCAATGCCAAGCCCACCACCATCACCTGCGGGCAAAGACAACAATAAAGAAGCGAAGCTTGAGAAAGAGACAGAATCTTAGTCCACCAAAGAAACAGATTCCACACAAGAGGCTAACCAGCACGAGAAGCAAAAAGATAAAGAAGAAGAGCCGGAACAAGAAAAAGCCGCCAAAGCTACTCAAAGGCCTGAAGAGCAAAAGGCAAGTGAATCTGCACAAGAGGCCACTCCTACACAAGAGCAACAACAACAGAAAGAATCGGAGCCAGAGAGAGAAGTGAGCCCTGCACTTGAAGAGACTACATAGTCTGGGCCATCACCCACTACTTCAACTCAGCCAGAAACCACAGAGGCAACAAGGCCTCAGGATGACAAAGAAAAAGACCAACCCTCTACCTCCACCCAAGAAGAACCATCAGCTACGATGCAGCAGAAAGACACGCATGAGGCTACAGGGACATCCACTCAGCTGGCAAGACAGGAGGATTGTCAGTCAAATGAGGAGGTTATACTGCAAGTAAAAAAATATGCAAGGGAGATGCAAGACATGAAGGAGAGACTCCGTTCAACAGCACTTAGCCGCAGCAAAAAGGCCAAAGAGCTTGAGATGGTGATTGACGCTCTCCAAGGAGAGTTAGAAGACAGGATGAATGTCATCACCAATCTTCAGAGGCAAGTACAGGAGATGAAAGCCAAAGCTGAACAGCATCAACTAGCTAGAGATAGACATCAGAAAGAAATGGAGGAGTTAGGTGATCTGCTCACCAAGTTATCCGATGCTTGCAAAGCGAAAGACAATCAACTGACAGAAGTTACGAATGAAATTCTTACGACATCCCTGTCAACTCAAAAAATTCAAGTGCAATTGGATGTTGCAAATACCTCTTTACAGTACTCTGAACAGCGAATCAATGATCAAGCAATCTTCCTACGGCAAAACAGAGAAAATCCAGCCGTGGCCTCGATCAAAGGGACTGATGAAGTATGCAAGACTGATGGAAATCCAAAAACATAGGATGAGGCAGGCACTTCAAATCCGCTGTAGATAGACATACCCTCCATCTTATTTGAGAGTTTGAGACACAGTCCATAGTAGAGCCGAGTGGTGAAGAGGATTTTCAGATTAACATCATAGATGCAGACACAGTGCCTATGGTCCATCGCACTCTGTCAACGTCACTTAACTCACTCCCAATCAGATCAATGCACAATGGCATCAACAATCCCTGCCATACTCTCTCATCAAAGTGGAACTACTACAGGTAAAAGAGAAGCTCTACAAAGACATGCAAGAAGATGGTGCAGATAAAGACCACTCAAAGTGGAGGTTAAGCTGGTTGAACAAGAATCCGAGATATCTGATTCTGTTCACAAGAGCACCTGCAGCCCTGCAAAGAGATCCCACATTTTGTCTTGTACCCAGAGTAAGGACATGGCAAGAGCATGAGGCACTGACAAAGAAGTGGCGAACCTGGCTGAACTACCCCAGACTGCCAGCTTCAGAAAGAGGACAAGCAATAGAGGAATACATGGTGAAAATCCTAACGGGCGCCATGTCTTTCTTCAAGAGTCTATCGGATCTCTCCTGCACAATGTTATTTAAAATTCGCAGAATGTTGCTCACATGCATCCAAGTTTTTAATGAGCCTGAGCAAGCAGGAGCCCCATGGATGTCATTTTTAGAAGGTAACAAAGGCTTGAGTGGGCAACCTTCGGAAGAAGTCCTTTATGGATTCTATGCCAGATGTATGTTTTTACCATCAAGCAATATGTTGGCATTTGAGGAAGCTTTCTACATAGTATTCTTCACTTGGCGAACGAAGATCTTTGCGCCAGTGATCAGCGACCTCACATCCAGATTTGTAGGCTACTTAGCGGTGGAGCTGAAGAATAGAGTGACCATGCAATTTCTGCAAGTACCAGACAAAGAAAGAAAAATAAGATACCAGAAGGCACTGGATGCGCTTAAAGTCTGCCTTGCCAGCCGTCAACCCGAAGACTATTTCAGCCCATAAAGCTGTGTCAAGGGACGACACATGCGAGGAGGGGGAATGTTAGCAGCAAGCTAACACGGACACCATTTTTTGGAGTTCTCTTTGTAAACCATTTATTATTTTGATAAATTGGGAATATTGTAACTCCTATTTTCTCTGATAAACTCTGTAATTAATGAGCTGGGGCTACAAGCTTCCAGATTGTATCAGTGAGTGATTTCCAAGCTTTGGTAGAACTCCAGATTATTAGTTTTGACCACCCAAAAACCTTGGCTAAGGTATAAAAGCGAGTTTTTGTAAGTTTTTTATAAGTTTTTGGATAAGAAATACATAGCATGAGCTAAAGGTGCTCACTCCTCTCCTTCTCTCGCTTCCTACTCCCTCCCCGGTTGTCACATTGTAGTCGTGTTTGTTGCATTGCAACCGCAGGTAAGAGCTCTACGCATTGACGTAAGTAGTTCACAGTATTTTGTAGCTTTTGGCGTCGTCGACCCACGGATTAATTTCATCATAACTAGGAATTTATACTTTTAAATCAGAAACTAAGCATAGGTGGGATATTGGGGCATCATTGCTAAGCATTTAGATGCATTCTGGGTCGAAAACGACTAGGTCAAAAATCCACTGCTCTTAATAATCGCGATTTTGGAACTTGACCTGATGTGGGGTATGAGACCATAAGCATGTGTGCTTAGTTATTATCCCATAAGTTTCGTTACGTTTGGATGTCATTTGATGCTGTAATGGATGTGATTTGTTTGCCGATGAGCAATTGGCTTTTTGTGATTTCAGTCACTTGAGTGCAGCTTGAGTTAGATGCGAGTTGTTAGTTGTTTTCCGAAAGATTGACAACCTCTTGTAGCCTCTATGAGCTAGTGAGTCAGCTTCGTCCCATGGTTTGACAAATTAATCGTGGTTCTCGCTAATACTGCAATAAGATAGGATGGTGAGCTTAGACATGCATCCCACAATTGATTTGTTGTAGGACTTGATAAAAGCTCCAATTTTCCCACTCTTATATGCAAAAACGCGGCATGGAATGCAGATCACTCTTGGATTTCTGGGAAGGAATTCACACCATTTCATACATCTCTGTATGAGGTCCCCAATAATATTTCAAAACATCTAGAAAATATGGGGTATTTTCTTCAAGATACCAAACTTTCATTACTTTTTCCCACTCATAAGCTACTTAAGCATAAGTTTAGATGGATATCTGATGCCTCGAATGGTATTTTTTCTAACATTACCAAAGATCTCACCCTCTACCTTGACCTTGTTCTTTCAGAATTTGAATATATTTGTGTCTCTAAACAAAAATCTGCTCTAGCTTTCTCCAAATACACTATAACCCTTTCTGGTTAGTAAACAACTCCACTGAGGTTACTCTTAACCTCCCTAAACAAATTTTCCATTTCTTCACAACAAATATTACTCATTGCTATGAGAATATACCTTTGGAAGGAGAATTAGGACTGAAAGATGTTCTATCTCAGATGATTAAGCTTGCCTTCAATAATGCTAGGAAGAATGGTTTCTTCTACATTTCTCTCTCCAAAAAACCTAGATGGATTAAAAAAACACAATCTTCTCATTTCCTACACTTCAGTGATGAAAAACTATTTAAAAAAATATCTTGGGTACTTGATAACTTCTCTATTCTCTTCGGAGGATAGTGCTTTAATAAAAGCCAGCACATTCCCATGGGCTTACCATGCTCATCTCTAATGTGTATTTTTTTGTACTAGTTATTTCCTTTTCTCTAAAGTCAGCTGTCTTTTGAATGTAAAAGAATCATTTATGTCTTATTATATAAGTTACATAGCTACACACACACATACACACATTGGAAAACACTCCTCAATCAAACATTCATCATTTATAAATCTCTCTCTCTCTCTCTCTCTCTCTCTCTCTCTCTCTCTCTCTCTCTCTCTCTCTCTCTCTCTCTCACGTGCACTCATACAAGCACATAGTCTTCTCAAATGTTGTGATATATGTTGTGCAACAAGGTTAAACACCAACATGAGAAATGTCCTTCTATTTTGTAACACGCGTGAACTCATACACAATCATGCCTGTGTATACAATCACAAAAAATATACCCATAGCAGGGCATAGACTCTTTTCAAACATCATGATATACACTGTGTAACAGATTAGCCCCATCAACTGGACAATGATACAACACAAAAAATGTTTATAGTGAGATAATTCAATGAATAACACTCCATAATAATCAAATTGGATTTCGAACAACATTGAATAGCATTTAAAGACTGCAATAACAAAACCGCAAACTAATATTAAAAGGGTTTAAAGTACAAAACTTAAAATAAGAACTACAATACGATAGTTATGGACCAAAACAAAACTTTACAATATGCCAATATGGTGTCAAGGCCTTATTTCTCTAACATCATCTAGGAAAGGTGAAATCTAGTTGTCCTCATTGCTAGTGTCATTGTTGGCTTCATTGTTGTTGCTGGCTCCATTAGCTAGAGGTGCCCTCCTTGACTTGCTGAGAAAAGAACTTGGTCTTCTCCACTCTAGGCCGAAATGGTGCTCCAAGGGCATCTAGCCTCCATGGCAAGTCTTGTAGTAGTGGCTCTCTAATCATGTCACTATCAAACTCAAATCCATCATTGTTGTCAGTTGTTGCATCTCCCGTCTGACGATCATATATTGAAATCACTGGGAGGCCTTCAATTTTACGTACGAACATAACTAGTAGCAATGTCTCGACCTGCAATATGATTACTGCTTAAAACAAAAATAAACCAATGTCTACCAACCATGAAATTTGTGGAGAAATGGTTGAGAACTTACTGGATCTGTGAAGTCATCTATCACATCATATGTGTGTGACACCATCCGGAGTAAAATGGTGCAAAGATGGAAAGAATTGCACAAGCAGACCTCCTCAGTGATGAGTGCCAAGTGGTCTCCTTGGCATGCCATGACTACCGTGGCATTTGATAGTAAAAACTCTACAACTAGGGTGAACACATTGGCAACGAGCTTGGTAGAGAATACATTCCATTGAGGTATGTCACCAATGCCGACATTAAGATTGCAGTGTGTGGGAAGGTCTTCCCACACAAGTCGTACCCTTCCAAGCCGTTGATCATGCTCCAACTTTTCGGAGTGTGAGGGAGACCTCATCAAATGTTGGATCACAGAAAGGCTTTTGCATTACACAATACCATGCAAAAGAAGATTGATCGAGTGCTTCTCTAGTTCAAAATTGAAAATAGATACCATAGTGTCATAAACTCACTTATAAGAGTTTTTTGGATCCATGAGATCCTTCCATAGATGTTATATATTAGCAAGTACTACGAGATGTACTGGGAGTACTCCAACACTTATAATTTCTATCATTTTTGAATCAAAGTGAGATGAAACTATGTCAAACACAAAATTTAATCAAATGTTAAGCACCACCATACTTTAAAAAAAAACCATTGATTTATGGTTGTTCTTCTCATTTAGTGGAAAGGAGGTAAGTGGTTTGAGTGGCTATAAGCTGAAACTAGGTGGCTACCCTAAACTTGGAGAAGGAGGTGGAGTTCCTCTACTTTCACCAAGTGAGAATGAATCCACAAAATGAGTGTGTGTGTGTGTGTGTGTGTGTGTGTGGTGTATATCCCCCTAGCACCCCCCTTCCTTGCTTGGGGTGAGTTGTAGCTTTTACACATGTTTCAAGCTCATTGGACCCCTCTCCCCCCTAGCCAATCACATGCAACCTGCATTCAAGTACATGGGTAGTCTTTGGACAAGTGTCCTCCTTACCCCTGAGAGAGAGAGCTCTTGGAAATATCTAGATATTTGTTGGGTAGAAGTAGAAGCTCATTGGACCCCTCTTTAGCCCAACTAATAGCATTCAAGCACACCATGTGGTTAAGCATGTGTCCCATGTGCCCTTTGGGTGAGTGGAAGGTTAAGTCAAAGATTCCCCTAACTTTGAGACTTTCATGCATAGGAAGCTTCTCAAGAACCTTCCTCATTAAGTTTGTAGGGTCTCTTTTTGACTCAAGCACCTTAACCCCCATGCATAGGAAGCTTCTCAAGCAACTTCCTCATTAAGTTTGCAGGGTCTCTTTTTGACTCAAGCACCTTACCCCCCATTCATAGGAAGCTTCTCAAGCACCTTCCTCATTACATATGACAAGCACCTCAAGTACCTTAGTCATCAAGCATGACAATCACCTTAGCAGGAGTTCCCACCTCAAGCTCAGCCCTAGCTTGCCTAAGGTCAAAGGCAATTTTAGGTCTGGTTCCCACCTCAAGCTCAGCCCTAGCTTGCCTAAGATCAAAGGCAAGTTTAGGGCGGGTTCCCACCTCAAGCTCAGCCCTAGCTTGCCTAAGGTCACATGACTTTTAACACTAACCATTGGAGGTCTTTAATGAAGCAAACATTAAGGTCTTTTAAGCTCCATTAGATTCACATTGCACTTTGATAGACTACCTCCTTTTGGACCCTTATTGAGATGTAACCATCTCTCCTCTTGGTCCCCTGCTGAGATAAGTCTAGAAGCACTTATTGCACATTGCTCTTTGATAGACCATCTCCTTTTGGACCCCTATTGAGATGCAACCATCTCTCCTTTTAGTCCCGTGTTAAGATAGGTCTAGAAGCACATGTCTCTATTCTAACTCTTGTTCTTGTTTATTCTCCCACATTAAATGATCAGTTTAATATGAGAAAATCATTTGGTAAAGTTAGATATTATATTTTATGACATTGTTGTTGGCTCCATTGGCCTGTCCTTGTGCAACAATGTATGTTATCTACACTTCTACCCAAGCCTCCACATGTCGTTCGAAGACTGCACACTCATGTGGGGTGTGAAAACCATGTTCCCCACAAATCATGATTTCATTATCGTCTAGAGTGGCAACTTGCTTGATATCCCCTTCCATCGGATGTGCATTGAAATCAAGGTCTTGCACGACATTAAATATGGCACTTGTGGCCTTGTGGACTACACGAAGACCATCCATGTAGTTGTGTGCACTCTTTACTGTGCATACATCATTCATAGCATATACATTGTTGAGAATGTAATTAGCATGCACATTGTTGATGGGGTCAACACGAAGGGGTGGTTGGACATGCTGATTGTGTTGTCTGTGATTTCCCCTAGGCATGGACAATATGTGAATGAGAGAAAACTAAAGGAATACTCTTGAAAATCAATACTTAGAGAAACTTGTGAATGAACGAATGAATTAAACTAGTGTTTTTTTGGCTATTTATAAGAACCCCAAGAGTCTTTACTTCAAAGATCATTCGCACCATGTCCTCCGTAATACTTTCACATAGAATAAAGCGGAAAAAAATCTAACTAATAGATTAACCACCTTCGATTGACTTGCCTATAAAAATTAAACATAGTTACAAAACACAAAACATAGTGGCAAGCACATAGAACATGATGCTATTGAAAATTAAAACATAATATGACTAGCCAATAAGTTTTGGTGTGCCATTACATAGAGAATAAGTTCATATGGAGTAATCAATGCAAATCGGGATTTAGATTCCCAATGGCCGCAAATTCTATGGCGATTACACTATTGGGGCGTGTCCAGGTGGGGGTCCCATGGGAAGTGTAAGAAATAGTGGCCAATAGAGCGGTTGAACATGACTTGGACAACCTGGAAGTATAGATGGAGGTCTACTCAGAGGAGGAGCATATAACACACTCCACTCTTGGTGACGTCATACAGGAGACGGAGTTGGTTGTGGCTGTGCTAGATGTGATATCTTGCGCACATGAAGAGTCGATCCTAGACCACTAGGAATTCGCTCCTGCGATTGAACACGTGTCAAAAAAAATTTGCGATCTCGATCAATGCTGATGCAATGTCGTTGTATACGCTCGCACTCCAAAGACAAGCCAAAACAACCTACAAGACAATCCAAACCTGCATCCCCAACCTTTGTGACCTGTTAGCCTTGCATATGCTTTCAGTAAAGTTTTCTTGAACCTTAGTAGTTTTACTTTCAGTTTGTAATTAGGGAAGGGCTATGTACCTCTTCATTCTTCCTAAGTAGTTATCCTTGCACCTGATGGTAGCGTGTTGTATGGAAGAAGGGTGATGAATGCAAGGCTATGGCCATTAAGACTCTATGCTTCTCTGTGTATTCAGTCTTCAGTTTTCCTTCAATTCCCTGATTCTGTTCTGAACCTGTTTAAATACTGAAACTGTTTTGATTCCATGGGATGATGATGTAATTCTTTAATGATTAATTTAGTTATTATTTCCACTTCCCTATTCCTCAATAACACTTGGCGATCTTGTTGATTGTGGAGCAAACTTTGATCAAGGCCTTAATGGGCAATGGGGTCTATTTGGGGCATATGGGGTTGTGAACCTGACAATTTCCTGCATGCATTCTCTAACTGGAAGTCAGAGGAGGAGGAACAAGAAGATTACAACCTGATTTTCCTTCAAGAGTATCTTCCCAAATTGCTTGGTGATTTAAAGCTTCAAGTTGTTTCCAAGTTTTTGCAGTTTTTGCCTTTTGGGTTGGTGAATGGTCCAATCAGTTTGGTTAACTGCACCAGTAGACAACTCAGAATTTTCCTCAAAATCACAAGTAGAAGGAGACATGTATGAGTGATTCAGGGGATGAACCACCAAAACTCTCCTATGGCACCAGGTTCCAAAGAAGAAGATATGAATCCTGGCTGGAATCTCAACTTCAAAGATCATGGGGTCATGTAGAAGAGGAAATTCCCGAAGTAGGAACAGTTACAGGTTTGCCACCAATTCCTAAAGGAATAGGACCTGAAGAGACCAGCAACATAAGTGGAGACCAACAACAGGAGGAAGGGGAAACATCTTCACCTAAGCCAATAGTGCTGGGAAGCAACCCAACTCCTGAAAGAGTCATCCATCAGTTAGTTGGCATTCAGGCAGTCTAGCAGTTTTTGAGGGCAAGGAGGCAACTGCAATTTCCTAAACCACCACTTTTACCATTTTTGAACTTCAACCCTTTGGGGGGTCCACCAATTCAGCAAGTACCCATTATGGCACAACTACCACTCAACCCCAAAGTAGGGACAATCAAATTCAGTGGGAAAGACTCCTAGGATGTTGACAGTCATGTAGGAAAGTTTGAGACAAGATGGTCTGCTAGTGGGTATGATGTCCTTTATAATGATGCTATCAAAAAAGAGCATTTTGCAGCAAAATTATAGGGAAAAGCCATGTCTTGGTTCATGCAGTATGGTACTGCTGCATTCCTTGATTATGATAACTTAAAGATCATATTTCTGGCCAAGTTCAGGGTAGAGAAAACCCTTGAAGATGTTCTGAGAAAAATCAGAAATATAAAGCAAAAGGATTTGCTGGTGGAAGATTATGCCCAACAATTTAGGAACTTGATGAACAGGTTGCAAGCCAATCAAAGACCCTCTGGGGAACAATTGGGTGACTATTTATGTAGAGGTTTGAGGGAACAATTGAAGAGTGCCATTGCAGGTCATGGTCCTCTTACCCAATCTCAAGATTTTGGAAACATTGTGGATGCAGCAATGAGAGCTGAAAGAAGATATGGCACCAGTGAACAAAAGAAGAGTGAGAAGAAGAAGTCCCAACAGGACTCTGATTCATAAAATGAGGATTCAGATTCAGATTCAGATGGTGATGAAGAAATAGATTCAAATTCCGATCACGACACAGATTCTAAGGATGAGGAAAAGGACACATGGAGTGCCGAGAAGAAGAAGAAGAAGTCCAAGAAACACAAAAGCAAAGGCAAAGCCAAGCATGGTAAGTGTGAATCTAAGGAACCCAATGATATCAGTAAACAAATTTTGGATAAATTAAAGGAGATGCAACCACAATCATTTTCTAGCCCTGCCAGATCACCATTCTGTCAGGTATGCCAAAGACCGGGGCATGAGTATGATAATTGCTATTATAATCCCAATTTTAGAGGCAAAAGGCCATCACACATTTTAGAAAAGATGGAATCAGGTGCTAATGTGTTGCACCACAACCCTTCAAGGGTAGATTTCAGAAAAATCAACAAGGCAATTCCAGCAAGGGGGTTGACAAAATGGGCCAAGGTTTCAGCAAACTACCAATCCAATGCAACCATGTACCTATTGTGGTACAATGGGACACATGCAAGGACCTCCATGTGAGCTGTGGTGTAAGCATAGGAATGAGAGAGGTATTCCAATTGTGAATTTTAATTCTCCAAATGCTGGCGCTAGTTCTTCCAATGATGCTAGAATGAAGTCACCAGCTCAGGTAAATGCAGTGTTTTTGGAAGAGATGGACATTTTAGATGATAAACAGGGCAATCAATTATTAGAACCTAACAACAGACTGTCTACTGAGGAAACGGAAGGAAAGTTACCAAAACCATATACTCATTCTATACACACTTCTCAGTGTGATTGCTCTCATTGTATTCAAATTGAGGAAGTGTTTGACAAACCACAGGAAGTACAAACTTTAGCCATCACACGATCCAAGGAAAAGTTACCACTGTAGGAAAAGGAGCAAGGAAAAGATGTTGAGGACCTTATTAATTGGAAAGCTCAGGAAAAGATCAGGAGAGGAGTCTTACAAGAGGTCCAATATAATAAAAAACTTGACAAAGAAGCAAATTTTTGGCCCACAGATTCAGTCCAGAAAATCTGGGAGAAGATGGACAGTAAGCAGTCAGATTCTACATCACTGCCAAATTCCTTGATGCCAGACAATTTAGTGCAAACTTCTACTAAAGGATTGTCTGATGACCTTTTTGAAGCTCTTATGGATGCCCCAATTTCAGTCAAAGTGGGACAACTCCTAAAACTGGTCCCTGACTTCAGTCATGTGTTCCTCAGGAAATTGACAGATGAAACTAAAGGAAAGACATTACCATAGCAAGAAATGGGACATATGCATCTAGCACATATTGATTATGGAGATGTAGCACCAGTGGATGTAGACTACAAAGTTCCAGTGATCAACATTTCCATTGGGAAGGTGTACTTGTCAGATGTGTTAGTGGATGGAGGTTAACATTCTTCCTAAATCAGTGTGTAAGAAACTGAAATTAACCAATTCGGCGCCTGCACCATTTCAAGTGAAAATGGCAGATCAGAGGAGAGTACAACCTTTGGGGATTCTTAGGAATCAAACCATCAGTGTTGCAGGATTAATTTTCGTGGTAAACTTTGTAATTCTCAGATTTGAAGAAACAACCTGCTCCTACCCAATGATTCTAGGAAGACCATGGTTAAGAGCATCTAAAGTCAAGCAACTTTGGGGTGCAGACACCATTGTGATCAAACAGGGTAAGAAAAAGGTTAGGATGCAGATGATACCCAGGAAAACAATCCCACCCGGTTTTAGACCTTTGTATGCAGAGGGTATTAATATGGGGGAGGTAGTTGAAGAAGATGAGGAAGAAGAGTTTCTTCAAAGGAATCAGAAAGTTATTCCTATTTTTGAGGTTGATGTTCAAAAAATTGCAGACACAGTTCAGAATCAGGACCAGTCACCTAATCCAAAACTGATAAACATACGAAATGTTTCAGGGATTTTAGCTTCCAACAAAAATTCCCAAGAGGAGTAGGAAGCATTAGAAGAAATTAAACATGCAAAATAGATCTTTGATGAGCAAACGATAAAGAGCTTAAGAGTTAGGGAAGATGATTTGGAAGACATGAACCTGGGAGAGGACAGAGATCCCAGAATAGTTAAAGTATCCACTGAGTTGGATCTAAGCTTCAAAGAATCATTAAAAACCTTGTAAAGGAGTTTAAAGATGTTTTTGCTTGGTCTTACACTAATATGAAGGGAGCAGACCCAGTAGTGTGCCAGCATAGTATCAATTTGAAAACCGATGCAGTTCCAGTTAAGCAACAGAGGTATAGAATGAACCCCAATTATGCAAAACAGGTGAAGGAGGAGATTGATAAACTTCTAGAAGTAGGTTTCATTTATCCAGTAGATAAAGTAACCTGGTTGTCACCCATTGTGGTGGTACCAAAAAAGAATGGCAAGATCAGAATTTGTGTGGATTATAGGAAACTGAATGCTGCCACCATTACTGATCCATTCCCATTACCTTACTGTGACACAATGTTGGATGCATTTGCAGGGGAAGAGATTTACATCTTTTTGGATGGATTTAGTGGATACAATCAGGTTGGTATGGCTTTATAATATGGGGATAAAACAACATTCCATAACAGAATGGGGAGTCTATGCTTCCACAGTTATGAGCTTTGGCCTTAAAAATGCACCACCAACATTTCAGAAATGGGTGATGGAATTTTTTGCTCCTTACTTGACAACATTTATGAAGGTTTTTTTGGATGATTTCAATGTGTCAAGAAGTAAGAATGAACATTTGCATCATTTGAGATTATGTTTTTAGAAATGCAGGGAGGCCATGATGTCACTCAACCCTACAAAATGTGCATTTGCAGTGAAAAGGGGTATTTTGTTGGGACACATCATCAGTAAAGAGGGCATTGCCATTGATCCCAAGAAAGTGGAAGCTATTTTAAAAGCACATGCTCCTAAAATTGTTAAACAACTGATGAGGTTCATTGGACAGATTAAATGGCACACTAGGTTTCTCAGATATCTGGCTCATGTGTGTTTACCCTTGACACACTTAACAAAAAAGAATGTGGAGTTTGCATGGAAAGAAGAGTAGGAAAGGGCTTTTACATTGTTGAAGAAAATGCTAGTAATTGCCCCCATCTTGATTCCTCCTGACTGGAAAAAACCATTGCACTTGTTTGTGGATGCCTCTCATTCAGCTATTGGTGCAAGAAGCTGAGAAGGGTTGGTTAACCAATCTATTATGCAAGAAGGGTTTTATCTTCTGGAGAGAGGACTATTCAGTAACTGAAAGGGAATGCCTTGGGATGATCTTTGGACTACAGAAGTTCATGCATTATTTGTTAGCTAATCAGGTGACAATTCATGTAGATCATCAAGCTTTGGTTTACTTGGTAAATAAACCTCATTTATCAGGGAGACTGGCAAGATGGGTATTGTTGATGCAAGAATTTGATTATTCAATCATTCATAAACCAGGCCAAGAATAGGTTATTGCAGATTACCTAAGAAGATTGGCTACATGTGAAGTTCCCACTCAGGAAATTGACAAATTACCTGATGAAAACCTGTTTCCAGTTCAGGTCATTCAAGACAAAGATTCATGGTATGCAGATATGTTATACTTTCTTCTTGATGGTGTTTTACCAAGACAGATGGTGGTTACCCAGAGGAAGAAACTTGCATGGAAAAGCAGGTCCTTCACAGTAATTATGGGAGTCTTGTACAAGAAGGGAATTGATCAGATACTCTGAAGATGTGTTGAGCAGTTTGAACAACATGTAGTTTTAAATGAAGCCCATTCAGGTGATGCAGGTGGTCACTTTTCAAGAGAGATTATCGCAAAGAAATACAAGTAGGTTTGTGGTGGCCTTCAGATTTTAAGGATTCCCATGAGTTTGTGAAGTCCTATTTAACTTGTCAGAGGGATGATAGACCTCTTAACGCTGATAGGATGCCTTTACAGCCTATTCTACCACTTGAACCTTTTCAGAAGTGGGGATTAGACTTTGTGGGCCCTGTGAAGCCAACAACAAAATTTACAGGTAATAAGTATATTCTTGTGGCAACAGATTACTGTACCAAGTGGGTAGAAGCACAGGCACTGAAGTATAACAAGGCAGAGAGTGTGTCCAAGTTCCTCTACAAGAATATAATGACCAGATTTGGATGTCCAGTTGAATTAGTTTCAGATCAGGGTGGCCATTTCATTAATAAAGTAATCAGGAACCTTACTGCATATCACCTAATTATCCACAAGAAGTCCACAGTTTACTATCCACAAGCTAATGGTCAGGTAGAGTATACCAACAAAACTCTAGTGAGGATCTTGAGGAGAATTGTTTCAGAAAACAAGAAGAATTGGGATACCAAACTAGATTCAGCATTGTGGGCATTCAGAACAGCATTTAAAGTTAGCACAGGGATGACACCACTTAAGATGGTGTATGGTTTGGAAGCCATAGTCCCTATGGAATTTGTTGTTCCAAGTTTGAAGATTGCACTTCACTATAAATTGTCAGAAGATGAGTCTTCAATTTACAGGCAAGAACAATTACTGAAATTAGAGGAGCAGAATTCAGGCAACATATATCACTGAAGCAATTCAAAGAAGAAGACAAGCTTGGGTGGACAGGAACATTAAGTACAAATCCTTTGCAGAAGGTGATTGGGTACTTATGTACAAAAATAGACTTGGTAAAAGACCTGGTAAACTCAAGTTAAGGTACTTGGGGCCTTTTCAGATAGCAGAAGAAATAGGAGATTCAACATTTTTGCTGGCAGATGAGCAGGGAAGAATTTTCCCAAAGGTAGTTAATGGCTTTAGGCTAAAACCCTTTGTGGGTGTGAATCATCTCTTAGAGAATAAAAATAATCATGGTTTAGCACATGGAATATTTTTCGTAGAGATTGTTGACATAGATGTTGGAATGTCATGTCGGGTGAGTTCAAAATTCACTTTTAAACTTTACCAAGACGTTTACATTTGGCAACACACAAACTCTTTCTCCTACGCGCATTTTTTGCACCTCCTCTGCTGCATTTTCTTAAACTTCCTAGCCATGTTGAAGAAGTCACTTACAGTTGATATCCCCTTTGCTATCCCTAGTCAAGAATCTGAAGAGCACACTGGTCTAGGGACGTGGCGGTTAGCAAGGAAAGCTTTACACAAAGCTCGGGCTATTGCGGCTGAGGACGTTGAAATTGATGAAGAACTTTCAACTCCTTTGGAAGCATCTCCGTTGGCAGTGGAGACTGGTCCAGTTACCTACACCTTTTTGGAGATGAGACAAGAGCTTGACTTGTCTGTGTTGGCACATCAGGAGTGGTAACAGAAGATCAACCTTCTTCAGTTTGCAAGACTTCCATGGAAACACTAGAGGAACAATGATTCCCTTATGACCTTGCTCAGTCATGATAAGGACACAAAGGGGAATATCTTTGGTAATTACTGGCTGAGCCCTGAACTGATCTCTGCAGTTTTTTATCTTCAATTGGAGGAAGATAATTCAGTTGGCAGAGCTTCAGGCCCTGATGAACAAAGAATTTGGTCCAGCTTAGGGTGAAAGATGATATTATCCCATCAGCAAACTTCAGAATCCTTTTAGATTTCAACAACTGAAATGCTTTTTAGAGAAGGTATGTGTTCTTGTCAAGCTGGAATATATTTCAAAGGAGAATTTTGCACTCTTGCATGTTGCAGAGTGTGGCAGAACAATTGGTTGGGCAAATCTACTTTTTCAAAGGCTGAGTTCAGAAATTTTTCAGAAGAAAAAGAGGCAGGATAGGTCTGCCAAGATTGGAGCATTCATGATTGCTTTACAAATCCATGCAATGAGTATGACAACCTTAGGTACAATTTTCCCAAAAGTTTTTGTTTTTGGAGTTCATCTTGAGAGAAACAAAGATAATGAAGCAGGCAATTCTCAGGCAGAGAACAGAAGAAAGAAGGTAGCAGATCCTCAGGAGAAGGACAGGAAATCTAACCCAATAGAACAGGAGGAGGAAGACCTATGGAGAAATTTGGGTGATCAGTTTGAAACTGATCTAGAGTCTTTTATTGAAACTCCCAAGCCTGCATTGAAAGTTGAGGCTACTACAATGTTTTCCCCTAAATCTTCTTTGAAACTCAAAAGAGAGAAGTTCAGTAACATAGTAGCAGAGGTCAAAACAGATTTGCAGGAGGGAATACAATTTGGTAAATTTTGGTGAACAAATTGCAATCTCTGATGTTTATAAGGCTCTTGAACTGGTGAGGAATTTTGCATCTCAATCACAACTGAATAGTTCAGTACTGCAGAGGGAAAAATTTCAGTTACAAACTCAGGTAGTTCAGTTAAAAAATGTTTCAAAAAGAAATGAAGAAGACAGCAAGTTGATTGAGGAACAGGAGGGCATCACTCATGAACTCGGAGATGAGTTACCTACTGCTAAAAACTCTGTTGACTTTTACATATCACAGTTGGAGAGAAAGGAGAAGTCTTCAGAACAGATTCAGATTTGGAAAGAGCAATGTATGTCTTGTTTGAATACTCAAATGAAAGTCATAGCTCAAGACTATTCTAAACTGCAGTCAGAGAATAGTGTACTCTTGAGTAGAGTCAAGGCTTGTCAAGAGCTTGAAGCAAAGATCACGGATATGTCTGAGGAGGACCTTGAATTGAATGGTTGATATCTCTTACCACATGATGTAGAACTTTTGAAGAATGAAGTCAAAAAGCAGGGTGACCAGTTGTGGTTAGAATTGAGAAGAAAAATGTTCCTCCCTATCAAAGCTATGCAAAGGAGGAGCAGAATGAAGATTATGTTCTTTTACAAAAGCAATTTGATGACTTGAAGGAAGATTTTGAGCAGTTGAGGATGCATCAGAGTTCAGGGTTTACTCAGGGATATAAAACTAAACAAGGCAATAAAGGAAATATGGTACAGGTCATGAAGTTGATCCTGAATCCAGTACTGATTTTCACACTTTGGTTAGTGCTGTGGAAACCCATGAGGCAATGGATGTAGGAGATACTGTACCTGAGGATAAAAATGATTCATTTTAGAATTTGGGATCTGAACAAACTGAGACAGGTGTAATGTCAGAAATTGTGGGGGAGATCATGAGCACAAAAGAATTCATTGAGGAATTTCCAGGTCTCAACAAAGAGGAGGCAATGCTTGATGATCAGAAAAAAGTGGAAGAAGGCATTGCAGATACAAGAGTTTCTATAGAATTGAATCAAGTGGGAGTTACCTTGGAGGAGCTCAATAGGGAGTTACCAGGGGAAACTGATGTTTAAATGAACAATAGTGTTTTTCAACACTAAGTGGGAAAGGGTGGGGTTTCATTGGATATAGTAATACATTTGTGTACCTTGGATTTGGTTCCAGGCACTACTCTTTCTTTTACTTTATCTTGTGAGCACTAGATTTTGATTAACAAGGGATTGATGGGAAACTAGTCAAAAGTTATTTTTTGGTTTTCAAAAACTTTTTGCCACCGGGCTCTGCCAGGTCTTAGCCTTGCATATTCTTTCAGTAAAGTGTTCTTGAACCTTAGTAGTTTTACTTTCAGTTTGTAATTGGGGAAGGGCTATGTACCTCTTCATTCTTCCTAAGTAGTTATCCTCGCACCTGATGGTAGTGCGTTATATGGAAGAAGGGTGATGAATGCAAGGCTATGGGCATTAACACTCTATGATTCTCTATGTATTCAGTCTTCAGTTTTCCTTCAACTCCCTGATTCTGGTCTGAACCTGTTTAAATATTGAAACTATTTTGATTCTGTGGGATGATGATGTAATGCTTTAATGGTTAATTTAGTTATTATTTCCACTCCCCTATGCCTCAATAATATGACCAATAACCACCTGTTCATGATAGGACAAACATTAGCAAACATTTCAATGGTATATTAGTAGACTTTTTAATGACCAAAATCGATCATAGAGGTGCCCTTCTTGACTTACCAAGCAAAGAACTTTCTCTTCTCCACTCGAGACCAAAATGATGGGCATCTAGCATCCATGGCAAGTCTTGTAGTAGCTCTTTAATCATGTCACTATCAAACTCAAATCCATCATTGTCAGCTACCACATCTCCTACCTGACAATCATATAATGGAATCACTGGGAGGCCTTCAATTTTACGAATGAACATGACCAGCAGCAATGTCTCGGCCTGCATTATGGTTACTAATATTTAAGCCAAAAATACACCATTGCCTACCAACCATGAAATTGGTGGAAAATGGTTGAGAACTTACTGGATCTATGAAGTCATCTATCACAGCGTATGTGCGTGACACCATCCGGAGTAAAATGGTGCAAAGATGGAAAACATTGCACAAGCGGACCTCCTCACTGATGAGTGCCAAGTGGTTTGCTTGGCATGACTATTGTGCCATCCACTAGTAAAAACTTTACAAATAGGGTGTTTTCCTTTGTACTAGAAAGGGGGGGGGGGGGGGGCTACCTTGAGAGAGGGGTGCACTAGCAATGTTGCCTTTGGTTGTGCTAGGGGAAATGGCATCGGTGGGAGGCTGATTGATGGTGACACTTTCACTTTTGCCATTTCCCTTAACCTTCTTGTGCAATGCTGCAGGTCCAAAAAAAGTGAGGACACAATAGAAAACCAAACACTGCATTAGTTGAACAAGAAAAAAATTACTTATCATTATGTACTTTGGCTTTGTCTTTGAGAAACTTGCCATCTACATAGTCCAAAAACCATGGATGGTCTCTCAACGTTTCCTTACCATGGAGCTTCTCTATCCAATCATCGGGATAGAGATTGCTCTCCTCTCTCTTAGACTCCACCCATGCCTCGCTGGGATGCTCGGGGTATGGACTGCGGAGACCTATCTTAAGGGCACCCAACCACCATCTACAAGTAACGAGAGGAATAACTCCATCATTCAAAACACACGATTTTAATATAACATCCTAATAAAATTGTATAGTTCAATACATGTACAGCAAGCATTGAATAGTACATGCGAAATGCGGTTGCTCCTATGTGTTGTGTGTGGCTTGTATGGCTTGCTTCCACCGCACAAAAACCTTGCCAAAGTGTTTTTGTTGAAAAGCCTAGGGTGCCTTTCCAAGAGACATGGCACAATCATGAGCGGCGCGTGCATGTAGCTTCTTCAACGTGGAGTTCTTGGCCTCCATCTTCTCCACCACACTCAATACACCCTTGCACTTTAAGTATTAGTAATGTGGAAATACTAGATAACACCCCGTACTCTAATGTTATTACTCTCACCTTTCAAGCTTCCACCAATATACGTGCATTCTCAACCATTGCGAGAAGGGATTTTGCTGCATCAAAATAGATGACTCCACCAACGGCACATGGCCCTTTTCCAATATATTGATCAAGCAATTTTTTTTAAATTTACCATTGGATAAAATTTTTAATAAATTAAGGAGAACAAATAATGCTTTCAAAAGTAGATAGTACCTTCTCCGGAGCACTAATGCATGCACGTGCAACCTTGGAGACTCTGAAGGAAATCCCTAACCCACAAAAGAGATGCATTTTTGGAAAAAATCTTCCATTCTCAGGATTGGCTATGAGTACCATCTCTAGTCCCTTTCACACAAAAACTTTCTTGGTGTCTTTTGTGCATGTGGTACTCTCTACTCTCCTTGGCTGGCAAATTTTGTGTTTTCAATTGATACATTGCATCAAACTCTTCTTGCAATAAATATTGCCAAATCAAAGTGATTTCTAAGAAAAACTTCATGTACTTACCTAATGTATGTGTTACATTTAGAATTACTTTTCATAGTAGTTGCACTAGCAAAGACATAGGTACTCTAAGCCATTTTAAATGGTTCATTGCCGTCACACAAAGTGCCCTCTTAGCTTTCACCTTATCTTCTTCATTGAATTTGTAAGGAATGTGGGTTGGCAAGCATTAATTTTTGCATCATAAATATGTCGTGCGCAGGGGTGTGAGTCACATGGACTCATGTCACCCTATTTTTTATGTAACATTATATTAACAATTAGTAACTCAAGTGCACCAATAGAAGTGTGAAGAAACTGACTTGTTGATCATGCTGAGCATCAATAGAATTTCCACCATCTTCGCAGGGTCACACTTCACAATCATGCACTCAACCTTTGGTGAAGAGAATCCATCCAGCCACTCCCGTAATGCCCAGCTTTTCCACGCATGAAGTTAATGGTTGCCATCCCATACAAAGAACATTTTCTCCTCCATGTGAGAGAGATCTAGAATATCTATAATCAGGTCATCAGATGTGGTTGACATCACTAACTCTCTCCCATAAGTGCCACACCTATCGAATGGTATAAGATCTTGTCCGAGAAAATCTTCCAACACAAGGAAGGGAGCCATCATGGGTTGGTAACCTCTTTCGGCTATAGAGGTTGTTATTTCTACCACACAATCACCATTCATGCTAATGGCAGAGTTGGCCAAAAGACGACAAAGGGGGATGCAAGTCAACAAGTGATTGTATGGCACAACATGTACATCAATCCAACCTGATGGGATGTGGCTACCAACCACAGATCCAAAGAGATCGATAAGAGGATCATTACACTTGTTTTTTGTATGGATGGTCATCGACGTGACTGAACCCATTGAAGGAGGCAGATAGGCTCAAGCATATAAGAGTGAGTATGGTTTCCCCTATAGCGAAGAACATGGTTTTGTAGTTGGGGGCAATATGGGTGGTGTAATGTATGAAGTGTTACCCAAAGAGATTCCTCCCAAGCTGTAATACATTGGTGTTGTAGAAAAGCTTCATTCACTTGCGAGTCAATTGAGGCATCACGTAGCAAGTGTAATGCATCCCATTTTGCAAACCACTTCTTTATGTCTTGCATCCATCCCGTGCTCAAGATCTTGTTTTTATGCGACAATCGTAGGAAGTCGATGTGAGGGCCCGTTTTGATGCATCTTTATTATGTACTCCACAACCCTTTCCATGCCAATAACCTCAATTGGAAGATATCCCGATTCAAGAAGTAGGAGCATATATGGTGTTTGTGTCTTAACTTGGAGAAAGCTTGTAAGAAAACTCTTTTGGAAATTCTCAAACTCTTTCCAAGTAGATTTTGAGATGCTCCCACTCCACACTTCAACTCCATAAAGGAGAACCGGTGTCACCAATATGTCAATAAGGTACTTCTTGAGAACCCAACACTTGAGGTTTCTTGCATTAACACATGTTCTCAAATGCATAGTATGCTCTCTATCCGCTTCCAAATGATGCATAGCACATTCATGCCACTTGTGATTGGTCAAAAACTCAGCTCTCAACAACTTGAAGTGTCTCATTGTTGTACACAATTCTTGGCTTCTCCTAATGGTTGGTTTTCACAAGCATAACCTTTGTTTTGGATTCATTCACAATTAGCCCACTATGCAAACAAAAGTTCTCAAGGACAACCATAAGATTTTGTGCATCTTCTAAAGTGTGTGCTAGAGAGAGAGAGAGAGATAGAGAGAGAGGCTAAGGCTGAGGTTGACAAAGGATCAAGAGGATCAAGAGAGAAGATGAAGAGAGAGAGAGAGAGAGGTTGACAGAGGATCAAGAGTGAAAAAAGGAGCAAAAGAGATGGTGACAATGAAGTAGGATTGAGGTGTGTTTGCCAAGGGAAAAAATCAGAGAGAGAGAGAGAGAGAAAAAATCTGAGAGAGAGAGAGAGAGAGGATCAAGAAAGAGAGGAAACGAATCTTTTTGGAATTTGAGAAGAGAGGAAAAGAAATTTTTTGGAATTTTCTCACCGGATCCCAGAAAAGTAGTGGCTTGAAAATGCTCACCAAAAAATATCCCCCTTTGTGGGGAGACTTACTCCCATGGGGGATAGTATTTGGATGGTTGGATTTCCTACTGATAAACCTTTTAACTGCTACCTGGGATTTGAGCTCACTTTAGAGATAGATATTGGGGACCCTGGCTAGTCTAAGTTTGTAACAAGTTAAGATAAATCTTTATCCTAATTTATATTGGTAGCTTATAAAAATGTCGGATCATATGGGCTCTTAGACTTTTTAAATTTTTGGTTGTGTGGCACTTTTAGCTAACTTTGAATTGTCCCTTGAGTTAGACTGAACATTAAGATTTTACTCATAAAAATTTCCAACATCTGTTTGGGTACTTAACACTAGGTTGGTAATGGGACACTTTTATGTCCTGTTAAGTGACCATTTTCCTTGCATTATGTCAAGAGTTTCAAAATGGATTTTGAGGTGCTATCTGTCTAGAAAGTTGTCTCATGAGCTGAAAAAAACTCGACATTTTTTTGGAATATCAATTCCATATTTAACCTTGTCCTTGCACAACATTTCACAACCTAAACTGTGTGAAAAAACGGGTCCTGTTTTTGGCTTTTTTCAAATTTTTGTAACTATACCACTCTAGAATTCATGTTTGTGAGGTCTATAATGCTAGAGAACTATCTGTATTAGTCCTCAACATGTCATGATGCTTCTAGGGAGAAATAAATGTTAAAGTTGTAAGTTATGACCAAATTACAAAAATTGTTAAATCCTGTTTTTTAGCCAATTTTAGCTCTTCTATGATTTTTTTGGTGGCTTCCATGATATCCAAATGCAGTTTTGATTTTCTATGTCGCATATTGTAACATAAAGCTAATATTCCTTGAGTTTTGGGGCACCTAATACCCTATTTTTCATAGTAGACAACGATGGTTGACTTTTTCAATTATAGAAGAAAACAAAACATTCTAGTATATCAAGTATAGCTTTTTCAATATTGTTAGTTTCTTGTGACAACTACATGCATTTTGTAGGTAGTAACCATATATAGTCATAAGGATCAAATTTGGCTAGATATTGAATAGTTTCTATGGAATTCTACAACTCATAATGTTGAACCCAATTTTTTCATATTTGTTGTATTTAGCACTTCATCTTTGTCCCCAAGATTCCCCTTGGTAAGAGATTTATTATTCTTTTGACATGCTCCATGGCTCCTTATGAACCTAAAGGAAAATAGGGAACTAAGAAAACATGCATATATTATTTGTATTGAGCGTGGCTATAGAAACTTTGATGATAGGTTTGCAGAATTGTAAAAATTCAACTTTTTTGTACCTATTTCTTTTGGCAAAACAAAAAATAGTGAGTGAGAAGCAATCATATGTTTTGATCACCAATGCATTGAAGTTAACTAGGGAATTTATCTCAAGTCCTACAAAAATCCCTAATCTTATTTTTATGCAACAAAACGTAAGAAATGACTGTTTTGATGAAAATGTACTGGTCCATCAACTTTGGAGGCTTGGTGTGACCAAAAGATGAGAAATTTTACAAGTTTCTTATTTTTTCCATGTGTAGCAGGCCTTGAACTATAACCTCATGAACGGATTTTACAAAATGAGTGGATCTACTATGGTTTTGGAGGTTTTCTTCAAAACCCTGAAAGGACACTTTTATGTCCTATTAGGCCCACCAACCTAGTGTTAATGCTTTGCTTGTCCCAAGATAATAGTTATTTGGGTAATTGGTTAATTTCTCTAAACAATTTGGATTGTGGACTGATGTGGTTGCTTCAGAGTTGGATGACGAGTTTGACTAGCTCAATTAATAGGGTTGCATGTACAAAATTATAAATTGACTACTTATGCTAAATATATGTTCAAAACATTTGCATGGGTCAACACTTGGATCAAGAGGATGATGGCCTTTTGATCACAATAAAAACATTTGGAAATATTTATCTTAACCACTTACTTTTGAAAGGATAAATAAAAAATGGCAGGTTTACTTTTAAAGACACATTATTGGGTTACTTCACATTTTAGATAAGAATTGAAAAAATGAATAAAGATAACAAAAGTTTTTTTTCCTAACACTTGTATCAAAAGTGGTGATGGCCTTTTGATCTTAATTAAAACCACTTGGAAAAATATGGATTTTAGGTTTTAAACCACTAACTTTTGTAGGGTATTGATACTTGGCACTATGTGACACTTTAATTTATTTAAAGGATGGTAGGTTTAAGTTAAAAAAATTTTAAGTAGGACATGGATAAAAACTGATGCATTTGTTACCTTTAACATGTATTTGAGGCTAATGAATCTATTGTCTTGTTTCTATGGATGTAGCTGAGAATTCTATCTTTACTTAGGAATTTTTTTTGCTAAGCTGGCGTCACTGAAGAACCGGGCTTCCTCTACCCTGGTGGAGGTCCACAACTCTATAGATTTTGTATTGGATCACTGGAATGATGCCTCATTATTATTGTATTGTACAAAAATGAATCTAAGACTGAGTCATTTTTGTACAAATCTATGTCTAGCTATCTAAAGCCAGTTGTCTTTTGAATGTCATGTTCTTTTGTGTATATGTATTAAGTTTAATACAACACACACACACACATATAGTTTGTGCTTACTAAAATTATCATGATCCTTGTGCTCTGCTAATTTCTCCCCACCAAATATAGGACTACATAGCAGATTCCTCTTAATTGAACTTGCATAATACTATTTATAATTTGAATTGTATCATCCTCCCTCTACAAAAACCCATCACCTAGATGCTTTTTGTACTCTAACCCTTGAAGGGTGCTTGTTCAATGGGAACTTCTAGTTATGATATTTTTAATGTGTCTTCTAGCTTCACACTTGAACCTCTAGGGGTGCTTGGCTAGTGGTATTAACCCCTTAATGAAGCTCTCACTAAATTGATGGGAGGCTCCCATTTGTCTTTCATCTTGGTGAGAATTGTCCTGAATCTTCTACAGAGTTTCTTATGCTCTGCCCTCTTCGCGATGATGGTCTACAACCTATTTCACCCCCTAATTTTTTCTACACTACCGGTATATTGTAGCGTTAAATGCTCACCTCCCCCTATGGTGGAAACTTACATCACCCGCTGATGGTCTCTCTGCTTGAATACCCCCAACACACTAGCTAAGGGCCATAGGTGCATACCAAAATGGAGAAGCGATGGATAATTCTTGTCTCCAAATGGTGGTTTTTGCTTTCTTGCTTAGCTGAACTACTAGCCTAATGCATGGACATCCTCTCGCTTATTTTGGCTCACTGAAGCAAAACTGAAGTTTGGGTCCTCCGACTACCTTTTCTCATCATTTTCTATTACCTTGTGCACGAATGTAAAGGTATTTACCTTTTGCTCCTTTCCCCTTTTCCTAATTCCATATGAATGTTCTCTATAGATTTTTTCTTTCTCAACAATGTCCTCCCATCTTAATGTGGTTTTCACTTTCAAAACTAACCAATACCTAGCTGGCAACATTAATTCTCTGCCTACTACATATACATTTGGAAGCTGATGGGAGTACCCTTGTGACCTAACCTACTCAACAATGGCCGTGAAAGGAAGAGGAGGACTTGACTTACTACCCCTTTCTAATTAAAGGTGAGGGATTTTTTTCCCTCACTTAGAGTTTGTCTACTCACTATGTTTGTCTTGCTTTATAGAGTGGGAGAGAAAGAGAGTTTTGCAAGGAAAGAAATAGAGGGTGACATGATGTAGTGTGCTAGAATTTTCCATTTTGATACTTTGTGGGATCATAGTACTCAGTGTTAAAGTAAGAACCTTTGAAGAAGAAGCATGGTTTCCTACTTTAAAATTGGGTAGGATTTTCACTTGTGTGCACCTTTCCTAGCTTTATCTCTCCCTCTTCCAAAAGAGTGTGTATGAAGTGATATCCCACCTCAACATTATTTTTCCTTGAGTGAAAGGTTGAATTCTTTGCAAGATGAATGGCACTTTGACTGTCACTGTACAAGACACAATTGTCTTGCTTGTATACAAGCTCCTCCAAGAATCTTTGAAGCCACAGAATCTCTTTGCTTGCCTCTGTCGTTGCTAAATATTTTTCTTCTATGTTAAAAAGCGAGACCACTTTTTGCAGCTTTGAATCCCAACTTATTGTTGTGTCTCCAATCGTGAAGACGTAGCCAATAGTGCTCCTTCGAGTATCTTTGTCACGTGCCATATCTGCAGTAACATACCCTTGCAAGAGAATATCAATGCCTCCAAAATACAAAGCATATGTTGTTGTCCCTTTTAGATACCTAAGTATCCACTTCTCAGCTTGTCAAATCTCTTTACCTCGATTGTCCATGAGTCTACTTACAACACTCACTCCATGTGCAATGTCTGGCCTTGCCTATACCATAGCATACATTAGAGAACCTATCACTGTAGTGTATGGAACTTTAGACTTATAGGCTATCTCCTCTTGTGTCTCTGGACACATATCCTTGATTAGTTTAAAGTGACTAGCTAAAGGTGTAGAAATTGATTTTGTATCTTGCATTGCAAACCTTTCTAGTACCTTCTTGATGTAATCCTCTTGAGATAGCTTTAATGTCTTCTTTGTCCTGTCCCTTGATATCTTCATACCAAGTGTCCTCTTTGCAACACCTAAATATTTCATTGAAAATGATTTAGACAGCTCCTCTTTTAGGTCTTTGATGTCTTGCATGTTAGTACTTGCAATCAACATGTCATCAACGTACAACAATAGGATGATAAGCTTCCCATCTCCAAAACTCTTTGTGACACAATGATCTGAGTTGCATCTTTTGAATCTGTGATCCAACATCCATCCATCGAATTTCAAGTACCACTATCTTGATGCTTACTTTAAACCATACAAGCTCTTATTTAATATGCAAACCATTTTCTCCTTACCTTTTCCTTCATATCCCTTTGGTTGAAGCATGTAAATTTTATCTTCTAAGTCACGGTGAGGGAATGTTGTACTTACATCCATTTGCTCAATATTTATATCATGAGTAGCCACAAGACTTAAGACAAGTCTAATTGAGTTCATTTTTACAACAAGAGAAAATATATCATTGAAGTCAATACTTTTCTTTTGAAAAAACCCTTCTACCACAAGCTTGGACTTGTACCTTTTCTTCCTACATTCTTCTTCCTTCAACTTATATACCCATTTGTTTTGCAGTGCGTGCTTACCTTTAGGTAACTCAACCAAATCCCATGTTTGGTTGCGATGTAATGAGTCCATCTCCACTTGCATGCGCTTCATCCATTCTTCTTCGAATTCGTGTTGCATAGCTTCTTTGTATGATTTTGGATCTCTAGAATTTGAGATCAAGAGATAGTTGAAGGAAAGAACAAACCATTCTGTAAGTTTACTTGCTCTTGTAGATTTTTGGAGAATAGGTTGAGGCTCCTCATTTGGTTGACGTTGTTGCATGTTTGTCACCATTTTCACTCCTTAAGTCTTCACCGTCCTTAAGCCCCATGCACTCAACACTTATTTCTTTTGTTGTTTTCTTTCCAAGTAATCTTTGTACATATTTTGTTTGTTCAAAATTACATCCCTACTTCTAAATATTACCATCTTTAGGATTCCATAGGCGATACCCAAAGTCAGCCTCTCCATAGCCAATGAATAAACACTTTTTGGACTTTGCATCTAGCTTTGTCCTTAGGCTTCTATTTATGTGCATGAAAGCCATAATTCATTGATTTACATGTCCATGCCTCTTTAAGAACTCCCCCCATCCAATGTCGTTGAGGGTAACCGGTTGATCAATTACATAGACGTACTTACTGCTTCTGCCCAAAACTGAAGCGGTAGGTCTGCACCTAGCCGCATGCTTCATGCTCGCTCCATGATTTTTCTGTTCATCCTTTTTAAAAATCCATTTTGTTGAGGTGTCCTTGGGGTTTTCCTTTGCCTCCAAATGCCATTGCTAACACAAAAGCTTTCAAAAGCTTGGCTGTAATATTTGCCTCCATTGTTGGATCTAAGGAATTTAACCTTAGTACCTGCTTCCACAAAGGCTTTGCACCTTTGAAATATGGAAAACACATCGAACTTATTCTTCATTACATAAACCCATGTTTTCCTAGTTGGGTCGTCTATGAATGTTACATAGTACAATGAGCTACCAAGTGATGGTGTACTTGCAGGACCCCAAACATCAAAATGAACCAATTCAAGGTTATATTTTTTCTTTCATTTTTTGATTTTTGAAATTTTACCCTCTTTTGTTTACCATAAAAACAAACTTCACAAAAATCCAAGTCCACTTCTTTCAAACCTGGTAGAAGCTTTTTTGATTGAAGGATTTGCATTCCTTTGGCATGCATATGCCCAAGCCGATATTGCCACACTACTATCGATTTCTATAGCTGTTGCACAAGTTGAAGGTTGCATGCTAACAATACACAAGTAAAGTGTACTAACCTTTTCTCCTTTGGAAACCACCAAAGATCCCTTTGAGATCTTCCAACATTTGTTTTCAAAAGCAATGTTGTGACCTTCATTGTCCAATTGTCTTATAGAGATCAATTTTTTGCAAAGAGAAGGAACATGCCTAACATCTTTAAGCTTCCATTCATTTTTGTTAGCAGTTTTGACATATACTATACCTTTGCCAACAATTTCACAAGCTTCATCATCTCCCAAGTATACATACCCAAAATTACCTTTGGTGTAATCTTGGAAATGCTGCTTGTGCGGTGTCTCATGGAATGAAGCCTCGGAATCTACTATCTAGGAATTATATATATTGTCTAATGAGAGAAGTAGAGCGTCTTGCTCTACTTTACTTGCCACATTGGCCTCTAATATTGGCCTTTTGTCTTGAGACTCTGACTCCTTCTTCCTCTTGGACCAGCAATCTTCTTGACGTGGCCCTTCTTGCCACAATTCCAACATTCAAGAATTGACTTTGTGTATGACTTGCTCCGCCTTGAAAAATCACAATCTTTTTGGGTTTTGAACCTCTCCTTAGGCCTTCCTCTTCTTTCCACTGATACAGTGCAGCTCTTGATGCTTCACCTCTGCTTCTTGTTCACATTTACTTGCTTAGGAGAACACCCACAACATCATCAAACTTAAGAGTATTTTTGCCAGAGATAGAGCTACTTACAGCCATCACAAGGTTGTCCCAACTATTCGATAGAGATGATAGTATAAGGACAGCTTACACTTTGTCATCAAAATTAACTTTCACCGATTGAAGTTGACCTATGTTCGTGTTAAATTCATTTAGATGTTCTTCATCTGAACCATTCTTTGTCATCTTTAGATTAAACAAGCACTTTATAAGAAATAAATTGATGGATGATGATGGTATCTCGTAGAGGCTTTCAAGTGACTTCATCAAGTCCTTCATGGTCTTCACCTTTGAAACATTGAAGGCCACCATTGATGCCAAGATTAACCGGATTGTCCCTAGTGCCTTTTGGTCAAGGACAATCCATGCTTCATCAACCATCATTGCGGGCTTCTTTGCAAGAACGCGTAGTGGAAAATAGAGATCCTTCTGGTAGATATAGTCTTCAATCTGCATCTTCCAATGTTGATAGTTCTTGATGTTGAACTTCTTGATCTTGAGCTTCCCTTCCTCAGCCATTACTCCCACTTAATTCAAGGAATCCTTTCCTTGAGAAACTTTAGCTACAAGAAAACCTTGCTTTGATACCAACTGTTATGAAATAGGACGTAGCTAAGTAGGTATTAGAGTACTTTACTTAATGGAGAGAGATAATTTTTCACATGAGAGATTATAGAGTAGAGTAGAGAGAGAGAGAGAGAGAGAGAGAGAGAGAGAGAGAGAGAGAGAGAGAGAGAGAGAGAGACTAACATAATGTCAATATGCAAGGAAGAGGCTCGGGATGGGGCATGGAAAATTAATGAGAGTGTCAATCTCATCAAAGTGAACTCAAAGGGCTATTCATACTACGGCAAAAGCAAATCAACCACTTCTTAGTCGGAAAATCAGTCTATGTCTGATCTCAGCGCTCTAGGTCATCACGCATTTTTGGCATCCAAACAAATTTGGAATGCAACAAAACTTAAGGAGAGGTATCACAACACCTAAGGGTACAATCCTACCAAGTTATGCAATCATCTAGGAAGGTACATAAATCATGATCCATCACAAAAAATGTGTAGAAAACTGAAGCAGAACTACACAAAAAGGTTCTCCTTAAGGATAGAAAAAACAAACATTTAAGACCTCAAATTAGTGCATTTAGCTCACAAACAAGACGTTGCAAACCACATCAGAATCGAGATTGATTACACTTAGATTGTAGAGCAAGAGACAAGGAACACAATGTGCTATTCAAAATTGAGTTTTGATTACCAGACAAGGAGAAAAGTGGATTACAAGTTGTAGCAGCAACTTGTAATCTGTTTTTATGTGTCAGTCCACTATGTCCACCAAACACTCCCCCCTTCCTATTCATTGCGCATCCTTGTGCAATCTGTCTTTGACTGTCTTCTAGTAATTGATCAGTCCCTTTTGTAGCATCCCAGTGAGGTGCCTGAACTTTTGTGCCCTTGCCTTGATCTCCACTTTTGTCACCAGCTCTCTGAAAGGATTATTGCTGAGAGTGCTCTGATAGGCTATGTGTCGGGCTGGCAGATCTTTGGTGATGGGATTAAATATAGAGAAGTATACTTCAAAGAATCCTATCATGAATGCCTCCTCAAAGGTCGACATTTAGTGGGAGGGCAGGAACATGACTCTCGGATATAATCCCATGATGACATTTTTGCTTGGGATTTCTATCTCCATATTCCAGCAGAGCCCTCTTGTGCCTTCTGCAAGAACCTGCTAGGGATGCTCCGCTACCTCTATATCATTAAATGCCGTTATGCAGGTGATTAGCATTTTTGCAATTTTCACGAGCATCTGGTATGCGAGATCTGGTATCTCCTTCGTCATGTTGATGACCCCCTTAAGCGTCTGAACCATATACTTTTCTGATGAGGGATTGTTATTGCTTTGCTTTGTTATGACCAGGTAATTCAACACCGTCGGTCTTTTGCTTTGCCATGAGTAAAAGATTTCCCAAGATCACCGTCTACTGATGGGACATTAAGTTGGGTCAATCCTGAGATGCTGCGGAGCATTTCTATAGTATGTTTCTTCTGTTGGTCGTTGCTCAAACCATTTCTTTTGAAAGAGGGGTTGAGTGTCAATAATAGTCTGAATTTGTAGCACAGTGACAAGAACATCCCTATAATCCCCTCTTTTGTTTTTCTCAAGGGCAGGTTTTTTGTTTCCATAATAGGGCCTCCTGTCTCATTAGTGGTAGGGCGGTCATCTTATGTCCGAGGTTCTTCACCACTTCATCTGGAGTGATCATGAGTAGAGTTGCTGACTCCAACACTTTGAGCTCATATTGCAGATACTCCTTGTGTGAAGGGTCTTTGACTTCTTAGATCCAGCATTGAATTTCTTCATTTCCCGTATCCGGAATGGATCTCGTGGTTAGATCTTCATATTCCTGTGTTGCTTTTCATGTGCTTGTACCTGGCATATCCGTTTGGTGAGCTTTGAAAGTGAAATGCTCAATTCCTCTTGTTTGCAAACTCCACTGGGATTGTTTGTTTGGGCTTTGCTTGTGTTGACCTTAGAGCATCCAAATCTCCCTGTGCCTAGGTTAGCTGCTTTTTCAAATTTTCAATCTCTTCATCTTTGGCTTTCTACAATGCTCTATGCCCTGCTGTCATGATTTGTCTGTCATATTTCTCTTGAGCAAGGGCCTCCTTTAGATCTTGGACCTCTTTGTTCAGCGAGCTTGGTCTAGCTGTCACGCTTGAAGAGCTCGACGTCTCCCGCAAGGCTAAAAGCTGGGTCAGAGTCTTGTTGATCACTGCATAGGACTCTTGCAGCTTTTCACTCTGCTCTCTTTCCTTGACTAGGTCTTCCTCTAGTTGTTGTTGCTCAACCTATAGAGTAGTGTTCGCCTCATTAAACTATTGGACCTCCTTGTAGCAATAGGCAGCGTTCTCTTGTTCCCTTTGTTACTCCGATTGGCGTTGCAGCTGGACTTGTTGCAACTCCTCTATTTTGTTTTGTAGTTGTAGTGTGTTTTCAATTGCTTTTGCTGCCTCTTTCTTAGTGTCCTCCATATCTAGTTCTTGCAAGTTGCAGAGAGATCTTTGGCATTGGAACTAGATCTTGATTTGGTCTGTGCGCTCCTTGCCGCACTGTCGAAGCAAGGGACTTGCCTAACACTGTGTGCGAGCCACAGACGTCTCCAAGCACACAATTAGCTTAACTAGTAAGCTCAAAGAAAGCGATGGTGTGTCACTCACCGCTCTACGCTTGCTTCGTGGAGGATTCCTCGCCGTGAAGAAGAAGGAGCCGCCGCTTCGCCACGCTCAACCGCTTTGCCGCGCCGTGCCATCGTCGCAATGCTCGATCGCACTCTCTCTCTCTCTCTCTCTCTCTCTCTCTCTCTCTCTCTCTCTCTCTCTCTCTCTCTCTCTCTCTCACATACACACACACACACACAAGGAGGTGAAGAAGAAGAAGATGGAGATGGAGATGGAGCAAGAGCACTCTTCTATTGCACAAATGAGAGAATAATTGAATTTTAGGTTTAGTTGGATTTTATATGAGCTCACCCCATTCACACTTGGGCGCCCATGCTTAGCCAACTAATCCCTTGAATGTCCCAGTTAGAGTGCGCCTCTCATCGGCGATCACTCTTACCCTTTTCCTATTGGTCCGACAAGCCCGGTACCTGACTCTACCAAATACATAATACACGTCCGTCGTAGGTGATGGGGTGTCCGTCAGCCGTGAGGGTTAACATGCCCCCCTTCCTGAGGTAGATTCCGTCCTCGGAAGCTATTGAGTTGAAGCTCGTTCGTCGAGGTGGAAGAGCATTTGAGATGAATGTCCTTAGCCTTCTTCAGTCACTGCAAAATCAAACAACATTGGCACAGTAATTGCATTCTCATAAGTGATTAAAAATCATATGCAGTTTTAGGTAGACAAATTGATTGGTCAAAGAATTTCAAACAATTTGTCAGCAATGAACATTAAATTGCAATGTAATCAAATGCATAAACAGATGTAAAGGTAAAAAATTAAACAAGTCTGGGGTCGCTAATTTGACGGTCGAAAGGCACTAGAGATCGAATATTAATACCATGGGTAAGCTTCTTAATTTTCTGTGGTCAATTAAGTTGTTTAATCGCGAGAGCCAAGTATTCATGTTCGAGGGCTGACTAGAGGCTATATCTAGAAGACCTTGTAGTTAAGCTACCATAAAAGGAATTTCTCATGAAATCATCGCCTGACTGATTACTTTTTCTTTGACTCCCCAAATTCTTTTCACAGTGATTCAATTTTGATGTGTGTGCTTATTTTGTATGCCTTGGGTTTTTTGCTTTTCAAGAAAAAGCGCCCATACTGGGAACCTCTAGGGCTCTAGTACCATAGGCGATACATGTGAGTGAAGTACCCAATCAAGCTGAGATTTCTCTTCCACCTTAAGATTTTACAATGTGGCACTTTGATTTTTTGTTTGTTCATTTTCATCATTTTAATTTTGTAACTTTGGGGGGTCATATAACACTGATACACCTCCCCATGCTCATCACACTAGTAAACGCCCTTTATAATACTTAAGCTAAAGATCAATAGGGTCAAGCCCACTAGAAAGCCCTAGTACATTTCACACAATGCTGCCTAAATCGGATTAAGAACCTAAGTAACCATTAATTATTAGTAAGGCATTCCCCATGGTATTAAGAGAAGATCTCTAACACCTAACTTGGTCAAACTAGCTTAGTCGGACTTGCTTGATGTTTAAACCTAGACAAGGGATTATGACAAAAAAGACATTGAATTAAATGTTTGATACTAAGCAAATGTGCTGGATATTATGCTACCAATCACAATCAAAGCAGACAATCATAGATGCAAAAAAGATAAGGGACAATGCTAATGGACAAGAAACACCTGTTTGTGTTGATGGTGGCGCTTGATCTGAAGTGTGAACAAGAGAAAGGTTCCATGAAGGTCCAAATCCTATCAATAGAAACATGCTCCTGTACACACTAGGAAACAAAAGGAATACCTCCAGGAGGCACATTAGTGGGAAAAGGTACCAACACTTATTGAACACAACAAAAAACATACGGAACCCTAACCTAATTAGTTGCACTCCCCCTAGAGAGTCAAGGGAATAGGATATTGTAGAGGTTGGGGGGAAACCCTAAGGCTAAACCCCTATCCTCGTCATCGAGATAAACAAAGTCATCATCCATGAGACCATATGTGCCATCTGTGTAGTCCTGAAAAATTTTCTTCTTCATCATAGGTGCCCATGTTTACTAAGAAGGTCACTAGACGCCTATAGTCATCTTGGTCAAAAGGGTAGGCTTGTGCAATGGGAGAAACTCTCTCTACTAAGTATGGATCAGACGTGGTCAAGAGACGTACCAGCCATTCTAACTCCTCAAAATTCCTCTCACATGCTAGCGTACCTATCAAATCCCATTCACATGCAAGCACTGGAAAGACCATGTGAAATATTTGTGAAAAGTAACGAGGGTACCTCTCACCCAAGGCAGGAGTGGATGACTCTAGTGTACTAGCCATATCTGTACACGCAAATAGATGATGGTTAGAGTGTAAATATTACAAGGGTCGTGTTCTTGTGCATAATTTGTTTTTATGATTTTGTGTTATGGCTCTTGCTCTTTTACTTTTTTATCTTGTTTTTGTGAGTATAAGGCTTTATATATACATTCCCTAAGATTGGAGATTAAGAGGTCAGGGAGAAAGGTTGAGAGGGAAGCAAGTGAATAATGGATGTCAACAAACACTCCCCCCTCCCTTGGGTAGATCATACCGTTTGAAATGATGTCGTCACCCTTTGAAACCAATTGTTCCAGTTGGTAATAGGTGAGGATTTTTGCCAGTAGTTTTCTATTACCCTAGGTGCCTCGTCAAGTTGCAAGGGTGGTAAGGTACTCTCCCAGGATCGAACTTGAAGCGGTTCATCAAGTGATTCCTCAACACTGGGAGGTGTGGATTCTTTTGTAGCTTCATGGAGGTCCACTACTATAGATGGAGGCTGTGTAGAAGCTTTTACCTCTATGGATGTATTACATGAGGAGCTAGAAGCTTCATGGAACTCCCCCCTTCCTGAGCTAGGTGGAATAAATTGGTTTTGCCTTGGAGCCCAAACTAGCTCTGGACTAGGTGTGTAGCATTCTGTGATCTTTTCCTTCCCACGGTCTGCCATTGGCTTTAGCGTTACACTGTTTGACTCATATGGGTTTGTTGTCGATAGGGAAGGACACATTTTACATTTAGGTACCCAAATTTTCTCATTTTCATCATAGTAGCCTTGGGCTTCTAATAGTCGTTTTGGAATCCATCGTGATTTGGTCTTGACTCTCCTAGAGCGCGCTCTTGGTTCTCCAGGGAAATTTTTTCTTGAAATGGATGGGAGGGTTGAGGTAGTTGGAAGTAAGGCCTTGGGGACCCATTGATATGTACTCTTAGGTCGTGCAGGTTGAGTACTTGCAATATTACTGCTTGCTGCAACTACAAGTGTTGAAGTGCTAGGTTCATGGGTAGCCGGCAAAGACGAGTTAACCACCTTGGCTTGTGAATGTTGGCTATCCTTCAACTTTGCTAGAGTTTGCAACATAGGTGACTTTGCTTGAATGATAGGGGTAAGAGTCGGTGGTCGCGTTGTGACACTACCAGTATCCCAATCAATAGTGCATTTGGTTGCAACCATCCACGTGCGTCCCAGGTTTACGTTGCCTTCCATAGCTCCTGCGGGCATGACTAGAAACCTCTGCACTATGCTTCCATTGTCATAGAAAACAGGGGTCTGAAGGACTCCAAGAATGGCAATTTTCTTTTTATTAATGCCCTTGACTTGCATCGTACTCGGGGATAGGGTCGCTTTCCCTAATTGACACCAAACTCCATAGGATAACAAATTGTGTTTAGCTCCCGTATCTAATAAGGCATTGTATAGTACTTTCCCATACGGGCTATTTAGCTCAATTGGGTATCGTAGCGGTGGCTCAGATTCTAATGAGTCGTCATATGTGTCCTCGAAAAATGCTTGCGTGATTCCCAGATTAGCCTCTCGTTGGCGTCTAAGACGTTGTTGTCGTTCTCGAGACTCAACTCTTGCTTGGATTTTTCTAAGCTCTGCTTGTTCCTTGGCAACCTTCTTTTGATGGATAGCTTGCAACTCTTCCTGGCTTAGAGGATCATAATATCTTTTGAATTTACCCCCATTAAGGAATCCAATGGTTTCAACTCCATCTAGAGTCTCCACACGAATGGTACCTTGCGGGGTAATTTCACACACTCGATATGGTCCCTTACCAGCTTATTTCAATTTCTTCTTTTCATTACGTACCCCGTATATAAGAACTTTATCACCAACCTTGATGTCTTTATCCTTTAAATGGCTATCAAACCACTTCTTTCTCCTATCCTTCTCCACTAGAGCATTTCGCACAGCTAATTGCCTCTCTTCATCTAGCCTTTCCAGGATATATAATCGCTCAACTAAGGGGTTACCATCCCAACCTTCTTGAGAAGCTACTTGAAGACTAGGAATGACAAACTCCCATGGCATAACTGCTTCTTGGCCATACACCATCTTAAACGGTGTGCAATTAATAGTAACTTTATACGCAGTACAATAAGCCCATAAAGTTGATGTAAGCTTTAGGTCCCAATCAGTGCGATGAGCCTCAACTGTCTTTGTCAAAATGGAGATGAGAGTTTTGTTGGTACTCTCAGCTTGGCCATTTGCTCGGGGATAATAGGGTGTAGACTTGTGGTGAGATATCATGAAGTTTGATGTGAGTTCTTTTATTACTTCATTTATAAAATGAGTTCCATTGACACTCACAAGTTCAAAGGGGCATCCAAAATGTGTGAAAATGTTCTCAAAGAGGAACTTAGCTATTGTTTTTGCATCTGCCTTTCGTGTTGCTTTTGCTTCAGCCCATTTGGTTACATAGTCGGTAGCCACAATGATATATCGTGATTGCATGTTACGTGCAGCCGGACTAATCGGTCCTACAAAGTCTAAGCCCCACTTTTCAAATGGTTGAGTTACCTTGATGGGATGTAGAGGCATCCTATCACTTCTTTGTGGCTTCTTGAAGCGTTGGCATTCATCACATCCCTTTGCAAAAAGTGATGCATCCTTAAACGGAGTGGGCCACCAATAGCCTGACTGTAAGATCTTTCGGGCAGTCAACTTTCCTCAAAAGTGACCACCAGCTACGCCCATGTGTGCCTCTTGTAGAATATATAAATACTCATCCTCGCGGGCACAGTGTCTAAGAACATCATCTTTTCCTCTCTTATAGAGAGTTCCCGCCAGTAAGCAATAGGGTTCGTATTCCTTGATTAATTTTCGAGCTATATCTTTTCGCAGCTCTTTGGGTGGAAAACCATTAACTAAGAAGTTAACAATCTTTTCACTCCATTTAGGCATTGTCTCAACAATGAACAAAGGAGTATCAGGCAATTCATCATCAACCCCCGTAGGAGCTTCGCCATTAGGGATACGAGATAAATGATCCTCCATTACATGTTTTCTCCCAGGCCTCACAACAACGGTGAAGTCAAACTCAAGAAGAATTAACAACCATCGTGTAATTCGACCTGTGGAACACGGCTTGTTTACCAAATATAGCAATGCTTGATGATCCACATAAAACACAAACTTGGTAGCAAGAAGGTAATAGCAAAATTTCTTTACTGCGTAAATCATAGCTAGACTTTCGCGCTCTGTAGTAGTGTAGTTCATCTCGGCATCATTTAATTGGCGACTTGCAAAGCGAATAGGGTAGTCCAATTTATGTTCTCCTGGTTGAGTTAGAACACACCCAATAGCAAAGTTTGATGCATCAATATGCACATGAAAAGGTACATTCCAATCAGGTGTTCGTAGGATTGGAGAACTTGTTAGGGCCTTCTTTAATAACTCATAAGATTGATGACATTCTTCCGTCCAGTGAAACTCGATAAGAAGCTTGTACAATGGACGCGCTATCTCGGCAAAGTTTAAAATAAACCTTCGATAATAACCAACATGGCCCATAAATCTTTGAACTCCTTTATAGTTCGTAGGTGGTGGCAAATCGGCAATGGCTTAAATCTTACTCTCATCTGTGGATATCCCATTCTTGGACACTATATGCCCTAGAATGACTCCATGCTTAACCCAAAATTGGCATTTGAAAGGGTTCAATGAGATGCGATAAAATCTGCACCTTTCAAATATTTTTCGTAGATATAACAAATGCTTCTTCCAAGAAGAATAAACACAAAGGTCGTCTAGGAAAGCTTCACAAAACTCCCTTAGAAATTCTTTAAACGCAGTGTTTATTAATCGTTGGAATGTAGCAGGGGCATTTGTTAAGCCAAAAGCCATAACACGAAATGCAAACACTCCAAACTCTGTGATAAAAGCAGTTTTAGCTTGGTCCTCTAATGCAATTGTGATTTGATTGTAACCAAAGTACCCATCTAAAAAGCTATAAGCTTCCTTGCACGCAACTCTTTCAAGCACATGTTTTGAATATGGCAAGGGATAATGATCTCTCCTAGTGGCTGCATTAACTTTCTTGAGGTCCACGCACACTCTTAGTTTCCCATTCTTTTTTGGCACAATGACTATTGGAGAAACCCATTCTGAGTGCTCAATAGGGTATATGAATCCACATTGGATAAGTTTTTCAATCTCCTCTTGTACAATTTTGGCGTACTTAGGATTCATTGGATAGGGTCGTTGCTGGACGGGTTTAGCAGTGTTGATCATGGGAATTGTATGTTGCACCACAGAAGGTGGAACGCCCTTCATGTCATGATATGTCCAAGCAAAGATATCCTTGTATTCCTTGAGGAGCTCCTTAATTACAGCCTCTTCAGTTTTGGTAAGGTCTTGAGCAATATAGACTGGTTTAGACTCCTCACCTGGTTCTGCTAATTCTATCTCTTTAACTACCGCTGGACCATCATAGACTCCCCTGCTTCCATTGGTAGGTATTCTTTGGGCTTTGGCATACACAAACTTTCGCTCCCCCGTGGTATAAGATTTAAAATGTTCAGGAGCCATATGTAAGTCAGTAGGCTCTTGTCCTGACAAAGACCTTTCTTTTATTTCTGCCTCCTTTTGTTGTTGAGCTAACTCTCGGTTTTGACGTCTTCTTATAGTTCGACTCAACTTCGGCTCTGTAACCTCCAATTGAGCGAGGTCAATGGGTCGCGGGATGCACCACATGACACTTTGGAGATGTTCACCCCAATTGTCTACTAGCTTTCGATGAGCATCACATGCCCCTAGATAGCTAAGCCATTCTGCAGTAGATCTTTCCTTGTTTATCCTAGCTCTCACATTTTCTCGATATCGTCGTCTCTTATATGACCTTTGTTTCTTGTTAAGGTTTTGATTTTGGTAAATGTTTGAACTCGACTCGCCTGATAGGTCTTCGCTTGTATCTTCTTCACTCTCATATAAATTACCATAGACGGTCATACTAGGCCTTGAGTATTTATTTTCTATACTTGGTTCACTCGATGTTTCCTCAGGTTCTGAATCCATTTCTTCGTGAGATTCCGTTTCCGATGTGTATTGGCCTGAAGCCTTTGAGGAATCATCAGTTTCACTCTCAGGTAGGTGTGCCTCTTTCTTATCATCGGATGTTACATGCACTACACCTAACATGTTTACTGGTGCAATGTGTGGTATCTCTTCCCCATCTGGTGTTACCCAAGTTGTTCCTCTAGCTCCCCATGTATCTATAGTTGCCGCTAGGTGCACCCAATCGACATTGTCTGACTCAGCCATTTCGGGTAGGATATCCATATAAGGAGAGTTATCCCCAATATCCGTGTCTTCGTTACATGTGTAACAATACTGTAATGGAGCTGAGTGAATTGTTGTGTCTGATCGATTATCAATGATGAATTCATTTCCTAGAGGATGCGTTCGACCACTTAAAAGATCAACTCGAATGACAGAGTCTTGGAACTGTAAGTAGATGTGGTTTTTGGACCAGTCATGCACCATTTTTGCTTCCCTCACGAATGGACGCCCTAAGATCATCTCAAATGACATAGGATGCTTGGAAAAATCCATAATAATGAAAGTCTGCCTTACCTTGTGTCCCAAGACCTTGATCCTGAGATCCTTTAGCATTCCAATAGGCGTAACAATAGATCCATTATCCATTTTTACCACTACGCTTGTGGCTTCAAGGTGAGGTCTCCCCATAGACTCCCAACAACTCTTTGTCACCATGATGACTCCCGCACCACCGTCAAGGACCCCCTTTACAGTTAATCCTTTAGTAGTGATTGGTAGAGTAGCATTAGATTCTTCACCTTCAAAGTATTGCCCCAACTTGTTAACGGGTATTTCAATTACAGATTCATGTCCCGCTAGGTCAGATGGTGGTGCTAAATGTTCCTCATCATTCATCACCGAGTCAGGTTTGTTCATATGTGCAAACTGTGGTAATCCGGCCTATAATTCTCCATTGAGAAGCGCTCGCAGTGCTAGGAATAATTCTGGATCTCCATATAACTTAGATATGATAGTCGTACGTGTTTCTGAGGACATGAAATCCATCAGCTTGGCAACATTTAATGGCATCTTGTGGGACGTAGGACCTTGACAAGAGATGGTGAAGATGGAATCTCCACTTCCTCAAGGGGGTCGGGCATTCCCTCATTGAACATTCTCTCTAGTAGGAAAGGTGTGTGTCCACTTTCAGATGTCCTACCCTCACTCTCTTCCCGAATGATACTGGGTATAGCTAACGGCCTGTAGTTCTTGTGAGGTTGAACTTGTGTGGGAAACACTGTGTCCGACATCTGGATATGTTTGGGTTCAGGTTCTAATTTTCGTTGAGTTTCTTCCACCAAACCCCTCAGTTGTTGGACTCGTTCAATTTCCACTGTTGGGTTTGGATAGGTTCCAATATTTCTCTTGCAATCCTCATTTTTTGTCTCTCGTGGCTTCTCTTGGGGGTTCGCAACTGGGTGGTTTAACTTTGAATACTCTTTTGGTGTTCATCGTAATTCCCTCTCGTGATCCTCCTCACTGGCTTTTTCCTTTGTAGTAACAGTTTTGGTCTCCGTGGTCTCTATCGAATCTGAGTCATCCTCAGGGTCATTCATATACACGGGATCCTCTCCTGTCCCTATGTTAGTCTTTGAACTAGGTTTTGAGCTAGAAGCATTAAGGGATTTCTTTCTTCCTGTTTTCTTCTTTCTCGCTCGGCCAATGGATGCAGCATCTCTCTCTTCGAGGATGTAATTTTGCTTTTGGAGCATCGACCGTGTGAGTGCATTCACTGGTGCTATGTTTATAGTTGGTGGTGTCCCATCAACAATCTCTATTATGTTCAATGGTGTGATTTTTGGTGCGTTTGGATTGTTAGGACACTGTGCGAACAAATGATCTATGCCACAACGATTACAAGTGAGTATTGGCATTGCCAATGCACTCCCTTGACTTGTTTGCATTAGTGCGGCATTCTTTTGCATTCTAATGGGGCACTCAGCTACTCGATGTGGTCCACCACATTCGTAGCACTGAAGAGGTGGTCTCCGCGTAAAACTATTAATGTTTTGGCCTCTTGCTGCTAGCGCAGTAGCTTGATATACCGGTTTGATTTGTCCCCAATGGTCTTCCATATAGTACATGGGACACTCCTCAAGCATGTCGACTCCATAGGTGATACTAGAGTCTATGTCCTCTTCGCAATCTACATAAGTACTAGATTACTCGCAACCTATTTGGTTCATAGGTGTAACTCTTGGATGAGGGGGTTGCGGTCCTAGCACTGGAGGTGGCAACGGTGTGGTTTGCACCACATTTTGGGTTCTAGGGACCATGTGTTGTAATGGCAACCGTTGCTCCATGGGTGGGGTAGGCATCAATGCAGGAACTCGAGGTGAGTCTACCCAAGCTATAGGCGGTCTATTTTCCATGATGTGTTTAAGCATTAGGCAATCCTTCGCTTGATGGCCATACCTACCACATGCGTTACAGTCCCGTTAAACTTTACTCTGAAAGTAGGGCATTCACTCGTAGTATGTGGGCCCAAGAAAATTGAGCACCATTGTTGCTCCCTTCTTGGATACATATGAGTGTTTTGTGGAGCACGATTACCCCTAAGGCTTTCTTGGATGGCCTTGGTAATATCTGCCAAAGTCATCTCAGATATCGTTTTCTTTTTCACGATTGGCTTTATCTTCATTGGCTCATGCCCTGACGCTTGCGAGCTACTAGACTTCGGCTCGGCAGAAACTCTTTCTCCTGCAATCATTAAATTATCCTCCAATTGGATTGCATTCATGGTGACTGCTTCCCAAGTAGTGATACCTCTAATGACTAGGCCATTATAGATACTTTCATGTCGTAGTCCCCTAATGAATCTATCAAGCAATTGTTGTTGTTGAATCGCTCGTTTGGATTGCATCGAGAATTCAAATTCTTTAGGCGACTAATGAAGTCTCTCACAGATTCACCTTCTTCTCGTTGGGCTTTCTGGAGCTGAGAGGCTACACCCCAAAGTACTCCCTCTCGTATGTGCTCTTTCAAGAACAATCTCCTAAGAGTAGAGTAGATCGTTTTCTCTTCTACTCTTAAGGTTCTATACCAATCTCTAGCCTTTCCACTTAGGGTCAAACTCAAAGCCTTACACTTATGTAGCTCATTGTGCTCTTCCAACGAATCGTACACATGTTCAAAGACTTCCATATGCTTTCTAGCATCTCCGTCTCCACTGAATTTCTGTGTGAGCTTAGCTACTTGAACTGCCTTGCTCCTAGGCTCTCTATCAGGCGCACTACGCATGTTTTCCGCAATAGAGCGACCGATAGTTTGAGCAAATGCTGCCAAATCTCCTATTTGAGCACGTATAATGGGTGTATGTGCTCCTGGAACCACATGTGAGATGGGAGTTGGCCTTGGCCTTGGCATACGCGCGGCTCTTGGGTCCCATATTTCATATGGTGGCGTACCAGACGGTGGTCCAAAGTTTACAGGCGTGGCCCTAGGCATAGGGGGTGCCTGATATGGCATGTTATTATTAAATGGCATGGCTCCACTTGTATAAGAGCTTGGATAATGCCATTGTGGATTGTAAGCTCTTGGAATAATCGAAGGTGTAGGAGCTGCATGAGGCTGAGGTACTACAGGTGCACATGATTGATACATACATGTAGGTATAGTTGGGGGCATTGTGCTACTAGGCATCGGCGCAGTATTAACAAATGAGCTCCATGGTGTACTTCTTGTCATGCTCACCACTGGTATATGCATGGTAGCCGTAGTGTCATTAAGAGAAAGATGAGTTAGATCTGGGAAGGTAAAGCTGCCACTTGTGGGCTCAGATTGTACTGAGGCTCCTGGCGAAACAACATATGGAGGATCAATGGGGCTCACTGAGGGAGTCTCCATTTGTGATAGGGTTGTTTGGTTGGCCTTTCCCGTATCCAAGAATCTCATTAGGCCTGTTGAAGGCATGTTGATCCCTGTGTTCTGTCTTTCTAGCTCGACAATCCTATGGAGGACATCACAAACTTTCTGTTGTTGCTCATATATGTTAGTAGCACCCAATGTGGATTGTAGAACATCTAACCAACCCACATGATAGGTGTGTCCTGTGTACCGATCAGTTAAAGCTTCCGCTTGTAGGTCATACTCCCAATTTTTGTTTAGGAATATCCCATCTAGGCCTGGCGTGCTGGAGGTTTCCCTCAAGGTGGAAGCATTATTGCTCCCCATCGCTTGCCCCTCCGTGACTGCTACCTTGGGAGCACTCGGTTGCTCGGCTAGCATGATTGTTGTCATAGGAGCCTTTGCTTTCAGGGCTCGACTTTGTTCTAGCCTTCGTAGGTTCTCAATTTCCCTCTCCCTTGTTGCTTGCATATAGCGTTCGATCTCTTGCACTTCGGCAAGACTCCTACCATCGTTGAGTAGAACCTCAGATGGAGATAGTCCTAAAGGATTAGGAGGTGCAGTGGATGGAACATTCACATGCACACTCTCAAGAAGCATAGGGTCTATTTTAGGCATGAATGACGAATTTACTTCCCCACTCCCTTCATTTATTTCATTAACCGCATGTTCGGAGCGAGTAGCTCTACTAAGGGTCTCTTTTAAGCGGCTAAACACACTGGACCCGGGCCGTGGGCCCATGGCATGCATGTCTTGACTTGAACTATCAGGGTTTGGTGTAGGATACCCCTCCATGACTTCGTAGTCAGAGGAAGAATCACTAGACGCGATATGAGGATCTTGGTTCGCGCTACCTTGAGTCCCGGCCGAAGGTCCAGAACCTAGGGTGGAGGAATAATGGGTGCCCGCGTAAATGGAGGCACTACCAATATGCTCGTGCTCTAACACTCGTCCAGAGCGTAGGTACATGTGACCTCCACACTCTAAACGCGTTGGTGAGTGCCCGTGAAGGCCGCTCACTTAGTTTTTTTTTTTATAACCCAAGTTTTTCGTTATTCTTGGTTATTTTTTGTAACCAAGCCACAAAATATGGCGTGTAATAGCTCAAGATGAGCGTTTTGGCAAAAAAAACGTGCCGTGCTTTACAGCTCCCTATTCGGCTACGTGAAGCCCTCGAAATCCTAAAAATAGTATTTATAGTCCTCGAAATCCTAAAAATAGTTTTTAAATATAAAAAGGTGTATAAACTATATTTTAAAACTGAGGACTGAGGTCTGGGTTTGAGCTTGGGCTTGGGGAATGATCCCTAGTCCAATCCTTTTTTTATTTTTATTTTTTTAGATTTTTTTTTTCCTGAAAAAGTCGTCGCGCATGCGCGCACACACACACACACTTAACCTACACCTAACTTATCTACTTACAGCTAATAGAGATACTGCCACACACACTCTAACACTGTTTACACAGTACTATAGTAGCTAATAGATCTACAAAACTAACCTTACAGAACTAACATTGAACCTTACAGAACTAACATTCCATAGCTAATACCTTAATTCTAACAGTACATTGCAAAAAAATTGTAACTCCTTCTTTACAGAAAACAAAAAAGACAGTACAGTGTAACAAAAATCTTCTCCACACAACCACACACCTTCCTTCTTCACAAATCCTTCAATTGAAATTGCATCACAAGAAAGCGTAAGGTGCTTAACCGAGCTTAGTGTAGGGAATTTCCTTGGCAGCGGCGCCAAAAATGTGTGCTCCTTGCCGCACTGTCGAAGAAAGGGACTTGCCTAACACTGTGTGCGAGCCACAGACGGCTCCAAGCACACAACTAGCTTAACTAGTAAGCTCAAAGAAAGTGATGTTGTGTCACTCACCGCTCTACGCTTGCTTCGTGGAGGATTCCTCGCCACGAAGAAGAAGGAGCCGCCGCTTCGTCGCGCTAAACCGCTTCGCTGCCGTCGTCGCAATGCTTGATCGCACTCTCTCTCTCTCTCTCTCTCTCTCTCTCTCTCTCTCTCTCTCTCTCTCTCTCTCTCTCTCTCTCTCTCTCTCTCTCTCTCTCTCTCTCTCTCACATACACACACACACACAAGGAGGTGAAGAAGAAGAAGATGGAGATGGAGATGGAGCAAGAGCACTCTTCTATTGCACAAATGAGAGAATAATTGAATTTTAGGTTTAGTTGGATTTTATATGAGCTCACCCCATTCACACTTGGGCGCCCATGCTTAGCCAACTAATCCCTTGAATGTCCCAGTTAGAGTGCGCCTCTCATCGGCGATCACTCTTACCCTTTTCCTATTGGTCCGACAAGCCCCGTACCTGACTCTACCAAATACATAATACACGTCCGTCGTAGGTGATGGTGTGTCTGTGAGCCGTGAGGGTTAACATGGTCTAAATATGTATCAATGTTGAATGACAGGATCATTTTGGCTCTTCCTCTATCACTGCTTGCGAACAAGGAGATCTTGGTTTTTTCTAACTTGTTTAGACCCCATCCAAGGTTCCAACCTCATCCGTTGTTCTTTCCTTTGTTTTCAATACTTCAACAACTGTTGGAGCTGTAGTGGTTTCTAGCGGTGTTGTCTCTTTTTCTTGATCTGTCTTCTTTTGTGTGACAGCACTTTGTCTGCCACTTGTTTTGGAAGATCTAAAGTTTCTTCTTTTTTCTTTGTTCTAGCCTTTGAAGGTAACTCTTTGTCTTTTGGGGATTCAAAATCATACTCTTGATAGTCAAGTGTGTCCTGCTCACCCTTCTCTTCTTGGTTTTCATCTTTTCCCTTGGCCTTGGTAGATTTGTCGGATGATTTGAGATCATCGACGCGTGGCTGCTTTACATCCTCTCTTTCTCTTTGCTTCATTTTTTGTTTGAGCTCATTCTGAATCCATTCTCTCATATTGCCGGCAATGTTCGGATTCTCCTCCACTTCTTGTCTTTTGTGTTGCTTGATCCGTTCTAGGGCTACTGATTTTTTGCACTGTAAAGGTACATCTTCTTCTTGTTGTTGTTGTTTTTCATCATCCGCTTCTATTCCCTTTCTTCTTTCTTCCTCGTGTTTCTATTGGTGGATTTTCTCTCTTTGCACCTGTGCTTCTTTCATTGTTCTTCTAGCTTGGGTTACTGGGATGGCCTCTGTCGCCTGAGTTTTTCTCCTCTTTAGTCTTTTGTATCTAATTGAAAACTCACTCCCATGTTCCTCGTCTAAAGATTGGTATTCAAAAGGAGTATCTCTTTCTTTTGACCTTGCTTCCTCGCTATTTGGTGCATCCGACTAGTCTTCTCACTGTCAGTTTCAGCTCTTGTTGAGCTCTGCCTTGTTTGTTTGACCTCTGGTTTTGGCCTTGTGGATGGTCCTGCTACCGGCTTTACTACTCTTCTAGATTTTTGTATCAAATCTAGTTGTTCTTCTGCTGGTGGTAGATCATCAATCATTCCCAGTTCTTTGTAGGAGATTCGTGTCAGTGATGGTCCAAAGTTTATGTAGGTCTTGCTCTTTTGGCTACCCTTAAGATTTGCTTCCACTATGTTGTTGAGGAGGTAGTTGCCAAAGTCGTTTAGTGTATCTTGGTGGCTTTTGTACTTTGAAGTGTTGCATATGAGGCGTAACGGTAATTCTATCTCCGAGTAGATCAAATCTTGATATGTAATTTTGTGTCCTCTTTGCTTCAGAAAGGCTTTGTCATTATCTATTTCTTTTGTTTTTTGCAAGAGATTGTGTGTTCCTTGCTACAGATGGAGAGCTTCATTGATTATTTTTGCAGTGCTTTTAACTTTGACCGTCGCTCCATCCTTGTCCGTAAAGGTGGCTTCCCCATTTACTAAATTGAGATTATGAGTTCATGAGTTCTTATGAAAGTTTTTCCCCATGGCGATAGTCATAGAAAGATGTCCAATTGTAGACACCTGGCCCAACACTTCGGACTTCTGGTGTAGTGTCCACAATTCCCTTGGAAAAATGGTGGTCTTTACTATCTCCTTGTCTGCTGCTTGAAATCTTCCGATGAAGATATTGATAGGTATTTCTTTGAGCACCTGTTTTCTGATATGGGCCTTCTCATTTGAGGATATATTTGTGATCTCATATGGAGCTGCTCCCCACTCCCTTTATGCTTTTCTTTGAGGCGTCCTGAGGTCATTTTCAGATTGAAAATAGGATTTAGCAATTGACCAAAACTGTCAAAAGTAGAAGAAAACGCAAACTTTGACCATAAAATGATAAATGAGCATAACTTTGTCAAAACTGCCCCAATTTGACCAAATTTCACTAGTGCATCTAGGATTACTATAGGCACAACGGCATAAGGTAACAAATGAATTCTAGCAAAAAGGTACATGGATCACGATCCATGTTGGAAAGCATCTTGCAATTTCAACTAGTGGAGGTTGCTTTTGGGCTTATGGGGATCCTACTGTGCAAATTTCTCTGGTTTTAGGATTTGAGGAACATGGATCGCGATCCATGTTGGGAAACATATTGAAGATCTGATGATACCTGCTCGTAGGGATCATCAAGATGGTGCCTTGGTCCAAACATTTTGGGATTTGGATCATTGGTTTGGTACTTAGGTCAATTTTAGGAAATCATCCTCAGACTTAGAGAAATTTGGCATGTTGATGTGGATTTTGGAATCCAAATGACTTGAAACTTCATGGCTAGGATACTTTGAGCCAGATGATACGAATTTTTCTCTGGTTGGGCAAAAAGGTACATGGATCCCTATCCATGTTGGGAATGATTTTGGTATACACTTTTGCACACATGTTCCTATAGGTCTTCCTAGCACACTGGTGAAATATTTTCAAATTTGGGCATGTTTTTCCTGTGTTTATTCAATTTTCCAATTTAAGGCCATGTTTTTCCCATCTTTGACCATATTCGTTTTTTGGAACCACTTTTGGGTACTTCCTTGACTAACATCTGATACTAATCGCGGCTTTGCCTATCTCCCCACCTACTTTCATCAGTTTCTGGATCCATCTGAAGGGGGAAATTGATCCAAGCAATCTGCACAAATTTGCAGGTACTCTTTTGCTTTTCTTTGACCATAATTAGACCTTTAATGTTACATCTCCTTGATGCTTCTATTTCTCCCTCTTTCGGACTCCCTTTTGTTTCAGATGTCTTTGAAATAAAGCCCCAAGTTGTTTCATTTGCTTCTCTGGCGAGTGGGGTCACTTCATATTCTTCGCCTAACCCAACTCCATAATGTTTTTGGTGGAAACTAACCATTTTTCCTTCGATTATTGCCAAATGACCATTTGTAGACTGAAGGTAACAAACCATCAGGATTTGATGATTTTAAAACCTCTTTTTGTGATACTTTTGCATCCCCCAGCTAGTGAACAACTCCTACTCTGATTTTGTCATCAAGGTACATGGATAGCGATCCATGTTGGGAAGCATTTTGAAATTCCAACTAGTGGAGGTTGTTCCTGGGCATATGGGGATGCTACTGTGTAAACTTCTCTAATTTTAGGGTTTGAGAAACATGGATCGTGATACATGTTCCACCACTTTTTGCGATTGTTTTTGTACCCACTGACTCTGCCTGTTACCAGGGGTCTGCTGAGATGAAAAGGTTTGGGTTTGGGTAAGTTTTGAACTCCCCCATTGGCCTTGACAACTTGCAAATTTTGTGACTTTGATCTGCTTTGATATGTTGTTTTAGTAATGTTGGTGCAGTGTGGAGCATACACAAATGTTCTGGTAGGGATAATGCCATCATGGGCCTTAATGGCATTTCATCTCTCCGTGGGGGGGTTTTGTGGGTTGGCATTCATCACATCATTTGACATAGGCCTCTGCATCTATAATCAAGGTTGGCCACCATATGCCTGAGTGAAGTACTAGCTTTGTTGTTTTATTAGTAGAAAAATGTCCCCCTGGTTGGCCCGAGTGCACTTGTTCTAGGATAAAAAAATAATCTCTTTTCGTAGCATACAACCGTAGTTGTTCATCCTTTCCCCGCCTATACAATCGGTTTGCAATATTTTTTAAGTACTTAGTTATGTGACTACTTCATTTGGGTGCTGGTACTACCCAAAACAAGGTGGCGTGTTCCAGTGGAGGCTTCTTTGTACAGATACCACATGATTTTACATAAGTATGGACATTGTTTTCCATGTTTTGTCAGTAGAATCCTAGTCTCTTTAGTCTTTGGTAGATTTGCATTTCTCCATTTTGAAACCCCATATTTTGTATATGAGCATGTTTGAGGTAGTATTCATATTCATCCGGTTGTACACATAGTCTCAAAATCCCATCCTTTTCGTGCTTATACATTCGTCCTACTGAAAGCTGGAGATTTCTTGTTCAATGTATTACTGATGGTTGTCTTTCCTCCTGTAATGATCCAATTGTGAGTATAGGGATGACCTCTTCACTCCACGTCGGAACCATTTCAAAGTTAAACAAGTACAAATTTGGAAGAGCATCATCAATACCTTCAGGTGCTTCCCCATGGAACAATCTCAAAAGATGATCTGCTTGTGTGTGTGTAGTTCCCTTTTTTATGACTACTTTGAAGTCAAACTCAACCAATAGTATAAACGAGCAAACAATCCTTCCAGTGTTGCAAGGTTTGTTTACCAGATATAACAGTGCTTGGTGATCTACGAAGAAAACAAACTTGTCTGCAAGAAGGTAGTCTCTAAATTTTTTGACTGCATATTTCATTCCTGGACCTTCTCTTTCCGTGGTGGTATAATTTTTCTCCGCGTTGTTCAACCGCCGACTAGAGTAGCAAATGGGAAAATCAATTTTCTTCTCTCTTGGCTGGGCTAATATGCATCCTATGGCATAGAATGATGCATCAACATGAACGTGAAAGATCTTGCTCTAGTTAGGGGCTTGCAAAATTGGAGCAAAAATTAATTGCTGCTTCAATTTGTGAAAAGCCTGCTCGCATTCTTCTATTCATTCAAATTTAGCAATGAGGCATACAACGGCTTAGCTATTACAGCATACATGTATATGAAGCGGCTGTAGTACCCACAATGTCCCGTAAATACCTACACTTCTTTCCTTTTAATTGGTCTCGGTAGTGCGGCAATTACTTGTATCTTTTCTTGATCAATGAAAATCCCATTTTTGGACACAATGTGGCCCAAAATTTTACCTTGTCTTACCATGAAGACACATTTTTCAGGGTTTAAGAAAATACAATAAGTTCTTCACTTTTCAAAGACTTTCTCTAGATGCATTATGTGATCACTTCTCAAGTGAGAATGAACACAAAGATCATCCATGTATATCTTCAAAAATTGTCTGAGATATTCCTTGAATGCATGACTCATTAGTCTTTAAAAAGTGGCAGGTGCATTGGTCAGGCTGAGAGGCTTTACCCTATATGCAAATATGCCCCACTATGTTGCAAAAGCTGTCTTATGCTGATCTTCTTCTTTGATGGTTAACTGGTTGTAGCCTAAGAACCCATCTATAAAAGTATAGGCCTCCTTCTCCGCAACTCTCTCAATAACATGATATGTTATTGGTAGTAGATAGTTATCTATGATGGTGGCAGAATTTACCTGTCTCAAGTTCACACAAAAATGCAATTTGCCATTCTTTTTGGGTACTACCACAATCGGGGACACCCAATTGGTGTGTTCAATATCGTAGATAAACTTAGCATCCTTCAATTTTTCTATCTCCTCCTTGATTTTCTTTGCAAAAGTCTCATTGTATGTATAAGGACGCTATCTGCGTAGTGTGGCATCACTTTTAAGGGGGTATCATGTGCAGACAGATCTCGAGTTCTATCCCCTTCAGTTCTTTGCATGACTAAGCAAACACATCTTTATACTGTGATCAAAAGTCACTCTTCTTCTTTCTTGAGGTTTGTGGCAATGTATGCCAGTTTAGGTTCCTCACCTGGTTCTGCTAAGTTTATGCATTTGGATTTTTTAGGCCCATCATATGAAGTTCCAAGCTCTTTTGGGTTTTGTTTGGGTTTTTGCACCACAATTTTTCTATCTTGAATAGTGTACTTTTTGTAGTGGGATGGTGCATCAAACTTATCATCATTTGATTCATCATCAGTTTCCAACTCTGTTGGCCAAATCTCTTTCAAAGCTAGTTTCAAATCATTGTACTTGTTTTTGCCCTTGGTTTTGGACAACTTCGTTGCTTTTTTAGAAATACTTCCCGTCTATGGTTTTTGTTTGTTCATCTTTTTTAATTTTTTTTTGATTGAGTCGGGTTTCATGTACCCTTCAATATTCCATCTTTAAGGCAATCAGTTGCTTCAACCAACCTTAAGTACTGCGTCTTGTCGATTAACAGAGGTACTGAATATTCTTTCATTTTGTTTCATTTGTTCATGCGTTTATTCCGATATCTACGTTGTCTTCGAGGATTTTGGTTTGAAAAATCATAGTAGATTACTTGTCGATCATTCCGTTTGATGTCCTGATATGAACTACTAGAAAGATCATCGTCTAAGTTGTCCTCTAGAAGCTTATCCGTGGAGTCCTGGAATGTTTCCTCATCAATTTTGGTCAAGGTCCTATACTAAGATCTCATCCACTATGCGTCGGCAATGTGCAAACCCTTCCCTATCAGGGACTTCCAATTTTGATTTTGAATTTAGGTTGACACTCATCATCTGGAATGGAATCATATCATATCCCTCCTCATTAGAGAATTTGGTCAGGGTCAACTCATTCACGCAGACATCAAGAGTGGCCAGTATCTGCTGCCATCCAAAAGTTTCAAACCTCTCTTCTAGAAATGGCTCTGGTACATATGCCTCCTCTTGTATTGACCTATCATGAATGCATTCCTCTTTTTTCAAACTACCACCCTCAGAAGCTTCACCTGTCCAATTGTGAGCTTTGTTTGGTAGCCAAGCTAGTATTTCTCATTCTTGGTCAGTTGTGGAGTTTAGTTCCTCCCCTGGGGTTTGTTCCACATCTCTATAACTATGGTCAACGACACTAAGTTTTATAGTGACATCCTTGTTTCTTAGGTAGATATAGTCGTAACCCCAATCTTGTACCATTTTGAGCTAACACATAAATGGTCTACCCAATATGATATCACAATTTTTTCTCTCATCGAAATTCATAATAGCAAATGTGTGTTCATATGCAATTTTGAAAGAGGTTACTATGATCTGCTCCAAAATGCCAATAGGTCTCTCTAGGTACCCATCCGCTAGTTTCATTCTAGTTTTTCGGAGAACAGGCTTCCCACATTTTCCCACATTGCTTTGGTGGCTATGGCAAGCCCGGCTCCACTATCCAATATTTCTATCAATTTTACGTCTTTGTACTCCACAGGCAAGGTTGTATCTCCTTCCTCACCTTCACAATAGTCTCCTACCTTGTTCACTAGTACTGGCTCATGTTTAGTTTGTTTTGAGGTTTGGGTATTCAGTGTTTTTGGAGAAGCATTTGGTGGTGGAATCACTAGCCCTATTTTCTCCAAAAGAAAATTCACCTCTCCCAAAAGATGAGGTCTTATATGTAGTGACTCTAATAGATTTAGCGTATAGCGGATAGGGGATGGCATCAGTTCATGAAGAATTTTGGTATCCATCATCTTAGGATTAGCCTTCCATTGAGATGGTACATTCTTTACCTCTGAGCTGGTTTCATGGTTGCCAATAAATGAAGGTAACATATTCAACGACTGAGGTTTGATGTCTCCCGCTATCTCCATACCTGCATCACTATACAGTGATCGGATATCATTTGGGTGGAGCTCATGCTCGAGGTGAATCTCCATGATAGGTGCTGACTAAAGTGTTTCACTTCCATCTTTTTTGTTTTGGATATGTTCCCACAATTCCTGTGGCCATTGTTCTTCCACCTCAGGAATTGGCATAGGTGCTTGCAAATACATTCCATTTCTTGTATTGGCTACCACCCTCGTATCCAAGGGTGTTTCCAACCGTCTTCAATCCCTCTCTCCTTTAACTCTTTGAATTTTTTTGTGGATTAACACATCAATTTTTGGAGCAGTCAAAACTGGTGGTTCCATAAGTGCTTGAGCGGCTTGGATGAGCTCCTTGCACATCTTTAACCTCTCTTTTTCATACCTGGGTGAGGGTACGTTAGCCACCTATCCTCCTGGGTTGGGTTAGGCTTTAACCTAACATCGTAAGCTTTTAAGATCGTGTCCAAGGGTTCAAAGACCTTGTCCACCAAGACAAATCCTCCCGACGGTATTGCTCATGGTTTTTCTATATCGCTTTTTTTCTTAAGGTCTCTTTCCATCCTTAAATGTTCCTTTGTTTGCAGTTATTTGGTCTCCAAAGCCCTTTTTTCTTTCTCTCTTTTGGATTTTATCTTCTCTTGTTTTGTCTTCCAAGATTTCCTAGGGATTCTGACAGACAAATTTTCTATCTTGGTTTAGCTGGCTGGGGTGTTCCTGGAAGTCTCATGTGCTTGGGCTCTCATTACTGCGTTTATTGGAATGGTTGGTTCTATTTTTGATCCACTTGAGCTTGGCACGATTCCAATTTTGTTCATAGTTGCTTTCCCTTTGTTATCAAGGTTTTTTGGACAATGTGGAATGAGATGGTCATTTGTACACCCCCCATAGAACACAAAAAGTTTGATTCGTTCTCCTTTGTGTGGACAACTCCTTGCCCAATGATCGCCGCCGCATTCATAGCATGGTCCTACAGGTGGTAGAGAAGCTTGTGGAGACCCCATTGGTTTGTCTTGTTCCTGGAGGTAGTCATGGTTTTCACTTCTTTTGAATTTAAATAGTGTTGGTGGAGTGGTCCCCCAAAATATGTATATTGTTCTAGCTTCTATGGTCCATAGGAGAGTATTTTTTACCATACTGATCCATTATGACCACCTAAATACTTCTCTCCTCTGTGTAAGTAAAAACATATAGATTTTTTGTGGTCAGTCAGTTCCTTGATGTGGGGTTCATCACATCTATAATAGAGTGTTTTTTCTCCATTATTAAATTTATATAGCCGCACGTAAGTGTTGTATGTATTAAGACACTTTGTCTCATTGGTGCATTTGAGCACCATGTTTTGCTTATCCATTTTGGGTGGTTCATGTGCTAGCTCTTCATCTACCTTGTCCTTGGTGCCAGTCATCCCCCATTTTTCACAATAAAGGAATTGTGAACCTCTAGGTACATCATTCCCTCTCTATTAAAGTATCTATCTCCGTCATAAACCACATCTACAAGGTCCTTGAACTTGCTTGGCTTATTTTCCAACTTAACACAGTAGCGGTTCATTCCATCCTTATAGATTTTGGCCTTAAGCACATTTTCAAATTGAAACTTTAAATACAACAATTTCACGTCAGATGCAGGTTGAGATGGACCTGCCCCCATGCAAGTTGTTTCCTTCGGGTTCAACTTGTTGGACTCCTCAGTCATTAGGGTGTATGATCTTTTTGACAATGTGTCAGAAAAGCTTTCCTCTACAATGGCTTCTAAAGGATGCAGCGGTCTTTGATTCACACTACCTTGAGTTGAATGATTGCTCACTTGGTCTATGATGCTGGGATTCCTATTCTTGTACAATCTTCCTAATTGTAAATACATGAAGAATTGATATTGCAAAATCCAACCCAGGCTACTTCATTAGCTAACTTGAATTCCACATTTTGATCTTACTTATTGGGTAGTATTCTCTAGCACTTGCAACCTGTCAAGCTTGATAGCTGTGAGTTTATAGCCATTCCTGTTAGTTCTAGTTTTTAATCAACAAAATTTAACTAGGTTTTTCAATAGCACACAATTTTACTCACAACATCAACAATTCAGGTCCAATTTCAATTTTAAAAAGGTCACCAGATCCCTGGGGACTACCTATCTCTTTATGGTCAAATTGTGCTCTTATGCTGACTCAGAGGAACATGGATCGCGATCCATGTTGGGAGGCCAAATTGACTTTTCTTGGTACCATCACATTCAGCATGGTTAGTAGGTCCTATGGTATCAAAAGTTTTGGAAATGGACCTCTCGATTGAAAATTAAGTCAATTCTGACCCTTTACCAGAGTACTTGGCAGTTTTGAGCTTTTGGTTTGGTTTTTGGTCTCCAAATTCAATTTTAAAAAGACCACTAGACTCCTTGTAATATCCTCTAGAAATGGTGTAAGTTTTGTATCAAATTGTGTCAGAGGAACATGGATCGTGATCCATGTACCTCAGTGCCAGAATGTACTAAAACTTGACCAAAAGTCAATTTTAGGGTCTGTTTTAGTGGTTCCCCTCTTAATCTATTTTATTCACTTTTGTCCCACCTTTTGACATTTTTTGATAAAGTGGTTTAGGAGAAAGTACTTCAAAACGTTATCACTTTTCAAACTGTCAATTGTCAGCTCAAAATTCCATAAAGGTACATGGATCGTGATCCATGTTTGGCAAGATTTTGGCATGACCTTTGGTGAGCTTGTGACAGAGGTTGTGAAGATGCTTTTCCCCAAATCTTTTTGGATTTCACCCACTTTTCCCAGGTCAAAAGCAAGATTTTGTGTCTGCTTGCGGTTTTTTGCAAACAACTCTTTTTTTGGTATTTTGATTAGGGTTTTTTTTCACTTTTTTGTTGTGGCTCTTTCGGAAAAGTTCTTTCCTTAGTTCTCAGGAGTGCACTGGTCAAATGTCCCTTATAAATGCCTACCAGGAACATGGATCGCAATCCATGTTTGGCAGCATCTGGTCATGATTTTTTGTCCTAGTGGTTCCCTGCTTTTAGTTGAACCTAATTCTCACCCCTTTTTGAATTTGGACAAATAAGTTTGAGTTTTCCCTAGATTTTCACAACTTTCAAGGTTTTGCTCTATTTAACCCAGTTTCTTGATTTGGATATTCTTTTAGCACTCTATTTTTTGCCAAACTCGAGATTCTGATGTCTGAGAGTCTGTTCTAAGAAAAGGAAATAATTTTGGCTTACTTGGCCTGAAAGGTACATGGATCACGATCCATGTTGGATAGGCAAGCTAGAAGAATTCTACACAGTCTGTCTCTAGCAAGCTTGTATATCCCCTTTTTGCAACTTTTGTTGGGTTTAGTCCAACTTTGAAACTCTGACCATCAATTTCAACTTTTCAGAGTTATGGTCTTTGGCACCAAAATAAGGTTTTCGACAGTTTTTACCGTAATCCTTTTGTCCCCAATTGATGGTGGAAATTGTTACTTAACCTACTCCTATGAACTGAAATAGATGCACAAACATAAATGAATTTAACAATATAAAAATGACAACAAAGTGTATGGTGAAATAGTAATTTTCAAGCATTGGAAAATCAAAGAATGAAACACTCTTTTGTACTTCACTCACTGCTTTCTTTGCTCATAAGGAGTAGCACTGGCTACTCTTGGACTCCAGTCTCTACTAAGCACTAAACCACGTCTAGTTGCTTTACTGTCTATGTGTAAACAAAATGGGTGTCAAAAGCTTTGGATGGGATCTTTTGTACAACTGATTCACTCACCACCTAAGGATTGATTTCTTGGCAACAGCGCCAATGTTAGCAGGTCGGCGACGAACGTCTGTAACATAGCTTTTTGTACTAACATAATGTCAATATGCAAGGAAGCGACTCGGGAAGGGGCACAAAGACTTAATGAGAGTGTCAATATCACCAAAGTGAACTCGGAGGACTATTCATACTACAACAAAAGCAAATCAACCAATTCCTAGTCAAAAAATCAATCTATGTCGGATCTCACCGCTCTAGGTTATCACGCCTTTTCGGCATCCAAACAAATTTGGAATGCAACAAAAGTTAAGGAGAGGTATTACAACACCTAAGGGTACAATCCTATCAACTTATGCAATCATCTGGGAAGGTACATAAATCACGATCCATCACAAAAAATGTGCAAAAAAATTGAAACAGAACTACACTGAAAGGTCCTCCTTAGGCAAAGAAACACTTATCCAAGGTCAAAACATCAAAAAACAACCATTTAAGACCTCAAGTCAATGCATTTAGCTCACAAACAAGACATCATGAACCACAACAAAATTAGAATGATTACACTTAGATTGTAGAGCCAGAGACAAGGAACACAATGTGCTATTCGGAATTGAATTCTGATTACCAGAGAAGGAAAAAAGTGGATTACAAGTTGTAGCAGCAAAAATCTCTCACAGTCGATGTCCAATACTTCTTCAAGCTAATGATTATGTGTTCTTTCAAAACTAAGGGTTTTGACTTAAGAGCTAAGGGGACTTTCCCACAGTCATTCATCCATTTACAAGGTGTGTAGAATCAGAGAGGCTAAGAGGGCATGACAAAATATATCACAATTGAGAATCCTCATTAGTAGAATTACATCGCTTCTTTTGGAAAAATGAGCGAGTACAACAAGGTTTGGTCCCGCCTTTTACGTGTCAGCCCGTTGTGTCCATCAAACAAGGTAAGGTGTACAAAAGTCAACAACTATCCCTACAAGGAGGGGGCGAGCCCTACAAGAGGGGGATAGAGAGAGGACACACACACCCTCACACAAGGTAAGCTTGGTTCAAAGAAATCATATAGGAAACTTGTCAAGTTCCTCCTAATGCTACCCTCATGGTGTGCCTAAAGCCTATTGATTAGCCTCCCAAGGAGTCCAATGAAAAATTAGTTAACTTAATTAATTTTTTTAGCATTTATCAAGTCCTCTCTCTCAAAGATAAAAGGGGGACACTTGTCCCAAGGCTACCCTTGTTGCTTGATATGTCCCTGCATGTGATTGGCTAGGCCTGGAGAGGTCCAATGATCTTCAATCATGCGTTACAAGGGGGTGCTGAGCGAAGCAAGCTAGGGGGTCACTTGAAGGGTATACTCTCCCACACACACTCACACACACTCTCATTGTGTGAAGTGCAAAGTGAAAGAGCTCCATCTCCTTCTCCAAGCCAGTAGAGAAGTTGAGAGCCTACCCAACACTCTTGGCTATGGAATGAAAATCCAACCAAGGTCCATGCTTCAATGCTTAAGCTTGCCATCTTCTCCATCTTCATTACTATGCTAGTATGTATACTATCAAGAAGAGTGATGATAAGTGAGGAACTAATTCTTCTCCTATGAAATGTTTCTTCTCCCTCTTCCCTACCCTCAATGCCCCTAGCTCTCTCTGCCTTCAAAGGTGTTTGAGGCATTGGGACAGAGGCTTGGGATAGTTAATGCTTTCCACAAATTTTATGTTATGCTCATGATGCATGAAGCTTTCCATCTTCATTGCATCACCTAGGTCACAAGGAACACAAAAGATTGTATTGTACCAAGTCTCTCTTGATGGGAGAAACTATAATACAAATGCCTATTGGAGGGAGGACCGGCTCCACATAAATCCGGTCCTCCCGTTGTCATGTTCTCTAAACTCTCTCTCTCTTGCAAAAGTATTGTTCATGCCATGTTATTTTGCTACCATCAATTAAGTTCACCCTCTATGCTCACAAAGTAATTCCACAAAAGTGCTTCTTCTAATTTCCACTCAAATTTAATATGCCATTTCCATTATATTGGTATTAGAGCATTTGGTTTCTCTTTTCTTGCTTAAGAAGAGAGGTCTTTAAGTAGCCTATAAATGGTTGATTTTTTTAATTATATTAGGGTAAGTGGGACTAGGATCTATTATCAATTTTGTTGAGTGCACTTGTGGCATATGGTGCACACCTCTGGAGCTTTGGTTTTAATAATGGAGTCTTTTTAGACTTGCCTTTGGCTTTCTCGGGGGATTCACCATGGAAAACTTACCGCACCACGTAAGTGTAGGGGAGGGGTTTTCTTAACAAGTTACATAAGCATGTAAGTTAGGGGTAGAACCCCAATAATCTATCTCCCAAGCTTTAAAATAAGGGAGGGGGGTATCCTATTTGGGAGGGGGGGGGGGGGGACTATCTCGGGTTGATTAGTCGTAATGATTGGTTACCAATGTGCAATAAACTCCGATGAATTTTGGGGAAGTATTAATCAGGTCACACATTAAATTTTGCATCAAGCAAGTCATACATAAGAGCTGATTCGGAGTAGGTCAAGGGTTGATTTACACCATCTTTAGATGGGTCAGAATTGAACAAGTAGCGAGAGTGCAGGTTGATTGGGTACATAGTTAGAAATTCAAACTAAGACACATTGAGGGTACATCTAGTTATCAACAAAAATGGTTCCTTAGTATATTGCCGGTCACTATGATGGACACTCTTTGACTAGTTTTACTTAGTTAGATCATGTGAGACATAAATTTTATATTTAAGATAGGGGTATGATAGTTTTCTTTATAGATTTTCATATAAGTGTAGAAAGGGTCGGTCATATTTTCTAATATGAGTCGTATAAAGGGGTTTTATCAAAGTTGTCCGCTTGCAGGTGACGTCCCATTTTATATATAGAGTAAATTTTTGGGACGGCTTTACCATTATTGAGCCATAAGAAGTCCGAAAGGAGCTATCCCTTGGCAATTTTGCAATATTAGACCCACTCCACTACTCTTTCTAATTAGCCAATTCGATCCGTGGGTGTAGATACTTAAGTGCCAATTTTCAAAGGCTAAGAGGAGTAGCAACTAAGGTTTTGAATTTCCAAAGCACACACTATGTAAGTACACAAATTTTGTTAACATGGTTGACAATAACCAAGAGAGTAGAATGAACATTGATAACTTTGATTTTGCACATGAAGGTGCTAAAGATGATGCCCCCATGTTTGTCAATTATCTTGTTACTACGTTGCAGCAAGCTATGGGCAACCCTGCTTTGCAAGCCGAAGTTACTCAACAACTTCGCGCTTATGGGATTTCCCTTCCTCTCCTAGAGGAGAGAGAGCTTAGGAGGCCTCTTGAAGAGACCCCCAAAAGAAGACTCTCTCCCATACGAGAGGAGGAATCCAAAGAGCAAGAAAATGAAACTTTAAGTTCCTCTGAAGTTGTGGCTCCACGAAGACGACGGTCTAGATGATTGCCAACTCCTCCCAAGAGGAAAAATTCAACCGACAGTCCTTCTCCTCATCACTCCAAAAGGGAAGAGAGGAAACAAAGGAAGAAAAGGGCAGGAAAGAGGTCACCCTCTTCTCCTTCTTCTTCACCTTCCTCCTCTTGTGATCAAAGCTATGGCTATTCTCCTAGAGAATACAAGAGGGGAGGACATCGCAAATCATACCCTACATTTGGCACAGGTCACAAAAGCTCAAGAAGTTCAAAGAGGGAGGAAAGAGTATCTCTTTTCTCACCTTTGGGGCCACACTGACAAATATTGGCCTTCATCCAACAATTTGATGTGGCCTTTGGAGACAAGGGCTTCACGAAGTCCTCCAAGCTACACCATGTAGCTATGCACTTCCAAAAATTGGCTTGTCAATGGTGGGCCAGCCTTCATGGCAATGGTGAAGCCCCAAAGACATGGAAAACTCTACAAGTTTCCATCATGAAGCAATTCCTTGCAAGCGATGCGAAGGACAAAGTGCTCATCGAGTGTCACAGTTTGAAGCTTCTCTCTCATGAGTCTATCCACAAATACGTAGATAAGTTTTGGGACTTACATCTCAAGGCTACTGTCTTCCAAAAGATAGAGTTTGCTGAGAAAAAACAATGGTTTTGTGTGGGATTACCTGAATAGATGGCCGAGTATGTCAACTCTCAATGGCCTGGTTCTATCACAGAAGTAATCCACCACACCATGGTTGCTTTGCACATCAATTTCTAACAAGGGGCTGGACAAAATGTCAAGCCCATTGGAAACAAAGACAAAAATGATGCAAAGGGGAAAACCAATGCCCAAAACTCTTCCCAAGGCAATTCCAGCAACAATAACAACAATCATTGATCCAAGGAGAAGGGAGTTTACAAAGATAAAAACAAAATCTCTCTTGAAGAGCTTGAACCTTTTTGCAAGGACCATAAGTGTTTTAAGTGTGGGGAGCAAGGACATGGCTATTGTTCTTGTCCCAAGAGAAATGCTCGCAATGAGACTCCTAGAGATTCCACCATCGAAGCTCCAAAAGAGGATGCTCATTGCAAAGGTTCCCCTATTTCCTATGCTTGGGAGAAGGTAAGGGAGCATGATGCCTTCATCTTGTTTGACCCTGGCTCTACTCACAACTTCATACCAATGGAGTTGGCCACCAAGTTGGGCATTCAAGCTTTTGAGATGGGAGATGCTGTAACGATCAACAGTGCTTTCAAGGGACAACGAGCCTCCGTTACTCCCTTGATTGGGAAGTTGAGGCTTCATGTCCAAAGCTATGTTGACAAAGAAGAATTTTTCATCTCTCCTCTCCAGCATGAAGATGCTATCCTAAGGGCACCATGGTTGAACCGCATGGCTGCCAACATGAAGTTCCCTGAAGGGAGGATCTACTCCACCTAAAGTGGAAAGAACATGTATATAGATGCTAGTGAGTTTGGTCGTACTGTACCACTTGTAAATCCTCCTAATTTTGATAAATCAATGAAAAGCTCAGTTTTTTCTTACATAATTTTTATCAAAGAGTCCCTAAAAGGTCCTATGTTTCATCAAATGTAAATGGTAGGAATCAAGAAGAGTTAGACTTGTCTAATTTTCTAAAAGGATTCCAAGATGTGTTCATCGCGATGATATTCCTATGGACTTACCTAAAAAACGAGGGGATGATGACCATCGAATTGAGCTCCTACCAAGAAGCTCACCGCCTAATAAGGCTTCTTGTTGAGTTTCCCAAGCTCAACAAGAGGAGATCATGAGGCAAGTATAGGAGTTGGTAGACAAAGGGGTGGTGAGGCTTAGCTCCTCTCCCTTTTTTTCTCCAGTCTTCTTAGTGCAAAAGAAAGATGGTACATATCGTATGTGTGTGGACTATCAAGCACTAAATCATATCACTATCAAAAACAGATTTCCCGTGCCTCGGGTAGAAGATCTGTTTGATAAGGTACAAGGCTATACCTACCATATGTGTGTGGACTATCGAGCACTAAATCATATCACTATCAAAAATAGATTTCCCGTGCCTTGGGTAGAAGATTGACCTTAAAAGTGTCTATCATCAATTAAGGATACTGGATGAAGATATCCTAAAGACCACGTTTCATACAACGTTTGGTCCTTATGAATATCTAGTCATGCCTTTTGGCTTGACTAATGCACCAGCCATGTTCAATTGTCTAATGGAGAAAATCTTTAGACTACACCGCAAATTCACAGGAGTGTTCTTTGATGATATCATCATCTACGCCAAGTCCTTGAAGGAACATAAGAAGCATCTCCAAGTGATTTTTCAAGCATTGAGGGAGAGCAAGCTTTTTCTCAACCAAAAGAAAAGAAAATTTTTCCTTCAAGAGATTCAATACTTAGGTCGTATTATCTCTCAAGATGGTATCCGTATGGATCCATCAAAGTTAGAGGTAATAAAAGCATTGCCTAATTCAAGGAATCTACACATTGAGCTAAGAAGCTTTATTGGTATGTGTGCATACTATAGATGCTTCATAGCAAAATTTTCTCAAATAGCAGGACCATTACATGACTTAACTAAGAAGACCGTTAAGTATTTATGAACTGCTAAGGGGCAAAATGCTTTTGACAAGCTTAAAAAGAAGCTTACCTCCCAACCAGTCCTCATGCTTCTTTCGGATCTCTCAAAGCCATTTGAGGTCCAATGTGATGCTTGTGGTGAATGCTTTGGAGCAGTCTTGCTTCAAGAAGGGCTATCATAGCATATGAGAGCCAAAGGCTCAATACGGATGAACGGGTCTTAGGTATTTATGAGAAAGAGATTTTAGCTGTTTTACATGCCCTAGACACATGGAAGCCCTATCTATTGGGGACTCCATTTTATATCCTACGAACTGACCACCAAATTCTCAAGTACTTCATGACACAAACCAAGCTTTTCGACGAACAAATGAGCTGGGAAAATTTTCTTTCGCAATTTAATTTCCATATTGCTCATGTTGTTGGTAAGCACAATCAAGTGGCCAATGCACTTTCACGAAAACCAAAAGTTAATGTGGTGTCTATAGCTACTCACAATGATGTATCATCTATGATAGATGAGTATGCTACTAACCCTGACTATAGAGACATAATGGCAGCCCTTGGTTTGGGAAAGAAAGAGGAATCATTCATCTTGTAGGATGGTTATCTTCTCCACGGTAATAGGCTATGTGTTACCCACTCCCTTCGTAACAAAGTCATGTATGAATCCCATGCTCCTCCCTATGCGGGGTATAGAGGCATTCAACCTACTCTTCAAGGAGTAGAAACCTACTTTATCAGCCTACCATGAAAGTGGACATGCAAGAGTATGTCTCAAAATGTGTAGTATGCCAAAAGACCAAGTATGATAGAGTGAAGCAACATGGATTACTCTATCCGTTGCCTATCCCAAATTCACCATGGAAGAGTATATCCATGGATTTTATCTTTGGATTACCCAAGTCAATCCATGGGATATGGGAATATGGACGATAGCCAATAGGTTCAGCAAGCAAGTACACTTTATTCCTGTCAAAAAGACTATTAAGGCACACCAAATGGCATCTCTCTTCATATCACAAATTTTCAAACACCATGGATTGCCAACATCCATTGTGTCAGATAGAGATCCTAAAATGACCAGTAATTTTTGGAAAGGTCTCTTTGAAAATCTAGGTACAAGATTGAATTTATCTTCGGCCTATCATCCACAAACGGATGGCCAAAGTGAGATAGCCAATCTTACGATACTTGATCTACTAAAGACTTATGTTGCCAAAGTAGATCAATGTTCACAATGGAAAAAGTACTTACCTCTTGTAGAGTATGCATAAAATAATATTGTACATACTTCTACAAGAAAAGAACCTTTCAAAATCATTGAGGGAAGAACTAAATGACCCTTATTAATTAAGGTACATGGGAAGATCTTCACTGCCGATGAGTATAGCCGTGACCTACACGAATCATTTCAAAAGATTAAGGAGGCTATATCCATCTCTCAACAAAGGCAAAAGCTGTTATTACAGACAATCATAGAAGGGCCTTAACGTTCAAAGAAAACGACGGGCAAAAATCCAAGTCTCGATTGAGGCAAACGATGGGAAAAAATCCTACGGGCCATCAAAAGTATTATGCTAAGCTAGCAAAAAGATACTATGGTCCTTTCCAAATCTTGAAGCCCATCAATGAGATGGATTATCAACCATTGGCCCTACAAAGGAGATCCACCAAGTGAACCAATTATTGAAGACCCTCCCGAAATCAAAGACCAAAAAGAGGTGCTACAACCTGAAGCTATGGTAAGATTATCCGACGGTGTCTTACTAAGTTCAAACATTATCCTTTTGAAGATGCTAGATGGATGCAAGGAATAGCAAAAAACCTGTAAACTAAAGGGGCATCCAATCCTACTACTGGAACGCCTTGTGCACTGGCTTCGCATTTCTTCCTAGCTGCTTCATCCTCTTTCAGTGCCATGCTTATCCGTTCCGCAGAGGTTGTGGTCGGCTTTGGCTCATTAGGCATCTTGAAAGCATATGCAATGTCATCAAAAGTTTTTGTGACTCTAACACCGTTGACAATAGCAGTACCCTCCTCGGCATTAAAGGAATCAAGTACCTACTTGATTATAGACGAGTCAAAATCTATTCTTGTGTCATGTACCACCATATGCAAGTCCCATACTCGTAGCAGTGCTTTAGCCTGCTCAGTGAATACATACCTTTGTATCTGGCTATGTGGAACAATTGGTAGGGAAGATTTAAGAGAAGTGATGACTGCCGAGGTTTCATCTATGGTATCCTGCATCTTCTCCGACATTTTTCTTCCTACCCATGCACTATGAGGACGGTAAGTCTGTAGAGTAAGAAGACTTACTTGGATAGTCAAAGCCATAGCCAGGTGTGTCGGGTAGAGATAGGTAGTGATCGATAGAGTCTGTTGACAATGAAGTTTGCGGTTGCAGTGAAGACTCGTCAGAGATCGGCGATGGCAAATGTGTAACAGCAAGGAGACATCGTGCATGAGATTTATGAGGAAGAATACCCACCCTCCTTACTATTATACATGTTTTCACCATAAAATCTCCACTACTTATTGTTCCTAGAGTTTTGTGCATCGTCAATGACATGTCATACATGCATTGGCTTATACTTCCCATGTACTCATTAATGATTATCATTGGCCCTTTTCCCCATAAAAATTGGAACTGACTCTGACACTTTAGTGACTCTACCACAGGCACTGTTTTTCATGCTGAGACTTTTCTGATACCTTGACTAGCTCTGGTATAGGTTGTATATGGAAGAGGTTCAGAATGGCTGGTTCTGGGAATTCATGACCATCAGTACCCAGAATGCCAGTGTCATCTTCTTGGGAAATTTTTTTCTCATTAGAGTAAAATAGCTTGATCTTGGCCCCATTATAGACACCTGGCAGCAGTAGTCCGGATAAATCCTTCAACCTTACTATGCCATTGGAAAACACCCAATCCACTTCATACAGACCAGCCCAAGCTATCTTTAAGTTTGGCTTCTTTGGGCCCAGTTTGGATTGACAGAGTAAAACCAAGTTGCTCTTTTGGAACTCCGGAACTTTGATTCTACTATCATGGCAGTGCTTCCTTCTTTGTTGGACAATCTCTTGTTCTAGCATAGCTCGTTGTCTTAACTCATCCAAATGTGTTAGTTCCTCTAGTCTCTGTTTAAGATTGTGATTAAAATCCAATCCATATTCAATCACCATCCTGAGACTGGGAATTATGAATTCCATAGGCACTATAGGTTCAGTACCATATACCTTTCTGAACGGTGTCAGTCTGTTGGTGACTTTATAAGCTGTCCTGTAGGCCCAGAGAGCAGTCTGGAGCTTAAGATCCCACTGGTGTGGCTCCTTCTGCACAATCTTGGTGAGAATGTTCTTGATGGTTTTGTTACTGCTTTCAAATTTCCCATTACACCTGGCATAATATGGTGTTGATTCCTGTGTTTCACTGAAAGCATTTCCATCAGAATATCCATAGTATCATTAATAAGGTGTGTCCCTTGATCAGACACAATATCCACAGGGCATCCATAACGACAGATAATATTTTCAAATTAGAATACATCAGTGGACCTTGTGGTGTTATCTGGAAGAGCCTTGGCCTCTACCCATTTGGTAACATAACAAGTGGCCATCAATATATACCGGTTCTTCCTTGAAGTAATCTTCTTAAATGGACCCATGAATTCCAGACCCCATTTCATAAATACTCCCAGTAGTTGAGCTGGAGTAAGTGGAGTCATATCTATTGTTGTTGGTCTGCCCATCCTCTGACATATATCGAATGTTTTACAAAAACTTCTAGCATTATATATCAGAGTTTGCCACCACAATCCAGCCCGTAAAACCTTCTTGTAAGTGATATCAATGGAGAAATGTCCTCCAGAATCCCCATCGTGTGCTTCAAAAATAACTTGCATCCTTCCTTCCATCGGCACACACCTTCAAAGAACCCCATCTATTCCTAGTCTATAGAGCAAACCTCCAATGATGGTGAACTTCAGACTCTTAATAATCAAAGCCTTCTTCTGATTTTGAGTCTAATCTTCTGGGATTCCTCCTTTGGAAAGGAACTGATATACATCAGATCATTTTGGATCTGTGTTTTCCTCAGCTGTTATCTGGAACAACTACCACTGGCTCATCTCTCAAGGATACTTCTGAAATAACCATCAGTGCTTCTGCACAGGAAATCAGCTCCACAATGGGATTTACTGAGCTTATGAGATATTCGGAATTCAAATTCCATCAGGAACATCATCCATCTAATCAATCGGCCTTGAATAATAACTTTGTTGATAAAAAATAATAATGCGTGATAATCCACATAAAAATGAAATAGCTTTCCCAGCAAATAATGTCAAAACTTAGTGGCACAGAAAACCATTACTAAAGCTTCTCTCTCTATAGTAGTGTATCCTTGTTCAGCCTGACTGAATCTCCGACTGGCAAAATACACTGGATAGTCAATCCTCCCTTTTAGCTGAGTCGAGACTGCTCCCATTGCCAGTCCTGATGCATCAACATGCACATGGAAATCACTTTCCAATCAGGTTGTCGGACTATTGGCTTATTGATAATGGCATTCTTCATTGAAAACTCTCATCACATTTAGTAGTCCAAATGAACTTGTTGGTTTTCTTTGTGAGCTCATACAAGGGTAATGCCTTAGAAGAAAACATATGAATAAGTCTTCTATAGAAATTGATATATCCCAAGAATTAACTTAACTTTGATGCTCTATGGGGTGCCTTGGCCTGTTGGACACTCTGGATCTTATCATTGGCCATCTCTATGCCATTCCTAGACACTATATGTCCCATTAGCTGTCCCTTCCATACCATAAAAACAGATTTGAATGGGTTCAAATAGATTCTCTTTTCCTTACATCTTTTAAAGACCATTTTCAAAAATAATAAATGCTTCTCCTCTGTTGAAAATACAATTAAATCATCCATAAGTATGGCTAGAAATCGGTGCAATAATTCACTGAATATTTCCATCATACACCATTGGAACGTTGGTGGAGCATTGCAAAGACCGAATGGCATGACCAAATACATGAATTCACCCCATTCAGTAATAAAAGTGGTTCTACTCCGATCTTCAAGAGCAATCTTTAGCTGATTATAACCACTATAGCCATCCATGAAGCTATACATCTCATGGCCTGCAATTTCGTCAAGAAGCATATCTGTAAAAGGTAATGGAAAAGGATCCTTGATTGTTTGAGCATTCAAATTTTGATAATCCACACAAACCCTTAGCTTTCAATTCTTCTTGGGCACAACCACAATAGGAAACAACCAGCCACAACCGGCTATCTCTATGATGAATCCCGCCTTCAGAAGGTTGTCAATTTCTTCGTTGACCTTTTTGGTGTAATTTGGATTCATTCTATACTATTGCAGACGCACTGGTCTGGCACCTGGCTTCAGCGGTATTCTATGTTGACAGACCTCTGGATCTACACCTTTTAAATCAGTATGTTCCCATGCAAATACGTCTTTATACTTTTGGAACATGTGTCGAGCTTTTTCTTTCATTCCTGGGTTCAGATGCTTGTTTACCTTGATCAGTCGAGGATTTTCATCAGAACCCAGATTCCACTCTTCGATTTCTTGATCATTTGGAAGCACCACTTAGGCCCTCCTTCCTTCGTTTTGGTTGACTCCTCACCATAATTCCAAGACGGTCCTTGTTTTGAACTGTCATTCCGAGCTTCAAAAACTTCTTCAGAGTGCATTTCTTCAGTGGCCGCTGGTGTACTGTAATATGTCAATTCTTATTTGGATTTGACTAGGTTCTCTGGCCGCCGAGTTAGCTGAACTGGTCTTTCTCTAGGATTTAGTTCAGTGAACTGATCTAGAAATTGCTTCCTCTGCTTTTCAGCCTGGTCCTTGTCAAATAATATTGCATTCATATCTATTTTGCCAATGAAACAATATTCATTACCACCATCATTCTCTCAATTTTCTTTACCCCATATTTTTGACAAAGCTCTTTTGGTCGCAATGCCTTCCTCTAGCTTCTGGTGTTGTTTGTTTGGACCTGAATTCTTCTACTAGAACCATGAATTGTCAGATTTTGATTGGCGTAATCATGGACAGCCTGTGTCGTTCATAGCCATGGACATCCCAGTAGCATCCCATATGCGCCTTGCACATCCAAAACTAAGAAATTGGTCTTGAACTTTTCTTTTCCCACTTTTATCTGCATATTTTTTATCATTCCCATTGCTTGCACAACTCTGTGATCGGCCATCTGAATCTTGAATGGTGTTGGTTTCAAGTTTGTGATTTATATTCTTTGTTGAAGATGTGCCCCCAAGATGTTGACAGTTGCCCCTCCATCTAGTATGACATCGGATAGTGATTCCCATTATTTTTTGACTTTGTAGTCTACCTGGATCACCGACACTTCATCATCCTTGACAACCGCAAGGTCAACTGCTCTAGCATCATCTTTAGCTTTCCTTCGCTGTTTGATGAATTTTGCTGCTTTAGGTAAAGTTTTTCTTATGTCTTCTAATTCAACTGTCAGTTTCTGAATTCTCTCACATATTTTTACATATATTTCCTCTCTCTCTCTCTATCAGAGTTATCCTCAAAACTTGAGGAAACTGAACCATCTGCACAGTGCGAATCCTCTGTTCTGGTCTCATCTTTATCTTCTACATTGTTTCTTATTCCAGTTAGATCTGATTTTACATTCTCTAGATCCTCCACCAGTCCCTGAACTGCAGCCAGCATGGTCTCATAAAGTCGAGATCCTAATTGATATGACTGTCTATTCTTAGCAGACTGGGTGGTATCTTCTGAATGACTCGAGCCTCAGAACTTTTTGGTTGCTCTGGTAGCTTCTTGGCTAGATCTTCTGTTATCTTAGCTGCTAGTTCTCTTTACTCCTGCCATTTGTCGACTACCTTCTCTTTGCCCTTTGCCTTCCATACCTCTCTTTGCTAAGTCCATTTGCTAGTTTTAGTACTGACTGGTTTTACCTACTCATCTAGGATTTCCTCAATGACTACCCCTTTACTGCATGTGACTGCTCTCACTGGAACTGGCTATGGGACTTTCACCTCAGTAGCAGCACTAGTGGGTGCCTCTGGACATTGAGTCGCAAAGTGCCCATACATGCCACAAGTGTAACAATTCATACTTTGGTTTTGAAAGCTACCACAACCCCATCCCCGGCCAGTATCTCCTTGGTACTTGTCATGCCCAGTACTTGTACCACTGGTACCTGGTTTCTCTTCTTGGGGCACACTGGTTGTCTCTACTCTGACTGGTTCAGCATTGGTAAATGCTACTACTGACAAATCCTTTCCCTTCTTGAAGTGATGAATGCGAATGCCACAATTGTTCCATAAATGACCATATGCTTTTCAATAGGTACATTGTGGACATTCATTGGAAACATATTCTTTAGATTTTCACCTTGAGCACCAAGTTTCCATTCTCCTAACTGGTTGTCTGGTTTGGCTAATTTTGGCAATTTGCCGAGCCATTTCATCAATTTTTCTGGACCAAGACCCCTTCTCAAACTTGTCCTTACTTTTCTCATCTGAGCTGCTATCAGAGCTATAGGAATTTGCACTAGAATCAAAATTCTCAGAAGAAGAACTGTTGCTACTGGACCTCCTCTTCTTGTGGCTTCTCTTCTTTTCAGCTTGTTGCTCAAGGTTTAAAGCTCTCTCCACCAAATCATTGAATTTATTTTTTGGTGCAAGTACCCCTTGTTCTCTGAGCTTCTTACTACAAAACCCATTTAGAAACCATGCGTGTAGCCTCTTTTCTGATGGTGGCTCCTGCAACTGCCTGGTTAACTCCTTGATCTTTTCTACATCACTCTTCACTGACAGCTTCCCTTGTCTAATCTTATCTAGCTCACAGAGGATGTCCTCATCACCCCTTGTCATAATAATCAATATCTAATTCTCCTAAATGATTTTCTCATGTTAAACTGATCATTTAATATGGGGAAGTTCCAGGGGAGAAAAATCTAGAATATTGGTTAAGCTAGCAGACCGGCCATAGTAGGGATCCAAAGGGGGGGCCATCTGCAAAAGATCTATGTGCAACAATGGGCTCAAAAGACCCTAAGGTTCAGCCCATTAAGACTTCCAAAATGCTAAGGTTCCAAAATTCAAAGGTTGTGTCCAAAGGTCAAAGATTAGGGGAATTGGATGCTTTGAGTGTGTCCCAAAAAGTCTTTGTCAAGACCTACATAGGAGGGGGAGAGCCCAAGAAGTAGGGGATGAGAGAGAAACACCCACACACACTCACAAGCTTCATTTGTACACAAGGGGAAAGAGGGACACATGTCAGCTCCCTAGGCCAGATGCCCACAAGGTGTACTCAAATCCTATTGTATGGCCATGGAGGTGGACCAATAAGAATTATGCTAGAGTAAATCTAGTTTAATTAATTTAAAAACACTTAATAAAAGAACCAATAAGAATTAAACTCTCTAGAAGACTATTGGACAGTCTCCCAAGGGGACCAATGAGCATTCAGCAGCCCAATGTCTTGCCTGATTCTTATTGTCCAGGAGGCAAAGGGGTCCAATGAGAGTTTAGTTGCATTTATTAATTACCTAAAGCTCTCACAAAAGGGGAAAGGAGGACACATGTCAGAAGGCTATCACTTATGCTGCTTAATTTCCATTGGCTGAGGCTGGGGAGGTACAATAGGGCTGTAGCATGAGTAATTAGCAAGGGAGGTCGACCAAGAGAGAGAGGGGGTTGACTTTTGCAAGGCATTAACACACACACACTCACAAAATCTCATGTGTGAAGCAAAGAATACTCTCTCTCCTTCTCAAGCTTTAATGGAAAGCTTAGCACCTACTCCAATCTTGTGAGAAGGGAGGCCTACACCAACAACTCTTGGCTTTGTGATGCAAATCCAACCAAGAGCCAAGCTTCAATGCATGCTCATCTTCTCTACCATGATAATTACTAAGATAAGCTATGCTAATATGGGTGATTATGTGAGGAGATGTACATCTTTCTCGTAAGAATACTCCTTCTTCCTCTCAATCTAGTCTCATACCCCGCTAGCTCTCACCATCTTCGAAGGTGTGTGAGGTCTTGGGTCTGAGACCATGAGGGAATTGATGTTGTATTTGATAAGTGTTTTACTTAGCAACAAGCCTCACTTTGTATCTTTCCACACTACCCTCTGACTTGCACTTGACTTTGTATACCCATTTTGAACCAATTTCTTTCTTTCCACTTGGCAAGCGAACCAAATCCCAAGTGTCATTCTTCACAAGAGCATCCATCTCATCATCCATAGCTGACTCCCATTCTGATTTTCCAATTGCCTCTTGAAAACATGTAGGCTCTTTATGTCGCACACGTGAAACCATGTATGCATAATGTGTACGCATGTAACCGTTGTATGTCAATCTATCAACTGAATAACGCACCCTTTCTGATCTTGTCAACTGTGGTGCACTCTTCTCTTCAACTCTTGCATATGGGGGTACATATTTCTCAATATGCTTACTGCCAGGTGTCCTCAAATGTGGTAAACCTGGCTCTTCATCGAGGCTTTCATCTCCAGAACTCTCTTCAACCACTTTCTTCTTGCCTTTCTCGTTTTGCTTCTTATCTCGCAAACGACTGCTCCATGGGTTGACACTTCCTGTACTCTCCTCTGCCATATGTGGTCCTGAAATAGTTCTTGTTGATGGTCCTGGCTTATCAACAACATGATGCACATTCTCTTGCTCTTCATACTCATCTTCTATCATCACTGGCTTTGGTTTATACCATGGTTCATGCTCACAAAATCTGACATCTCTACTAACATAAACTTGTCTTGTCGTAGGATCATAGCACTTGTAACCTTTCTTTCAACTGGGTAGCCCAAGAATATACACTTCACTGCCTTTGGCTCCATCTTCTTTCTTGATTCATTTGGCACATGAACATAGCAAACACATCCAAAAACTTTCATGTAGGAAACTGTTGGCTTGATCCCATAAAGTCTCTCATAAGGTGAAATTTCATGAATGGCAGCTGTTGGTGTTCGATTCATAATGTGTACTGCTGTATGAACTGCTTTAGCCCAATATGTTAATGGCATATTCATCTCATTCATCATGGCTCTTGCAATCTCTGCTATGACTCTATTCTTTCTCTCAGCAACTCCATTTTGTTGTGGTGTGTATCTGCAAGTAATCTGTCTTCTTATGCCTTGTTCACGTAAGTAATCATCAAAACTGTGTGACATGTACTCTCCCCCTCCATCTGTACATAGGCATTTAATTTGACAACCATTCTCTTTCTCAACCATAACTTTGAACTCCAAAAATACCTCAAATGCCTCTGACTTTGCCTTTAGAAAGTTTAACCCATGTCATTCTGCTGTAATCATCCGTAAATGTGATAAAATATCGACAACCATTTGGCGTAGCATGATCACAAGGTCCCCAAATATCTGAATGAACAATTTCCAAAGGACTTTGGCTAATTCTCCCCCTCTTTGGAAATGGTAAACGAGATTGCTTTCCAAATTGACAAGCTTCACAAACATGATCAAAATTCAATCTGCCAAACTTTGGTAATCCACGTACAATTTGATTTGATTGCATATGCTTTAGTCTTCTAAAATTGACATGACCAATTCTCTTATGCCATAAATTTGCCCAATCATCTTGAGTGCCTGATTTGTTTGCATACATACCACTGTGTAAACATGGATCTCCAGCTTCCAATGAGAACAAGCGACCTTTCTTTCTTCCACGTGCCAATATCTTGCCTGGTCTGCCTTTGTGAAACTCCTCTATGAAGCAGCCATAACGATTAAAACAAACTTGCAACCCTTGATCTGTCATTTGTCCAATTGATGCTAAATTCTTTGTGATCGAAGGTACATATAGAACATCTCCCAATGTGTTGTATGTCCCGTCTTTTTCTAGCAATGGAACTGAACCAACATGTGTAATCCGATGCATAGTATCATCACCTGTAGTGACAAACTCATCCTCTTCTAATTTCTCTTTTCTGTCAAACCATTCACCATGATATGTCATATGATTTGTGGCACCACTATCTAAATACCAATCATCTGTATGATGTGGCTCCACCATGCTTCCAACAACATGCTCCATAGGAAATAAATGTCCACTCGACCTATTGTCATATATATTTTGATCATGAGGATTGTATCCAACAAAGTTTCCTCCATGTCTGCCATAACCTCGGCCTCTTCCACCACGATCACGATTTTGATTTAGCCTTGTGTAACATTCTCTTTCAAAGTGACCATAAATGCCACATCTGTTACAATATCCATCTCTTTGAGGATGTACAAATCGTCCACCTCCACGTCCACGAGTTCGGGCTCTCCCCCTGCCTCTTTGGCTATAATCGTTGTAACTTTGACTTTGTTGGTTTTGCCATTGACCTCTTCCAACATTGTTTCCACGACCATAGTTTCCTCTTCCACCTCTATTGTTTCCACAACCTCTAGAGTAAAAAACCTGATCTCTGGAATTGTTATTTGATGTAGAAGGACCTGACTTGCCTAACTTCACCTCTTCTTGCAAACAAAGGTTTACTAACTCTTCAAAATCAGGCATGTGTCCTCGAACAGATATAGATGTATCCAATGACTTGTATTCTGGTCCCAAACTATTCAATGTCACTGAAACTAAGTCATCATCTGGAACTTCAACATTAATGCTCGCAAGATCTTCCTATATTTGCTTTATCTCTATCACATAATCTGATATGGATCTATTTCCTCGCCATACACAATGCAACCTTTGCTTCAAGTAAAATTTTCGTGGTTCTGTATTGGAGCTGTTCATTCTTGCTAGTATCTCCCATGCTTCCTTTGGAGATTGAGCCTTCTTCACATGTGGTATAAAGAAGTCAGTAATGCATAGTGAAATCCAATGCATCACTTTCCTTGAATTCTCAATCCACTTCTTATAAGCTTCTACTCTTGCTTGCCATGTTTTATGTGCTTCAACATTCTCTCTATTTGGTTCCAAACCAACCTCGGGACACTCTTGTTCACCTGTAATATAATCCCATAAACCTTTGCCCATGATAAAGTTCTCCATCCTGTAAGACCATATGTTGTAGTTCTCTCTGGTCAGCTTCTCTCCAACAATCTGTGTGACTTGAGTTGAACTTTCTGTCATCTTCACTCTCTCAATTTCTTCCAAAGGATTTTGATAAAATTTCGGCAGAGTTTCGTTTGTATTTGGACAATATCTCAAGTGACAATCTCAACCAAAGTGCTCATAAACACTGACAAAAAATCTCTCATTGCCAAGGAAAAATCCACTGACTCACTTTGCCACAGAATGACTCTGTACTATGCATAAATACTCTAAAACAATGTCCACATGGACCTGTATGCAAATGCAATCCATACGTTGTCCTGTACCACATATCCATACATCCACCTTCTTCCCATAGTCGTAAACGACATATGAGGTCTTTCGCGGGGCTAGTCGGGGGTTCGCTCCAGTACCTAATCCACCTTGCCAAGGTACCAAAGCTCCCAAGGCAAGGCTTCAAAAAACCTCACTCGACCCTCACAAAGGCTGTAGTTTTCCAAAATACATTGACCGCATATCCATACATAACCACAAAGTTCTCAATCTGACAATATAACCGCCTCAACTTCTTCCCACAACCTTTCTTACATAGGCGGTTGTCCATAACGGACCCACAACAACCAAACATAATCTTCGATAACACAATATCATGATGCAAAAGCTCTAGGTCGCTCTCCAAAACCTGTGTAAATGCTGAATTCTTCACCTGTAACCTGTAAATCTACTGCCGAGTGCAAAACTGGACATCTCCTATGCTTGTGTGAACTGGCTGTTTGCTGCAGAAAATTATAGATTTTGGCAAATCTGAGTATGCCAATGCGTCCGAAACGCCCAAAAACATAAAGATAGACTCCTGGATCATTGTATTCCGAGTTCGGGTGAGGGAGTTATGACCAAAAAACCTCTCTTTTTTACTATTTTCCAGAGCTGCGGAAACCTGTGTATTGACTGTAGCTCCTCAAACTGAGCTCTGATACCACTTCGTAGAGTGCGCAGGTGATGGAGAAGGTAGAAAAGAAGACTACGCATACACACCAACACACATCGAGACACACACACACAATCATTACCCTGCAGCAGCCATTCAACGAGCTCCTCTTCTCTTCTTCTCTTTTTAACTATTATCCAAAGTATATTTACAACATAGTATAGTCAGTGTCCGGCCACCCATAGCACAATGGACATATTCTTTAACATCATATTCTTTAACAGTTATGATTTTTGTTGCTCTCTCTATCCAATCACTCTTGTTAATCTCATTAGGAATCTATTCTATTGAAATGATCACTCTGTTCATGCTATTTTCCGCTACACACAAGTTACTAGGCCATCAAATGTTACACCCCTATTATTTGAATACTCCAATCTGAAAGCTTTGATTAATTTGTTGTATGATCTGATTTGGCAGGTTGGGTAATGGTAGTACCATTTTCTTCTTGCATCTTTGAGTGTCTGAGGAAAATATTCCCCTCAGTCATCTTCATCAATATTCTTCAACTCAGTATACTGTTCAAAAGCTTGAATATGAACATCTGGGTCATCTTTCTTTCCTCCTTTGAACACTGGGAAAGAGATTTTTAATGAAGAAGTATAATCATGCCAGACAGCATCATCCCTGCTTCTTCTGCCCTTGGAATTTAGGCTACGTTGAGAAGACTTTTTGTAAGTGGTGTATTTGTAGATCTTTTTTGCATTTACCTCTCAGTGTATTTTATTTTGAGATAACTTGGATTAGCTTTGTCTTCGTCTTTATACATCTGTTCAAGGGGAGGTTGGCAATGTTCTTGGATGAGAGACAATTTGTCTCCTGGATTGGGGATGGTCTCTTGGATTGGAGTGTATCTCTTGGAGTAAGAACCTTAGATTATTGTGCTCCTAAATTGGAGTGTTACGAGTTGTATTGTGCCATCTATCATAGCCCAAAACCCAAGGGGAGGGTTACTGGGATTTATGGGCTTTGGCCTACATTTTTGCTTCTTTGTGTGAATCTTCTCTAGTCTACTAGGATGCCTACGTGGAATTGGGCATGTGTATCCCACGTGGTAGCATATCCATCTAGGACTATTGACACAATGGATGAAGTATTATCTGATGATGTCACCCATAAGGTCATCTATTGTATGCCTATATAAAAGGCATTGTACACATTTTCAAGTTCATGCATAATCTATTTATCATTTTGAGTGTACATTGAGTCTCTTTCTCTCTTTGAGCATATGGACATACACCATGAATGCTACACGCATGTACCCACCTTGATCTAATAGTAATATAACTATATTAAAAACACACACATATAGACACATAGATAGCTTACATTTCTTGAGTTAGCCAAAAAAATGACTCATGAAGGTACACTTTATCATAGAGAGATATCCCCCACTGTTAGTAAAACCTCTGAGGAGGTAGGTAGTATGGAATCTGTTTGTGTTGGGATTCCTACACATGATTATTATTATCTTTTGACATGACTAGTTCTAAGGTGTAGGATTTACCAGTTTTCCTTTCACTCAAGAAGTTTTTTTCCTAATTGAAAACATTAATAACACAACATGTACTAGAATAGTGGCTCACAAAGCCTTAAAACTTCTATTGGAGTACAATGTTCATAGAAACGTTGCCTAATATTGGATCACAAAGACTTAAAAATACTACTGGAGTATAATGTTCACAAGAACATTGTCTGGCACTAGATCACAAAGCCTTGAAACTCTTATTGGAGTACAATGTTAGCAGAACCATTGTTTGTTCTTATACAGCTTTCAAGAGAAACTAAGCAACACTCTCACCAAAGTTATTATTAGAGATAACCACTAACTTGACATTAAGCTTTGCTAACATACTCATGATATTGATGAGATTCATGCATAATCTAGTTATCATTTTGAGTGTACATTAGGTCTCTTTCTCTCTTTGAGCATATACTCGCTATACTCAATGGTCCTACTATCTCACTGTGTATGGTGCTAAGAAAAGAGTGGACATGCATGTGCAAGTGTGCATGCGTGGGAACACACCCACACACACACATACACATTTAACATTAATGCAACACCCATGGAGTAATGACATGAATACACAAAAACACATAAAAATGTGCATGGGTGACACACACACACCTTTAACATTAATGCAACACCCATAGAGTAATGGCATGAACACACAAAAACACATGCAAAACATAATGTCATACATACATGTGTATCATTGAACTTGAAGAATTTTGAACTAAAACATTTTGAAAAAAAGAATTATGTTCTTTTAAAGATAAGAATATGAATGTTGTGGATTTTGACAAGCGGATAAGTCTAGCTTTCTTATTGTTGCAATATGTTTTTGTGAGTTTGTCATTACTCAAAATGGAGAACAATGTTCACATAATTTTTTTGTTTTTAAGTATGTATTACAAGAAACAAAGTAGCATTCTCATTAGGGTTGTTATTAGAAATAGCAACCCTAATGAGAAATAAGCATTGACATCAAGATACTCATCATATTTGATGAGGTAGTGGTTCCATACTCAATAGGCTTATTATTTCATTGAGTATGGTGCTTGAAAAAGGATGGGCACATGTGTACGCATGCACATGCAAGCATGTGCATGCACTCGCATGTGCGCATGCATGCACACACACACACACACACACATTGTCATAGATATGTATAACATTCGTGTAGCACCCATGGAGTACACACCAAAACACACGCAAACATAATTGCATACATACATACATACGTATCATTTGACTTGAAGAATTCTAAATTAAAAGGTTTTGACAAAAAGACTATGTTTTTCTTAAACAAGAATATAAGTGTTGTAGGTTTTCACAAGAAAATATGTTTAGCTTCTTACTATGACAATAAATTTTTGGGGTTCTATATGACAAAACAAAGGATACAATGCCAATTTAAAAAAAAAAATTGGAATCTCAACATGTCCATTAGCAGGGAGTCACTACCTCTTGATGGCTTATAATAAAAATCTTATTCTCTATACCTAATACTTAATATCAAAAAAAATTATACCACTTAGAATAGTAGTTAGTTTAGGTGTTTTAAAGTTTGACATGGATAATAGCTAATATGTTAGTGACACATGTGCACGTATTCAAAACTAGTTGTTGCTTGATTGTTTTGTTTACATGCCATGCAGGCTAGAGTTTTATCATTTTTTTAATGCACTTATGGTAACATGTGTCTGACATGAAGATCAATGACATCTAATTTTAAGTTCTTACTATATAGGAAAGTTGAGATGCACCTCCGTTTAAGTTCTTACTATATAGGAAAGTTGAGATGCACCTCCGTTCTTAGTTTGAACTACAAAATCTTGAAATACAAAAGACTTTTGGTACTCATTATCTTGAGGTTGAGAGTCATCTATCTTTTGAACATGTAAAAGTTTTTTTTTTTTGGTATAAGTAATATAATTAAACCAAAACACACACACACTTATCATATTATATTTAAAATATGTATAACATCCATGTACTAACAATATGCACACATTAAAACACTAATAGTTTTATCATACATCGAGCGACATTTTTCAGAGCGAATCAAAATTCGAGCAAATATTTTATACAGCATGAGTCCATGTTGTCCTGTATGTAGAAGTTTGAGTTGAGCAACTTCTCTAATCAGCATCATAAGGGTCCTATCCTCATCAACACCAAGGATGAGTCTGCAAGAGAAAACCCTGTTTGTCACTTGGAGCTCTCTCTCTCTCTCTCTCTCTCTCTCTCTCTCTCTTTACTCAAGAAAGTTCTATTCACTTTTTGTAGTAGATGTAAAAAGTGAGTAGGGTTGAACCCGTTCAATTTGAGCCAAAATCTACAAAGATTCTTTTGAAAGCTTAGTGGGTGAAAGCCAAAAGGAAAGAAAATTAAAAAGGGGACCAAGAATATTTTCAATATTATATTTTCATGAATTCTAGAGCCAAGAATGTTTTCAATATAGTGTTTTCATGGGTTTCAAAATAAAAACTATTTTCAATATAATGTCCATTGTGCCTCTTCATTGGTAGATCCTTTTTATTGGGAACCAAGGTTGCTTGGGAGGAAAACCTTACACGTCTTGTGGTGAGCTAATGTGCAGAGAGCTAGGCATGCTCTAGTGCATGGGTGGAAGAGATGGAATGGTGCAAGCAATTTCCATGGGGAGCTTATTACAAGGGGGAATTTGTCTAGCCACACCCCAACCCTCTCAAATGAGAATCATCTTCAATGTGCATCTACACATCGGCCATGGGCGAAGTTCTCCACAGGGTGTAGGGCCTGAGAAATCCGGTAGAAGGCCCCTATGGCTAGTTTCTCACACATGGTATTTTATGGAGGGTTTTGGATCTACTAATAGCCCTCATGTGTGTCTTCTAGATAGGTGTAAGGATGTGTGTCAGTTTTCTTTTTGTCCCTTTTGGTGACTTATGATGTTCTCGGCATTATCTGTTGCTGCCTGTTGCTGCCAATCAACGAACATTCTAGGGTGGGGTGGCAACATTCTTAGCTCAATAGCATCGTTTGCTCAGCTTTTCTTTTTGTTGTGTACCATATCAACCAGTCTTTTCTCAGTTAGGGTCTCTCATGATGTGGATCTACAGCTACCCTAGATTGGGTCGAGCAGGGTTGCTCTTGTAATTTTTTGGATTACCAATACCTTCTCCACTCACTATTTGTATGGAGCATTTTTCTTTAAAAAAAATTCACACAAATGCTTCCCCAAAGTTTAGTCATAAGAACTAGTGTTCGAGAAAAGTGTACCTTAGCTAACCCTTGAGCCGATTGAAAATTCAAAAAAACTGGTTGAAGTGAGGGGGGGAAGGAGAAAATCCACTTGAAAAATTTGGGAAAATATGCCGGTCATTTTAAAAAAATTCCTCTTTAAATATATCCTAACTAGAGTTTTGTATGTTTATGAAATTGATTCTTCTCAAATGCTCACAAGAATATTCGTTGTTTCTTGGTAGCTACCTAAGTTAGAACATAAATAAGTTGCTAGACTTGTTAAATAAACTACACTCATGAGATTCATGAGGCTTTGGCAACACCAATAGCAGGTCGAGACAATCTAAGGAAAATTCCTTCATGCCTTGGAGGGGAAAAGGAGTAGCAAAGAAAGGGAAATGCAAGAGGGTAAGGTACGTAGCAGGGAAGACCTTTGCTTGGGTGCGGGGCAGCCAGATAGGAGAAGCAGATAGGGCCATGTGGACTGAGGGGAAGATGACATAATTTATTTATTTATTTGCACAGTGGAAATGTTACGCACATGAAAGGCTACTTGCCCGAGTGGATAGGGCAGTTGCTTGCAATAAGCTCTTTCGCGGTGCCCGAGTTCAAGGTCTATCTTCACATTTTTGAAAATCATTGCCAATGCGTGACACCTTGAATGGCATCTCTAGAGACTTTGAGTAATGTAAAAGGAAAAGCTTGGACAAACATTTTTTATTGAACAAACTGATTAAGGGGAATCAACGAAGATGCACGCATGGGTTTGAAAAGGAAAAATTGCCAGGTGAGAGAGAGAGAGAGAGAGAGAGAGAGTATTTCCATGCATGAGGACGTGCCATAGGAGAGAGAGTTTTTTTTTGCATATGTATTGCAGAATAGAGCTATAGCCTGTGTCTATATCTGTGCGTGTGTGTGCACGCAGGCAAGACAGTCGCATGTTGTAGACAAATGCGCCTTCGGTCTCTCTCTCTCTCTCTCTCTCCACCTTGCGTAATCCTGCTATTGGCAATGGCAATGGTGGATGAAAAATTATGTAGAGAAAGGCAAAAGCAAGGGGCTTAGAGGGGGTGCACAACGGGACATGGGAGGGGGTGGACGGCAGGTTTGAGTTCCTTCTTTGTGTCTCGTTTGGATCTAGACCAATTGGGGATGGTGCTTCCTCAAGGAGGGGCCTTCTTTTTGCTTGGACACTTGTCCGACGCCTTGATGCTGATCACAATAGTCATGTGGATGAGAGGTGTTGATGGAGCAAGTAGGCAAGGAGGGTGCATGCAAGGTCACATGATGGTCGAGTAGGTCAAAAAACTTTAAACAAAAGTGAATAATCTTTCTTTGAGTAGAAAGAAAAGATAGAGAGTTTTAAAAGAAAAAAAACCTCCCTCAAAGGACGCGGATCCTTTGAGGGAGGGTTTTTTTCCTTTTAAAACTCTCTATCTTTTCTTTCAAGGTCTCTCTTTTTTTCGTTTTACTCAAAGAAAGGTCTCTCTTTTCTTTTTTTACTCAAAGAAAGGTAATTTCACTTTAGTTCTAACTTTTTTAACTAAAAAAAAACCCTTCCTCTAACGATCTGCATCGACGCAGATCCTTTGAGAGGGATTTTTTGTTTTAAAGTAGTATAGGTTTTAAAGCATGCACCCCAGTCTAAGGTCTCTCTCCCCTACCTAAAGTCCCTACATAAGGCCTCCCACCTTGCTAGTTGTCATCACCATTGCTTCCCGGTCTATGTGCATCCTCTCGTCTCTCCACTCTCCAAAATCCCTCAACATGCAGCCGGTGTAGAGAGAGAGAGAGAGAGAGAGAGTCCTGCTCAATGCAGTCTATTTCCTACACAAAAGCCAAAGAAAGATGGAGATGATGCCACTCTACCCATGGCCTAGCTTGCACACAAACAAGACAAAGAGAGAGAATACCATGAGCCCATATCCCTACAGACACGCTACAACTCTCTCTCTTCCTTCGTCTCTCTCCACCACATTGCTTCTATCCAAAAAAAAAAAAGCATATGCAGACAACTGGCAAACCTGCCCTCATCCCTTTCATTTCAACTCTTCAAACCAAGTTCCTTTCAAAAGTCATTGAAGGGAATCTCTTCACACTGCCATTAATGAGAACGGTCGCCACACTTATCGGGGGCAACCTTACCATCACCCAATTAATTTTCTTTCAAGATTCTAAGGCAATCCGTGAACTAGAAACCAGAATGCAAGTGGCCTCGTTGCCATCACACGCACTACACAGCACCCTCGGCCCACCTTACCATCACTCGTAGTCCACAGTGCTTGCACGCTTTCTCTTCCACTACTCTATAGCCCCACTTTCTTTCTAAGACCACATGCCCTTCCGCTTGCTACTATAAACGGGATTCTTTGAAGCTTTTGCAAGCCAATAGAGCACGCACCTACAAATCGTAGGCCAAGGTCCAAGGGCAAGGCATTGTAATGCAAGACACTATCTAGATGATGGATTTGAAGAAAGTAGAGATGGAGGGCCGTGATTCAAGACACTATGAAAGCAGTGCACATCATTCACTAGACCATTATAATGTTGAGATATTGCTCTCACCCCATGCCCTTCAAGCTGCCTACACAATGCACATGATGTAGCACAAGATGAATGTGGTGATGGTAGCCCTCAATCCCTACCTGCACACAATGCTGAGACCATCCAAAGAAATAAAAATCTCTCTTACTTACTTGACCTTCATCTAAACATGTGACATCTCTCTATCTCTCTCTCTCTCTCTCTCTCTCTCTCTCTCTCTCCCCCCCCCCCCCCCCCCCCCCCAAGGGCCATGCCATCCCTTTTTGCCCTCAAAGAGATGGGAAGATGTCTTTAGATTCTTCTTAATAGAACACCTCACAAACTTTTGTGGAGCTTGACTTACTTTGAAGTAGATAAATAAACCTTTCTTTTTACTCTTTCTCTTTCTCTCTTTTTGTACCAAATGCAAAAGTGAATAGACTTTTGTTTATTACAACTTTTTAATTTGTTTATAAAAAAAAAGCTATGCCGTTTTTTAACTATACACACAAGGGGGGGGGAGGGGGGGGGGGGATTTTATATGTTAAGATTCTCTACGATTTAGCCGCATTGGGTACCACATATGTAATTATCCGCACTCGTTGGGATCCTCTTCAATATGGCCCATTCCTTGGTTGGAAAGAGGTAAAAGAGGAGAAAGGCTAAGGCCAATTGGCCTCTTTTTTTCATAGTTTGCAAAGAAAATAAGGTAGGAGGTGAATTCAGGGAGTAAAGCACATGGATGGATGTGATGTCCCTAGGTGCAGTGCACCCCACGGCATTGATAGCCCCTTCTCCCTAGGCTGTATTTTTGTTTTAGAATTTCTCATGTATGAGAAGAATGGTTATGCTTTTACATGGCAGACATGCGACGTGGATTTTCCCTTTGTCCAAGACTGTGGAAGTTCATCAAACCTAATTAGACAGGTGTCATAGTCTGGTTAGTAGTTTCATGTGATTGTATTGCAATGTGTATGATACTATCTAGCTGGTAAATTTAGGGAGGAAGTAGATTTTACACACACATACATACAGAGAGAATGGCTCCCTTCACGGCTTGGGAAAAGATAGGTTCGCTTTATCCAAAGCCTGTTCAAAATGAAAAATGGCCGGCTCAAGTTTGGGCAAGAAGGTTCTCAAGCCGGTTCAAATTATGGAATTTTTAGTTATAATATAAGATTTTTAGTGTGATTATCCCTCTCAAATTCAGAGTTATGTGTGTGAAAAGGTTCCAAAGCTAGGTCCTTAAAAAATGAGTGTCTTACATGAACTCTTGGCTATGTGTGTTTTGATTAAGTACCTCTCAACTCGCTCGATTTTACCATCGCTCAAAAAAGTTCGCTCGGAGTTGGAGATTCCTCGTATCATTTGACTTGAAGCATTTTAAACTCAAAAGTTTGGGACAAAATATTCATAGACAAGAATATGAGTGTTGTGGGTTTTGTTCATAGACAAGAATATGAGTGTTGTGGGTTTTTTCATAGACAAGAATATGAGTGTTGTGGGTTTTGTTAGGTGGATGTGTTTAGCTTTCTTGGTGTCGCAATGCGTCTTTGTGGGTCTATATAAAAAAAAATGAAATGCAAAAGAATACTTTAAAGAAATGTTGGACGCTCAACATGCATTAGGAGGGAGTCATGTACTCTTGATGGCGTATTGTAAATAAAGTAGGTTTTGTACCTAACACTTCATATCACAAAAAAGGTGCACTGCTTAAGATAATAGTTAGTTTAGGTGTTTTAAAGTTTGACATGATTAATAATTAATAGGCTCCGTGACACCTATTAAACATATTCAAAACTAATCACTTGATTGTTTTTTTTAAATGAATGGTGAGGGTTCTATCCTTTCTTAAATGGGCTTATAATAACATCCATTCAAAATTGCAGATGAAAACCAGTAGTGTCCATTTCTATAATTGTAAGTTTTTGATATATAGGAAAACAGGGATGCACCTACCATTCTTACTTTGAAGTACAAAAGCTTGAAATACAAGCGAATTTTTGTGCTCACTTTCTTGAGGTCCAGAGTCGTGTGCCTTTTGAATGAATTGGCTTATGTGTATGCCAAGTATTATTGACTCATGGAAACACATGAATGATTGATGAGATTGATGTTCAAAATGTTATCTTGAAGTGCATTGACTATAAAATATGCCCAAGAAGGGTGGATTAGGGCAAGAAGCAAAGAGTTGTTTTTAGCAAATGTGGAGCAAGGAAACATACAATCATACACATTCCTCCATCTTAAAAGGCACACATGCCATGAGCTAACAAGATTAGAGTTAGTCTAGGGCTCTTGGACAAAGAATATAATGCTTGACATTTCTTTGGTCAATAGTGTAAGAAATGTGGAATACAATAAGGATCTAGTAGCAAGGAGAGTAGAGAGAGATACAATGCAAAGTAAATTAGTGGGAAATCAAAAACTATAGATTAGCACACTATTACAAAGTGATGGCGTAATCCACCCATGTGTTACCATTTACATGACCGCTGGGGCATTCCCTCATTAGGAGGTTTTTTCCGCGTATATTGGATATATGCCCATCATTCTAGGGCTATATTTCTTTCCATTGTACACTAATACACTCTCTATTGTGTGCCTTAAGCTTCCTTCATCTTCTCCAAGCTGTGTGTGTTTTCCTTCAACCCTAATTCCAAAAATTGGTATCAGAGCAGGTTACGTCCTCCCAGGCTTAGTTGCCAGCAGCTCCACCACACACCTGCTCACTTTCTTCGATTTCTTTGAGATTTGGCGAGCGTTCGTAGGTCGAAAAAGAATGTGGAAAGGCTTGAAGAGCTTAGTCCCCTCATAATTTTGATTTGGGCTCATTTCGGCATCTGTTTCCACTACAGGCAGTATTGCATAGGCTATTTCGTCATTTTGTGCAAAAATTCTCTCAGTGCTGTTTTTTGCATAACAGTCTTCTACAATTTGTGATATATAGGACGTGTTGTTCCCGCTTTGTTTCTTCTCTTTTCGAGAAGTTTTCACATTAGGTGCAGACGTTCGTCATGGCCAACAACAACATAGATGGGTCAAGATGTTTGTTGCTGCTGAGGAAAAATTGGATGGGGACAATTACCCTATGTGGGCTTACATGATGCAACATGTTCTTGTGTCAAAGGGTGTTTGGAATATTGTGCAGGGCATTGATGTATGTCCTGGTTCTGAGTATACACATGATGTGGAGAATGTTGCAGGTAGAATTGTTAGAGTTGGAGAACAAGCTCGTTGGGATGTAAAAGATGCACAAGCTCATGCATTGATTGCGTTGTCTGTGAAGTGCACTATTACTCCTCACATTTGTTCATCAAAATCTGCAAAACAGGCTTGGGATATTTTGGTTGGTCTTTATGCAAGTCGATAAGGCAAAAACTGCATTGTTGTGTAAAGAGCTGGAGTCAAAGATTATGCATGAGAAAGATGACATGGGCACTTTCCTTGTTGGTGTCAAGGATATCAATGAGCAACTTATTTCTGTAGGTGAAGTCATTTCAGACAGTTCCCTTGTGCAAAGTGTTCTTAATGCCTTGCCAAATTCTTACGAGATTTTTGCTAGTACTTGGAGACTTATGACCCAAGGAAATCCTTAAGTTGTCAAGTTTGATGCATTATGCACATTGTTATTGCAAGATTCATTTTCTAGGAAAAACAAGACTAGACAGTGTGCAGTTGAACAAACCGTTATTGCTACTCAAAGAAAAGGTGGTAACAGCAATGCAGCCACTTCTTTTGGTTCTTTTGCGACTGGAAAATCACATGTTCCTAATTCTTCTGCTGACAGAAATTCATCTGGAAATTTTGGTGATAAGGGAAAAAAGAAGATGTGTTGCCATTACTGTAAAGCTAATGATCACTTGATTAAACAGTGTCCTAAGTTGAAGGCCAAAGAGAGGCTAAGAAGAAAGAGGTCGATTCCACTACTAATGCTGGTTCCACTACAAATGCAGCTATTGTTGAGTCTTCTGCGAAACAAGACTATGATGTTGATGTTGATGCAAAATGGGCTTTTAGTGCAGAGTGTACCTATAACCCCGTTGTTCATGATGCATGCATGTCAATTGTTGCGGATTCACATGTGTGGTATTTTGACAGTGGTGCTACAAAGCACATTAACTCACATTGTGATTTGTTCACCTCTCTTGAGTCTGTCCCTCATTGGAATTCAGTTACTTGTGCCAACAATGCCTCTTATCCGGTTCAAGGAGTTGGAAAGATTGTGCTTAATGTTTTGCAAATGGTAGTTTTTTGACACTTGTTGATGCACTTTATGTACCTAGGATCAAGAAGAATTTTTTGTTTGTATCTACACTTGCTAGAATTGATCTTATGGTAAAAATTTTGGATGATAGATGTACTATACATGATATTGATTTCGGTGATGAAATTGTTGCATCTAGCATTTTATGCCATGGGATGTATAAGCTCACTTTGTATGACAAGTGTGGGTAGAATTTTGCAAATGCAATTGTGGATTCAAAGGCTATTTCAGATGCAAAACTTTGGCATGCATGTTTTGATCATCTCAATTTTGCCAGTTTGCTGCATTCATAAAAATTTGATATGGCTCCTTCTTTGCCGCCTCTTGAAGCACCTGCCAAACATGTTTGTGAAGGTTGTATTTTGGGTAAGATGCAGCGTTCAAAGTTTCCAAAGGATGGTTCAGTTAGGGCCACATGCAGGTTGCAGCTTATGCATAGTGTTGTTTGTGGGCCCATGCAAACTCCTTCCTTGGGAAATTACCTTTACTTTGTGAGTTTCATTCGTGATTACTCCAAGCATGCATGGTTATTTCCGCTTAAAGAAAAGTCGGAAGTTTTTATGTGCTTCAAACAATTTCTGGCTATGGTTGAAAATGTCTTGAAATGTACTATGGGTACCCACCGTTCCGATCGAGGGGGGGACTATATGTCTCATGAATTTAATGCATTTCTAGCTAGTTGTGGGATAAAACACCAATGTATAGTGCCTTATATGCCATAGAAATATTGTGTTGCTAAGAGGAAAAACAGGTCAAAAGCACTGCTTCAAGAAGCCTTAGTCTGAACGGGCTCACTTACGAAAATGGCACGATGTATGGTCAAAATTCAAGCATTGCTGCATTCTTTTTGGCTTGAGGCCATCATGTGTGCCACTTATGTACTAAACAGGTGTCCTATAAAATCTTTGCAGTCTATTACTCCATATGAAGCATGGCATGATAGAAAGCCTTCTATTGAGCACATACGTGTTTTTGGCTATTTGGCATGTGCTTTGGTGCCACAAACACAACACAAAAAATTGGATATAAGATTTTCAAATGTATTTTTGTTGGTTATAGTGCTGAAAGAAAAGGTTACAGGTTGTATCATCCACAAACAAAGCGTACTGGTTTCACTGGATGTTGTGTTTGTGGAAGATTATGTTCAGCCCTTGTTGTCATGTACTAGAGATAGAAATGTAAGCTCACAAAATTTATGACACTTTATTGCCTCTTTTCAGTGGTGGAAGCTTGAATGTAAATTCCAATGAGGCAAATGAATAGCCTATGGGGGTTTCTGAAAATGTTACAGATCATCCTATTACTGATGCAGATGTACATGATGTACTTGATGAGGAAAGGGCTGAGAATGAGAAGGCTAGAGGTATGCCTAGATGGATGGTGCATACTTTGCATGATAGTAAATTGTATGCACCTTTTTCTAGTTGTACTCATTCAAGTTCTTGCCATGCATCTTATGCATCATATTGTTATGCTTTGGTTGTGTCTAGCTTACATGATGTTGAGGAACCTCTATCTTTTAATGAAGTACAGAATTCAGAACTTTAGATGGCTACAATGCAATCAAAATATGATGCAATTATAGAAAATGACACATGGACTTTATGTGACTTGACTCCTGGCAGAAAGACCATTGGTACAAAGTGGGTTTACAAGTTGAAACTCAAGCCGGACGGTGAGATTGATCGCTATAAGGCTTGACTTGTTGCAAAGGGTTATGCACAACAAAAAGGCATAGATTATGAAGAGACTTTTGCTCCCACTTGTTGTATGACTATTGTGCATTTTCTATGTGCATTGACAGCTCATTTTTATTGGGATGTACATCATACATTGTTATTTCTTTCTTCAATGGTGAAATATTTGAGGAAGTTTATGTAGCACAGCCTCATGGTTTTGTCAAGAAAGGACAATAGGATAAGGTGTGCAGATGTAACAAAGCTTTGTATGGGTTGAAGCACTCTCTTCATGCTTGGTATAAGAAGGTTAACACTCATTTGGTCAAATGAGGCTTTTGTAACAGTCCAACAGAAATCCCATTGTATATAAAGCATGAGGGTGATGTACTTCTCATTGTGGTTCTTTATGTAGATGATTTGCTGATCACTGGACCAAATGAGGGAGATATTGTTGAATTTAAAGATGATTTGAATGCTACTTTCAAGATGAAAGATTTGGGAGTGTTTGTTGGCGGATACGCCGCGACGGACGTCAGCACAGCGAGAACTCACCTAACAAGATTTGTCAGCTAAGGACGAAGCTCGACCCGCAGGCGCGTGGAAGCAAGCATAGGGTGTCAACCTACACTCGATCTCAACTACTTCCTACAAAGGTATCTACCCAATGTCTAAGCTACAGCCTTCAAGAGTGCATAACAGGAGATTTCCTACAACGCTTTCAAGAGACAAATACCCATCAAACGTTCTCAAAACGCCACAGAACTTGAATGAAACCCTATTAACACCAATAGGTCGCTCTCCCTAAGGTCCATGAACCAAAATCTCAACCCTAAACACCTGGTGCAAAATCACATAGGATGTCTGGTCGAAATTTGCAGGTCATCGTTTTCGAAACCTACTCAATGCGAACGCGTGGATATGCTGAAATGCAAAAACAAACAACGTATGCTCACCGAATCACCAGATATAGATCATGGGTCGAGTTCGCAAAGCCAGATCATACACCCGCAATGTAGGTGTTGGCACGTAGCTCTCGTCGGGGGCAACACGCTGCACTTCTCCTCACTCGATTCCGACTATCGGTGCGCGCATAGCGTCGAGATAAAACTCTCACTCTCTCTCGTACAGAGAGTATGCTCACTCACACAGACAGAACTTTTAAAAATGACAAAAGGGTTTTTTTTTCATTAAGGTCAAAAGTGGTATAAATACCTTACAATCTCAAACCCTAATGTTCCAATTTAACCATCCACTCAATCTAAATCTCAAAAATGGGATACAATTTGGAACCTTTTGTAAGCCCCACTATTTACAGAGGTGAAATGACGGTTTTTCTCAATTAAAGAATAATTACAAAAAATAATATCCTGTCGAGCAATCATTCTCCGTTGGGTGTGTCCAGTCGCTAACACTCCCCCCCTCCTAGTTCATGTCGTCCCTTTACATGGCAGTAGAGCTGCTTCTTTAGTGGAGGCTTTCTCGCATCTTTAGAAGGGACTCATATCGCGCATGTTGGGCTAGTATATCGGGCAAAATATCTCTGTGTTGATGGTGAAGAAGCCGGTGTAGAAAGCTTCTTCAAAGGCCTGGAGGTGATACGAAGGCAAAAACATGATTCTCTGATAAAGTGCATATATCCCCTCATGGGAAGGCTGAGCAGATAGGTCGTATGCACATCTGTATGTATCTTAGAAGAAAAAGATATTATCTGTCGCCTGTCCAGGTTTAAAGGTTTCAAAGACCGCCATAAGGGTTTTACATATTTTTCTCAGCATGATGCAAGATAGGTCAGGCGAGCCAATGAACAATTTAATGGAGCCCGTTAGGGTTTTTCACCATGTATTGATCACTCATTCTCTCGCCTGCCTTCAATCCTGGAAGCTTTGGATAATTAAGCCAGGTGGGTTGGCTTCTCTGCAAGAGCTCGTGTGCTTTCCATGTTTTCATCCTTGGTAGAGGGCAAAAACTGAGGTTATCTCTTATTCTTTTAGGTGCCTCTACCAGATGTATTAAATATTGTGGATATTTGGTGAGCCATGCTTTTCTCCACTTGGGCTGAGAATCCACGATCAGCTGAACTCCTTCAGGTTTGGAGATATCTGCTTTGTATAATGGCACCATTGGCTCTTCTTTTATCCGTTTGTTGATCGTAGCAGCTTCATACTTTAGAAGAGGATATGGGAGAGACAGTTGTAGCCATTCACGCCGAATGATATTGGCATCTATCTTCTGAATGGTCATAGATTTAAACACTCTGTGCTCCCACTCCAATGCTTCTTTGGCCGTATCTTTTATTGCCGCTTCTATTGCCTTCTGTAGCTTTTCTTATTCTTCTTTTGTCAGATCCTGGGGTTCTTGTGATGGCCCCACAAGGATGTCCTCTTGCATGGTGGTGTCCACTAGATCTGACACATTTTCTATGTCGATGCCTTCCATTGCTGCTGGCCTGGTGCTAAACTGTTGCTCTTCAGTTTGTTGTTGGCCTTTCAGCTCATCTATTTGCTTCTGAAATGTCTTCTTTGCCTCTTCCGCTTGATCTCCCATGTTCACTAGGAGGTCGTTCAGATCTGCATTGATTTTTTCCGCCTCCTCGAGCTTCCTCTTGATGTCTTCGTTTTCTGTTTGCCATCTCTGAAATTCCTCGTCCATATTTGTTTTCACGGCTTCTAGCTCAGTTTTCATGGCCTTGTTCTCTTCTTCCAGGCAGTTTTGCATTACAAGAGATCCCTCGGCCAGCATCAGTCTTTGCCTTTTCTCTAGTTTCAACTCCTTTTAGAGTTCCTTCATTTGTTCTTCATACAAATCATTTTTTGAAGTTGTGCCAGTCGAGCTAGCAGCTCTGACTCTGGCCGGAGATGCCGTTAGCCTTTGGATGGTCTGATCTTTTACTTTCATCTGACCTTTCAGCTCAATCACTTCATCCTAGCTTGCCTCATGTTCTATCTCGGCCTTTTCCTTCGCATTCCTCAAGGTTTCTACCTCTTTGGACTCATCAGCAAATTGTAGAGTCAGATTGTCCCTCTCTTTCTCCGCATCTGCCAGTGACTTGCTGATTTTCTTGTATTCTTCCTCTGCTCTTTGAAGTTTGTGTTCTGCTTCCTGATTCTGTCGTTCCATCTCCTGGAATCTTTGTAATGCCGTGTCCAGACTGGCTTGCAGCTTTGTTTGTTTCTCTATGTTCTCTTGGACCTGTTTTTACAGTGAGTCCACTTTAGCTTTGATATGAACTTCATTTGTTTTGAGATCATCCATCTCACTCTCAGTGGTCATTGAACTTGCTCTGAGCCCGGTTAGCTTTTGCATTACCACCTCCCAATCATTGGTTGGTGGCTGTAGGTCCGTTGTATCGGTGGCCATCTCTTTCAATTCCACTAACCGAAGGCTCTGCATATGTTCCTTGGGTCTTGTGCTTGCCAACTCCAAAGCTACAGTAGCTGCCTCTTCTCGAGAGTACCCAACAGCTAGTAGATCAAGAAATATTCTAAAGTTTCTTTCCTCTGGATCTGGCTTCTCCTCTTTTGGCTCAGATTCTGCCTTCAGCTCTTCCTCTTTGTTTTCTTGCTTGGAATCTTTTTGTTCATCAATTCTGTTCAGCTTCTCTTTCTGTTGGGTTTGTGGAGGACTGAGAGGAGGTGGTGATGGGGGTGGGCTGGATTCCTGGCTTGACGGTGGAGTTGGTGGCCTCTTCTTGAAATCTCGATCCGCCTTGGTTTTTCTCTCTCTTTCTTGGCCTTCCTGCTCTTCTAGCAGCTGCCGTCTTACTTTGTCCACCTCTTCTTCTGTAAAACGGATATTCGGGATATTCTCCACCGTAGCATCTAAGATCTCAAAGTTTTTGATATAATCTTCGAACCGATCCCGGTGAACCCTTCGAGATGATCCGGACATAGCTTCAAGGGATGGCTTCCACAACTCGCTCAGATCTCCTTTGAGTGCTCTCTCGACTCTGAAATTTTCCATCAGTCTTTCGAGCTGCGCCGCTTTCTATGACTTGGTTTCCTTGATTGGCACTTGTAGATTTTCTTTCTTTCCCTTCTTTGACTCTGGCGGGTCTTCTAGCACGGTCTCTAGCCGGCGTTTCAACCATGTGGCTACCCTGGGTTCCTTGGGAGGTTCTTCTTCTTTGTCTTCCTTCAGCTTTAGCCAATCATTTTGTGAGGGAGGTAGAGGACAGTTTCCTTTGGCATGCAATGCTCCATATACAACTTTTGTTATTAGCTCACCAGGTACAATATAGGTGGGATTTATGTTCCCCATCTTCATAAGATTGTCGTGGATGTAAGCAGCATAATTTATCTCTTTGGGTTTGCTCTTCTGCATTGCCCAGGTGAAAATGGTTGCAATGGCTCCAGGTGGCATCCTGTATTTCTGTGGCCTCTTTGTACACATATGGAAGTATTAATTGTAGAGTTGGATCATGATAGCCACCTTCGGGTTTGCAATATCTTCAAATGTGTAGTTATTCTTCTTTTCCGAGTAGACCTTGACTTCATCTCGCCTCTTTGTCACACTGTCTCCTTTGTTTGAGATGTCAAGTGCGGCTGCCACCACCTTCTCTGTGATGAGAATCATTGTATCAGGCTTGCCTTGTAGATCGGTGACTCGGGCCACTCCATCTTCTTTGATTGTGGTTACAAATTCCCACAAATCTTGTGGTATCATGGGTAGCTCCACTGCATTTCCCTCAGGATCTTTGAATACTCCTTGGTAGATTCTAAGATCATTGGTCTCTAGCAGATCATCTTGAATCCATGTGCTTGTGGGCTTCAGGGTTCCTTCTGGGATCACAAAAGGCTCCACTTCTTCTAAGTAGTCTTTTATAGTCATCCTCTTCTTCTTTGCAGGTGATTTTGCGGCTGCCATGGATCCTGTTGCACTCAGTAGTCCAAAGTTAGCGTTTTTTACATATTAGCTGATAAACTGAGTTCTGACTACCCAAATGACTTGAAAATTGAAAATAAAACTCAAAAAGAACTAGGGAAACTCTGCATTTGCTCACAGTAGCTTTGTGGATAAAAAAATATCATGTAGACATCCTACGCGTAGGATGTCTACCTTCTCTGTTTTTGGTGAAACTTGGCAGGCTTGTGGCCCTTGACCTGTGCAACATGGCTATGTAATTGGAATTGGGTTTGGGCATCAAAAAGTGCAATTTTGGCAGATTTAGGCTTTTGGCTCACAAATTGGGTAGGATGTCCTCAACAGGTGCAAAATGATATTCAATTGGGTTGAAATTTGATATGCAGGCTTCTTATATCATGTTAATGGCTCCCATGAAGTCAGTTCTTGCATAGAAGGTCAAAAAGACACTGGATACATCCTACGCGTAGGATGTCTATTTTATCAGAATGACTTGAAGTTGGTTCTGGGGGTAGCCCTTAGCATGTGGAACATGGCCCTGCTCTTAGATTTTGATTTGGATAAGCTTTGGTGTTGTTAAGAGCATGTGTAGTGTTTTTAGGCTCAAAAGGTGCATCATGGAGGTTTTGGGGGCCAAATGTGATGGAAATGGCTTGAAATTTGATACATGAGCTTGTGAAGGTGTTATAAAGACATCTGGAACTCAAAAATACCAACTGGAGGTCAAATATGTCATTTAGACATCCTACGTGTAGGATGTCTATTTTATCAATTTTCACATATGACCCCACAGTTCGCTTGGCAATGTGCTCATGAGTATATTGTGCAAGTTTCATGTGATTTGGACTAGTTTTGGTAGGTCTATGACCCATTATTGCCTCTATGCTATGACTTTCCGTTTTCTGATGCATATGAGGTCAACTTTTGTCCAAATGAGATGAAACTTGGTGGCTAGCATGTATAGGCTATGTATATGTAGAGACTGTGTATGAGATGAGATGTTGAGTTTGGTTCCCAGATATGGCCTTGAGACATCCTACGCGTAGGATGTCTCCTGATGAAATTTATATGAGAAGTGCTACTGGTGTCTGCCCTGAGTCCCCCTGGGTCCCTTTTAAGCCCTATTTCAACAAAAAAAAGTCAAATAGATAGATAGAAACTCCCTGTTTGGATTTCAGAGCCTCTGAGCCGTTTTTTGATTCTTGGAGTGCTTTTCGGCGATGAAATTTCTTGATGTTAGTCTCCATAGCCTCACGGTTCCTTGGGGATCCTTGCCATATGGTTTTTGTTGACTTTGGCTTCACCGGAGCTCCGTTCGGCAATTTGTCGCTCTGGAAGCGCCCGTGATTGTGTTTACATGTTGTCGATGACTTGTGGTGGTCTACCACCATAGGACTTGGTTGTTGATGGTGTAGGAAAGCCGCTCGTGAAGTTTGGTGGCAAACAGACATGCGGTTTGGCCGTGAGAGCTAGTTGACGCTTTGTGTGTGTGATGCCATTTCTGAAGGTTAGTGCCGCTTCGGGTCGCCTTATGGCCATGTGGGCTATATAGACTTGTAGAGCATGTCGAGATGCTCCTACTTATGAGTTTTGGTAGCATTTGGGCGCCTTTCCACCAATTTACCATTTGGTGGCCTCTTGTAGGGCTCTAGAAGTTAGGGTTTTTTCCAATGGTTTTCCGCCGCCTTTGGGCATTCAAAAGTGGTCTCCTATGCTAGGGTAAGCCGCTGATGAAGCCTTATTGCTTTTGGGTTAGCCGTTAGGTGGCCACTTCTACCTGTAGGTCTCTACTGCTCGCTTCTCGTGTGAACCCTGCGCTAGTTTTTGCGACAAAACATCAAACATATGCGAAAAGCTCAAGGTGGTGAGCCTACCTCTCATGTCTGGAGCCTGTCGGGTGGTCGTGCACGTCGTAGAAGCCGCTGGAAGTCCGGTCCGCTCTAGGTGGCAAGAGCTCTCTCACAAGAAGGCAATAGTAAGAATGAGCTTTAAATGAAGTGAAAATTTCTTATAATGGGGGTCCCCGAACCACTTTCCACGAAATTTGACATGTGCCCCCAACTTCTTGCAAGATACGGTTTAGGCTCGAAAAATTCTTGGTTTGGACTCCATTTGCCTAGTTTCCGAGAAATTTGACGTTTCGGTCAAAGTCTGGCCAAAACACGCTTTCCGCTCCATTCACATAATTGCACCCCCATTGTACCATAGGTTTTCATATGGTCATTGATTATCCCCATATTTTTTTTTTCATTACGACCGTATTTCACCTGCTTTTTGTATTTTTGAAGTTTTTCTGCCGATAATTAGTAAAATTAAAAAGAAAATAGCAAATTAATCCCAGAAAATTCCCTAAAATCATAATAACTCAAAAAGATCACCGCAAAACACTATATACACTCATATGCAATTTTTATGGCCGGATTACTCTGTTTTACCAATATTTTGCCCAAAAAATTGCTATTTTTACCTATATACACACACCTAGGGGCTTGATTTGGCGTTTGGCCCCATATACTTGTAGATTCATGCTGTATAAGGGCATATGTACTTAGGTTAGTCCAGAAAATTTTGCAATCAAATGAAAACCCTTTAAAATAGTCGAAAAACATGCACTTTTTTGCTCTTTTTACCATTGGGTCCGCATTTGAGAATGCCTCCTAGCCGGAGTCCTCCCGGACGACAAGGTATCGCCGTGGTGTATGTGCCGTGCATGGGTTAAAAATTGTGCTAATGCTTGGCCGTGTAATGTGTCCCTATATGATGCATACTCAGTCAATGCATGGAAAAATCAATGTTGTGCAAGAGGAGGGAATAAGCAAGATGCTTATTGGCATCGACGTCGAGGTTTCTTGTTTGTTGTTGATTTGGTTGGCGAATTTTCTTTGCAAGTAAAAGTTGTAACTCTACAGCTCTTTGTTTGATCGTCTTTCTTGCAAAAGTCGCTTGTTTGCCGCTACTGTCGATATGGCCATGGTTGTCTCCTTGGAGAGAATTGTCGTGAAGGAATTGGCCATAGTCTTTGTCTCTTTTTCTTTCCATTTGTAGCTTCGTTTTGGAGGTTTTTGTAGGTTTATTGCTACTTCCACGGTTGTCATTGTTGTGCTGCTGGTTGGCACCCACATTGATCGGTTTGCCGGTTTCATATGTAGTGTTTGTTTGCATGCCGATGTTGCTTGTACTGAAGGGAGTTCGTGTTGCTTTGGTTTTGGGATCCAAATGCGAGTTGCATTTAAGTTTTTACTAAGCATTGTCTTTGGGATCCATATCGTTTTTATTCCCTTGGTTTTTGGTTGAACTGTGTGCTTCTGTTGACTTTTTCTGTTGTATTGCATGTATGCCATGTCACCTCTATCCTTCCTCACCCATACTTGTTTTTCGTGTGTTGCTAACCGTGATCTTTTCATTGTGGTCTATGTTGTTGAATGTTTGTAGTGAACATGGTTTGTAGTTCCCTGTTTGTTCGCCATGGGTATCGTGTTGTTCTTTAGTGGCACCCATCCTTTTGGTTCTTTATCCAGTGATTGTGGTGCTGCCATCTGATTCTTCCGGGGTTGCTGAGCAAAGGCTACCACCTGTTGTTATTGTGCATATTGAATTTTGACTGCATCCGCATTCCAATCTCTCTGCACATTATACTCTTTTTGCCAAGGTTGTCCCAACAACATGGGTTGTAGTGTGCTCTCATCCTCCACCACGTAAAACTTGTGTGGGTAAATATATTGATGTATTTGTACATGCAATATAGTATAGCCTAATGTTTTCAGCAAAAGTGAAGTACTACTTTCCAGCACTTGTGGAGTAGGATGTAGTTGATCTTTGGGCTTGAGCTGTTTGTATAGTCTGTAAGAGATCAAATTTGCTTGAGCTCCAGAATCAAGCAATGCCGTCAATTCAACTTGATTGCTACCCACTTTGGCTCCACTGTGTCTTCACCAAAATTCTTTAGTCGAATAGAATTTATTCGCAAAGGTGATCCACATTGTTGTTGTTGTTGTAGAAGCCTTCTTTTTGCAATGCGTTCTTTTGCTTCTGCTTGGGCTTCTTCTCGTACCCTCTGTTTCTCCTTCATCCGTTGTTTTTCTTGATGGATTTGTTGAAGCATATCCTGTGTTAGTGGTAAATGATACTTTTTTAATAGACACCCACTAATCCAATTTGGCATTTCTTCTCCTGCTAATGTAGCAAGTTTGACAGCTCCACTTTGTGATAAGTCACTAATCACAAAGGGTCCCATCCCTTGCTTTTTAAGTTTCTTGGCATGTTGCTTCAAGGTATAAACAAGTACATAATCACCTGTTTTGAACTCTTTCGTGCGCACATGCTTGTCAAAAAACTCTTTTTGTCTTCTCTTTTTAGCATAGATCGAAGCTACAGCTCTCAATCGAAGTTCATCTAGCTTTTCAAGATCATCTATTCTTGAAGAGAGCTCATGCCTTGTCCATTCTAAGCGTTTCGCGACTCGTAGAGTGGAACTAAAAACTCTATGGGTAATATAGTGTTTAGACCAAACACCATGTTGTACGGTGTTGTTCCTATTGATGTTTTGTAAGCTACCCTGTATGTCCATAGTGTTGAGTGTAACTTCTGATCCCAGACTGTCCTTCACTCTAATACAATTTTAGTTAGAACATGCATAGTGTTTTATTTGTGGCCTCAGCTTGTCCATTTGCCTATGGATGATATGGAGCAGATTTTCTATGTATGACCATGAATTCCTCTAGCAGATATTCAATGACTTCATTAAGAAAATGTGTTCCTTGATCACTGACAATTTCTATTGGTAATCTGTATCGTACAAAGACATTCTCATACAAAAATTGTGCAGTGGTTCTTGCGTCTGCTTTTTGTGTTGCCTTGGCTTCTGCCCATTTTGTGAGATAGTCTGTAGCCACAATGATATATTGGGTATCGGTGCGATATGGAGGGGGTGAAATAGGCCCCACAAAATCAATGCCCCATTTTGCAAATGCCCTTGCTCCCATCATTGGCCGTAGTGGCATCTCATCTCTCTTTATCGGCACCTTGGTGCGCTGACATGTGTCACAACGCTTTACAAACTCCTCAGCATCCATATGCAATGTAGGCCACCATATTCCTGTAGTTAAGACAATTTTTGCCGTCTTATCGCCTGAAAAATGGCCTCCACTTATTCCTCCATGTGCGTATCTAGAATCAACAGGTATTCACTTTCACTTGCACAGATTCTAAGTTGATTGTCCTTTCCTTGCTTATATAGTTGATTCCCAATTAAATTAAAATCGCGAGCCTCCAACTCTATAGCCCTTTTCCGCGCTTTTGTTATGTTTTCAGGAAATGTCCTTGTTGTTAAGAAATCAATGATATATTAACTCCATGCAAGGGCAATGTTTACCTGAAACAATGTCATGTGATCCACCGGTCGTTTGGCACTACATATAGTACAATTGTTAACATAAGCATGTGTGTCAGCATACATAGTTGGCCAATAAATCCCTAATTGTTTCAGTATTTGATGTGTTTTCATTGTTGAACAATGAAATGCACAATCCTGGACGTGTGCTTCTTCAAGATAACACTTGAATTCCTCAGGATTTATACATAATCGTAGAATTCAGTCCGAGCCTAGATGATACAGTCGTCCTGCAATCAATTGGACGTTTTTTGTTTGTCGAATTGTTTGTTGTTTAGATCTGTCTTCCTTGTTATCAAATCTACCTCCAAAGGAAAGAATGCTAAGAATTTCTTAAGACCATTTGGGTATCATTTCAATATTGAAAAGATAAGCATCAGGTATGTCATTGTCTACTCCTTCAGGATCCTCCCCATTTTGCAGCCTTGAAAGATGATCCACCCGTAGATGAGTTTTACCCTTTTTGACCACCACTATGAAATCAAACTCTAGCAATATAATAAACCAGCGTACAATTCTCCCAGTATTGCATGGTTTATTTACTATATATAAAAGAGCTTGATGATCTGTGAAGAACACAAATTTGTTTGCGAGCAAATAATGCCGAAATTTCTTTACACCATAAATCATTCCTAACCCCTCTCTTTCAGTGGTTGTATAGTTCTTTTCTACACTATTTAGCTGTTGGCTCGTACAACAAACTGGGAAATCCATTGTTCCGTCTACAGGTTGAGCCAGAATACTCCCAATTGCATATGCAGATGCATCAATGTGGACATGGAATATCTTTTCCCAATCTGGTGCTTTAAGTACAGGTGCTGATACAAGGTTTTTCTTAAGCTTTTGGAATGAAGTTTTACACTCCTCAATCCAATCAAAACTGACTAATAAGCGATACAGAGGTTGTGCAATGACTGCATACATATATATGAATCTTCGATAATATCCACAGTGTCCCATGAAGGATTGCACTTATTTGGCATTAGTAGGCATGGGCAAGTCTACTATGACTCTGATTTTGTCTAGGTCAGTGGTTATGTCATTTCCTGAGACAATATGTCCTAAGATGTGGCCTTGCCTAACCATAAAAATGCACTTTTCCGGGTTAAGACAGATTCGATATGTTCTGCATTTCTCAAATACCTTTTGTAAATGGTCAATATGTTCTTCTCGTAGAAGAGAGTGTACACAGAGATCATCCATATATATTTCTAAGAATATTCTCAGGTATTCTTTGAATGCATGAGCCATTAATCTTTGGAAGGTAGTTGGGGCATCAGTTAAGCCAAAAGGCATAACTCTATACGCATATATTCCCCATTCTGTGGCAAACGCTATTTTTTGTTGATCCTCTATTGCAATTGCCAGTTGTTTATACCCTGAAAACCCATCTAGAAAGGAATAAGCCCGTTTTCCAGCCACCCTCTCAAGTACATGTTCTGTGATCGGCAAGGGATAATTATCCCTTATTGTGGCTGCATTTACTTTTTTGAGGTTCACACACACACGCAGCTTTCCGTTCTTTTTGGGGACAATCATAATGGGTGACACCCAATCTATATGTTCAATTTCATAGATAAATTCGGCATCCATCATCTTGTCAATCTCCTCTTTGATTCGTTTAGCAAATGTGTCATTATATGTGTAAGGACGTTGTTTGCTAGGTTTGGCATCTGATTTCAACGATATTGTATGTTGGCATATCGATGGATCAACTCCTTTGAGGTCTTTGTAGGACCATGCAAACACATCTTTATACTTCTTGAGAAGTTGTGTTAGCAGTTCTTCTTCTTCAGGCTCTAAATCAGTTGCGATATAGACCGGCTGAGGTTTTTCACCTGGCGCAGCAAGGTCTATTCGTTTTGCATTTTCCGGCCCATCGTAAGATTCCTGGTTTATTCTTTCCCTGACTGGTGGTGTCATTATGATTTTTCTGTCCTGGATGGTGAATTTTTGATAGTTGGATGGTACATTCATGTTTCTTTTTTTTTACTCCTCCTTACCATCACTTTCTTCCTCAGTAGTCCAACCTCTCGTAACGACCGTTTTAGTTCTTGGTATTTCTTTTTACTCTCCATTTTGGTCCACCCTGGGTCTTTTGTTTCTTCCTGTTTTGATTGTTGAGATTTTTTTGATTTTGTTTCTGTTTTAGTCTTTCGTACTTATTTTATTTCCTCTTGTGTTCCTTCCCTTCGAACTTTTGAGAATCTGCCTGAGATTTGGTCTTTTACACAGTCCTCTGCTTTGACAAGCATTAGATAGTGAGTTTTATCTTTTATCCTGGGTATCTGGTTCTCTCTAATTTTGTTTTCTACTCTTTTTTTCCTATAGCGTTCCTGGCGTCTAGGGTGCTGATTGGCAAAATCATAAAACTTGATATTCGCTGCTTTTTCCCCACGCTCACTTGAGCTGTCTGAACACTCGTTATCTGCATCGTTATTTATCTTCAGATGCTCAGCGGAGTTATAAAAATCTTCTTGTTCTGGTGGTTCTACATTCTCATCTTTTGCTGGTATAAGGCTTACCCTGTAATAGGGTAGCACATCATAGCCGTCCTTATCGCAAAATTTTGTCGTTGGGCTATCTGTAATGGTACAAACATCCAATGTTGCTAGTATGTGTTCCCATTCCAGAGGTTCTAAGGCATCTTTGGGAAAAGGTTCAGGAATGTAATCCTTGTCCTCAATAGCTCTTTCTAAGACGCATTCCTCTCTTTTTAAGCTCCCACAATGTGAAGCTCCGCAAATCCATAGCTCTCTTTTTTGTTGAGATGTCGAGCTCTACACCTTGAGCTGGCATCCACTACGGGTCTTGGCCGCTTACGGCATTTACTCACTGGCGCGTTAGGTGACCGACACGGAGGATCTCTGCCAGTGATTCTACAGCTAGACTACACTTATAGTGCCAGCCTAGTACGCTTCTAGCGAGTTCACACTTAGTGACCGCATGTACATATGTGCTACTTTTCAGCTTTAGCACTTAGTCATTTTGTACTCTCTTTTCTGTGAAGAAGAAGAAGAAGCTTTCCATCTCTGTGTGCTTTGTGCTTGTCTTGTGTAGCTCTCTTGCATCCTCATTCTTTACATGGTATCAGAGCCTGGTGCAGGCAAGAGAGGCTAAGAGAGCAAGAGCATCACAATCCCTTCGTTCGCAATCCACGACCAGTTTCTGAACAGGTCTCCAAAGTGCAGTATACAGAGATTTACTGTACAAGTACAGTGGTTGTATGTACGCTTGATTGTGGACACTCGTTGAGTGTAGAAAGCGTTATAGGAACCACGATAGCAGGTTCAGCAGATTTGCAGGTTTTTGCAGATTGCAGCTATTTTGTCTTAGTGCTTCAAGATGTCTGATGGTTTCAGTCAGATTGTTACTGAGAAGCTTGAGAAAAATAACTACCCTGCATGGAAGTTCAGAATAACAAATTTCCTAAAAGGAAAAGGTTATTGGGACTATGTAGAAGGAGACAATGAAAAGGAACCAGAGATTCCCGAGGCAAATGCTACAGCAGAACAAAGGAAAGCTTTGAGGGACTGGCAACAAGGCCAGAGCAAAGTGATGTATTGGCTTTCTATGAGCATCACAGATGGCATGATGGGCTATCTACAGGATGTTGAAACCCCCGCCATTGCATGGAAAAACTTAGGCAGAGTGTTCGAGGTGAACACCAAGGCCAGGAAGCTTCAACTAAAGTCGGAGCTAAATCAGGTTAAGAGGAACAACCTCTCCATCAATGATTATGCTTTGAAGATCAAGAGTATCATTGAGGCTCTTGGATCTATTAAAGTCTCAGTGGAAGACGATGACATTGTCCGTGCATGCTTGGATGGTCTAGGAGATGAGTATGTACATTTTAGGTCTTCCATGAATACAAGAGACGACATCCCCATGTTCCAAGATTTGATTTCTATGCTTATTCTTGAGGAGAAGAACCTTGACACATCTTCTTCTCATGGCAGAAATAATTATGAACAGGCCTTCTATTCTAACTCCAACAGAGGTAGAGGTAGAGGTCGTGGTCGAGGCCCAAGGGGTTGCAGGGGCCAATTTCTGGAAGGTCAATCAAATCAAAACAATACAGGTGGTAGGGGAAACCAGTCTCAAGGCAGGGGGAGTCAAAGAGGTCGTGGTGCAGGATCAAGCAGGCAGCAACATACTCCAGATAGTAGAGAATGTTGGACTTGTGGTGAAAGAGGTCACATGTCACGTGACTGTCCAAAGGGAAAAGCAAGTAGAAAGAGAGAACAGGGCAACTATGCATCTACTAGCAGAGATGCAGATGACAGCAAAAACGAGCGCATGTTTGTTATGCAGCATGTAATGAATACAATGACTGCAGAGAATTCCACCCAAGATGATGTTTGGTATGTGGATTCAGGTGCCTCTAATCACATGACGTCTCGTGGAGAGTGGTTTAGAGATATGCGCAAACCAGATGTGTTAGGCTATGTGCAGATAGGAGATGACACAGCTCACCCCATTGCTCATGTAGGGGACATACCTCTAAATACGAAGAATGGGAAATCAAAGTACTTAGCAGATGTACTTCATGTCCCAAACATTACAAAGAATCTTGTTTCTGTTGGACAAATGGTTGAGCAGGGTTTGCAAGTTCGCTTAAATCCAAATGGCTGTTATGTAGAAGATTTCCAGAATGGCTGTAAGCTGATCACAGAGGGCAAATGTGTGGGCAGAATGTTTACGCTGAATGTAGACATGCCTGAGGTAAAAGCTGCATTATTTGCACAGGGCACAGGTGTTGTGGCTGATGTTGACATTTGGCACAAACGCATTGGCCATGTCAATGAACAGAGATTGCGCAGCATGCAATCAAAACAAATTGTAAAAGGTTTGCCCAAATTCAAGGTGGATGGTATGCATAAAGTGTGTGCAGCATGCCAGTTTGGAAAACAGTCAAAGGGCTCATTTCCACATGAGCGCAATGTATGTAAAAAGCCACTTGAGGTGGTGCACTCAGATGTTTGGGGTCCAACCGATACTGCAAGTATACATGGTTGCAGGTATTATGTCTCTTTCATTGATGACCATACAAGGAAAGTATGGGTCTACTTCATGCGTAACAAAAGTGAAGTGTTTGGTCACTTTCAAGACTTCAAAGTCATGATTGAGAAGGAGACAGATATGCAAATCAAGACATTGAGGTCAGATGGAGGAGGAGAGTACTTCTCCAATGATTTTTCAGATTTTCTGCGAATGCATGGTATACACAGTCAGTTTACATGCAGATATACTCCACAGCAGAATGGGGTCGCAGAAAGGAAAAATAGGCACATTGCAGAGGTTGCACGTGCATTGATGAATGAGAAGAACATGCCTCATCATTTCTGGGCTGAAGCTGTAAATACAGCTGTGTACATTATGAACAGGACACCTACAGCTGCGGTGCATGATGTAACACCTGAGGAAAAGTTTACAGGTACAAAGCCTGATTTGGCACACTTAAAAGTGTTTGGCTGCATAGCTTACGTGCATGTACCAGATGAGTTGCGTAGGAAATTGGATCCTAAAGCAGAGAAATGTATTCTTGTGGGATATTCCCTTGAACAAAAGGGGTACAGGTGCTACAATCCTACTACACGAGAATTACGAGTGAGCAGAGATGTAGTCTTTGATGAGATGAGCAGCTGGTACAGTAATGCACATGGCACTATTGGGGCTGATGTAAAAGATGATGTGGTTGTACAAAATGTGAGGCCACAGTCACAGGTTTTGAGTGGAGTCCTCTTCTCGTGGCTCTGTTGAGAAACCATGGAATGGTAGACTACGTACGCAGGTTACTCCACCAACAGGTACAGGGAATGTATCACGAAAAGGAAAGTAAAAGGTTGATGAACCTCCCTTTATGGCTGATGCATCATCAGGTTTTTCACATGTAGACATGGATTCAGATGGTTCTGAACAAAGTCTTGATGAGGAATTTGGAATTCCGGCTGTCAGGACACCTGGTGTAAGGAAAGTACAAGAAGATGCTAGAGGGCAAAGGAGTGACCCAGGACCGCGCAGATCTAATAGAGTCAGAAATCCAGTTTAGAAATTGACTTATGATGGGTATCTAGCGCATCACCAAGCCTACATGGCTAAGGTGATACAGGATGTGGAGCCCACATGTTTTGAGGATGCAGTTGGAAATGTGCATTGGGATGATGCAATGAATGAAGAGATGGCTGCATTGGAAGCAAATGACACATGGGAGTTGGTGCCATTGCCAAGTGGCAAGAAAGCTATTGGCTGCAAATGGGTGTATAAAACCAAGCATAAGGCTGATGGTAACATTGAGCGTCACAAGGCAAGGCTGGTCGCAAAGGTTTATGCACAGACGTATGGAATAGACTATGAGGAGACCTTTGCTCCAGTGGCAAAGATGACGACTGTGAGAGCTGTCATAGCAGTGGCTGCATCTAGAGGATGGATTATGCATCAAATGGATGTAAAGAATGCCTTCTTGAATGGTGAGTTGCAAGAGGAAGTGTATATGGATCAGCCACCTGGTTATGTCGATCCAGGTTACCCAGATTATGTATGTAGACTTCTCAAAGCTTTGTATGGTTTGAAGCAGGGCTCTAGAGCATGGTATGACAGGATTTCCAAGTATCTTGTCAGTATTGGTTTTAGGAGAGCTCATGCTGATCATTCACTCTATGTACGTGAGAGTGATGTGGGGATTGTGGTCATTACCATATATGTAGATGACCTTATTATTGTTGGTGACAATGCTATGGAGATTGACCATGTGAAGGGTCTTCTCAAATAGGAGTTTGAAATGAAAGATTTAGGCGAGTTGCGCTACTTTCTTGGCATTGAGGTGATCAGGACTCCAGAGGGTGTATGGCTATCACAGAGACAGTATGCTTTGGACATGTTGTCAAAGTATGGTATGGCTGATTGTAAGCCAATTTCTATTCCCTTGGATGTGAATGCAAAGCTGAGTGCAGAGAAGGGTGATGTTGTTGAGGATGTCAACATGTAGAGGAAGATTGTGGGTAGTCTAATCTACTTGACTATCACAAGGCCAGACTTGAGCTACACAGTAGGCTTGGAGAGTCAGTTCATGCAGCTTCTGAGGAAGCCACATTTGGATGGAGTACGACGCACACTTAGGTATGTGCAAGGTACTCTTGACTACGCATTGTTCTATGCAGCAGATGCACCATTAGCATTGTATGGGTATACAGATGCAGATTGGGCAGGTAGCATTGTTGATAGGAGATCTACGAGTGCCTTCATGTTCTCTTTTGGGAGTGTTGTTGTTACTTGGAGCAGTAAAAAGCAGCCTACGGTTGCTTTATCGAGCATAGAGGCCGAGTACAGAGGTGCAGCAGTTGCGGCGTGCGAGGTAGCTTGGCTACGCACATTACTTGAGGACTTGGGAGTGCAGGTGGACTAGCAGATTTTCATCCATTGTGACAACCTCAGCAGCATGCAATTGGCTAGGAACCCAGTGTTCCATGCCAGGACCAAACACATAGAGGTTCATTACCACTACGTTCGAGAGCGAGTGTTGGCGGGCGACATCGACTTGGTCTACGTCAGCACAGAGGAGCAGATAGCGGATATCTTTACCAAGGCCCTCGGAGCTGAGAAGCTTCGACGTTTCCGGACTATGCTTGGACTCTGCGACATGCAGAGCTCGAGGGGGAGTGTTGAGATGTTGAGCTCTACACCTTGAGCTGGCATCCACTACGGGTCTTGGCCGCTTACGGCATTTGCTCACTGGCGCGTTAGGTGACCGACACGGAGGATCTCTGCCAGTGATTCTACAGCTGGACTACACTTATAGTGCCAGCCTAGTACGCTTCTAGCGAGTTCACACTTAGTGACCGCATGTACATATGTGCTACTTTTCAGCTTTAGCACTTAGTCATTTTGTACTCTCTTTTCTGTGAAGAAGAAGAAGAAGCTTTCCATCTCTGTGTGCTTTGTGCTTGTCTTGTGTAGCTCTCTTGCATCCTCATTCTTTACATTTTTTTCCCTAACCATGCTGGGAGTTCGGACCCTGCCAATGTAGCTGAATCAAACTCTTCCACTGGTGTCTAGTTCACATCTTTGTAACTATGATCTTTTAGGTGTATTTTGGTTGTAGTCTCGCCATGTCTGAGGTATATGTGGTCGTAACCCCAATCTTGGACCATCTTTAATTGTCTCATGAATGGTCTTCCCAAGATGATCTCGTAATTGTTCTTTTTGTCAAAATCGACTATTGCAAATGTATGCTCATACTCGATTCTGCACGAGGTGACAATTACTTTTTCTAAAAGTCCTAGAGGCTTTTCCATGAACCCATCTGCCAGTTTCAATTTCATTTTGGTAGCTCTCAAAGCCGGTTTTCCCCATTTTTTCTAGATTTCCTTGGTGGCGATAGTGACTCCTGCTCCACTGTCAAGAATAGCTTTGGAAACTACTCCTTGGAATTCTACTGGTAGTGTGGTATTTCCATCTTCTCCCTTGAAATATTCTCCAACCTTGTTTAAAGGTACTTGCCTAGTGTTTAGTTGAGGCTTGTCCAATTCTCTGATCCCTTCTTGAAGATTCGAGGTGGGGTCTTTTACTCCAAATTTTTCTAAGCATTTGCCTACGGTGGTCCACATGTTTGGTCGTAGCCTTAGGAGTTCGGCTAATGTGATTGTGCATGCCACATGGGTGGACAATAAATCAATCAACCCTTGTGAATCCATCACTCTGCTGGAAGAAAGTCTTTGAGATGGAATTGCTCTCACCTCAGACTTGGCTTCATACTCCCCTAGGTACGAGGGTAGAGTTTTTAGCGAGTCTGGTTGGCTGTGCCCCGGACTAATTGATCCTTGGTCTCCCCCTTGTGAATGCATATCAAAGTTCAATTGTGCTTTTGTCTCAAATTCTTCAATAGGAGGTAAGATCTCATTTTTCTCTTTTCTCGTGCTATTCATTTGGTAGCTCACCCTGTTAGCTTCGTTGGCATCACGGATTTGCTTCCACAGGTCATCTAGACCGTTACAATCCTTATCCATTTCTACCAATGTTTTAGGCTGGAGACCATCAATTGTCTCATCTGTTGTATTTGGCACTATGATAGGTTCTCCCCTAGACTCAGAGGCAGTAGTGAGTCCCTCCTTCATATCTACTTGTTTCTCTAAAGTTGGTTTGATAGGGGTTGGAGCTGGTACTTCGTGCCACCTTGCAGGTTTACCAAGCGGGTTTTCTATCAAGGATTGGGCTGTTTCAATCATCTTTCGACACATTTTCAACCTCTGTTTTTCTATTTCAGCATATGGATAAGTCATCAATCTTTGCTCTTGGGTTTGGTTGTTTTTTAGTTTGGCTTCGTATGCTTTTAAAAAAGTGTGTCTAACTGCTCATTTACCTTTTCTTCCAACACTGATCCTCCTGATCTTGCACTTTTGGGTTCTACTATTTCCTTGGGCCCTATGGTTGACGCTGTGTGTGAGCTTAGACTAGTTAGATCCTCTAACCGCTCTAATCTATCCTTTGTGTGTTTTAACTCCTTGGATAGAGCCGTTTGCTCTCGTTCTCTCCTTGCTTTCATACGTGTCTTTCTAGCTTTCCAAGTGCTTCTCTGATTTTTCATTTCTAAACTTGGGGCATCGGTTTTTGGCTCTTCAATTATGGGTTCATTCGTCATTCTTTGAGCTTGGGCTCGTGTCACTGCCTGAATAGGTATTACTACCTCGTTTTCTGACCCTCCACTGGAAGGCACTGCTTCCAGCATGTTCAAGGTAGTTTTCTCTCCTTTGCTCGGGTTCTTAGGGCAATCAGGAATCAAATGTGTAATTCCACACTCGGTGCAATATGCGTTGACTCTAATGATTTCATCATGAGGACAGTCTCTTAGCCAGTGGTCTCCACCACACTAGTAGCAGGGTCCCTTAGGTTGTTGAGGTGCTCCTTGAGCTCCTCTTTGTTGGTATGCATGTCTCTGACCGCCCATGCCTCCATTGGCTATGAACAACAATGTTCATTCATCCAAGCTATATCTTCCTTCTCCTGCTGCCTGTGCAGCTGTTGGTGGTCCTGCACTTCCCATCATGCTCCATGTTTCTAGCGTTGGGGGTTCTTCTGGTGGATAATAGACAGGATTTGCCGCATATCCATTGGAATCTTCGTAATAAGCATGCATAGGCACCAAAGCCTTCTCTTCTGGTTCGTTTACTGTTGGTGTGTATCTTATGTCGACTGGTCGTAATCCTGGGAGGGGTGGTTGCTGCCCCAACACTGGTTGTGGTCTTTCTACACCTACAAATCCTAGTAGGTTGCATGCTTGATACCTAGGCATTGATGGAAGTTGAGGAGATTCTACCTGAGCCTGCGGAGCATAAGGTCGTTCTCTCACATATCCCTTGTTATAATAACATTCCTCCATCACATGGTTTGTCCATTTTTGTTCAATAGCACACCACTTTGGCTGTTTAGCCTGAGGTTTGGCATACAGGTTAATCTTTTTTAGCACTTCCTCTACAAGCTGCTCTTGGCTTACAGCTGCTTCTCCTTTCGGTGTTGTCTTAGCGGACTTACTTCCACTTTGTTGTGAGGATGAATCATCATCAAGATCCTTGAAGTCACCCTCCTTGTAGACCGCACAATTGTCTACAAGGTAAAGAGCTTCCTTAGTTAAACGTCGTGCTCATCTTCATATGTAAGTCCTTCTGGAGATCTGCATTCCTTAGTCCTTGAATAAATATAAGCATAAGTCTGGACTGAGTTGGTAGTTCTTCCCCTTCTTTCTGTTTGAAATTTATGGATTTGTGAGACTGTATTATGAGCTATCCCCCTTTGTGAGAATTCCTCAATAAACTCGTCAAACACCTCCTCCATAGACTCAAAGTCTCTACGCTCCACAGAGTCAAACCAAGTAGCATCATCCTCCTCTAGGGTCAGTCCAAACCCTGCAAATTGGGTAGGGAAGTCTAACACCTCTTCAGCTCTAATTACACGCACAAAGGTTGCTACATGATCCCTAGGATCTCTGTTTCCCATGTATTTCTTTTTTACCCATTTTTGCACCTGAGAAGGTCTAATTCTACGATGGTCGACAAATCTCATCATTGGTTCTCCTCGTCCCAATAGATATACCTCCTCTGGCCTTTGGTAGTGGGAGGGCTCCTCTCCCAGTGGTGCTCCTAAGCCATAATTTATGACGGTTTTTGCAAGAGATGGTTCATCTCTTCGAACTCGTTCTATGGGTTGTCTTCCAGGCTCTGTTGACCCTTGAGTTTTTGGCTTACTCTCAACTTGATACCGTGAATAGAGTGGTGGTTCTTGTAAATCCCTTAGCCCTCGTGCGGCTTGATAACCATCTTGGTTTTGGTCTTGTTCTAATGTTGCACTTTGTCGAAGCCATGCCTGCAATGATGGTTGGGTTGCTTGTTGGTTCTGGTAGTTGGACGTCTGTTGTCGGTTAGAATGTGAGGTCGCGTCATACTCTTTTGAAAATGGATTTGTCGATTTGCTAGGGGTGTAGGTGACCCTTGGCACTTCTTCGGGGGCATATGTTAATGTTTTTGGAACTGTTGCCTTTTCTACCTCCTCTGGGAGAATACGTTTATATTCTCGCCCGTATCTATCAACAAAAATGATATCCTTCCCCATAGCAATTTCATAAGAGAATAAGTAAAGAACCTTGTCTTTGCTTAATTCGTTTGGGTAGGGTTCTTTGCATCAAAAATAAAAGACTACTCCCTCGCTCTCATGCTTGTAAATTCCCACATTCTCATTATAAGTAGAGACCCTGGTTGTTTTCTTATCATACATAAAAGGAGCTCCAGGTCGACCAATGTTTGGATTCGGTTCTTGAGTTTCCGAAACCATTTTTCCTTTTGCCACGTTATCTCCATATCTATTGTAATCCTCAGGGTTACTAACTATCAGATAGTGGTTCCCCTTTTCATCTCGGAATCTATCTCCATCATCATAGACTCGAATTATCTCCAGTCTCTGATCAGGTCTTTCTTCAATACAAATACACTTGCGTCCTCGATAGTCAGAATAAACTAGGGCTCCCCTCGAGTTTGTTCCTTCTAAGAAGATTATAGTGAACTTGGAATCGTTCAGAGGATTTTTGGAGGTGCTTCCTCCTAGCATTGGTCCTTCATCGGCGAAACCTTCTGGTTGTTGACTACCCATCATGAAGAAGGACTTATCTGATGAAGTGTCAGCATCACTACCCTCCTCAATGATCGGTGCTAGTGGATCTAGCCTTGCCTGAGTTACACTCTCCTTGGTGGACACTAAGCTACCCTGATCACCTACCACCTTTTGATCTCTAGGAATGTGTCTTCCTGATCTTAAATTCATCAAACTTAGAAATGCAATTGATCACAAATCCAACCACTCACCTGGCAAAGGATTAGTTTCCGCACAGCTTCTTGCTTTGCCGCTGAATATACCTGTACACAAGCGTTTAATTTCGGCAATCGAATCAAAGCATTTAACCGCTAGAGGTGGTCTTAGTAATGATTGGTATACTGGAGGGTTAACCTCAACCACTACTGTATTTTATACACTTCGGATGTTCTTGATTAGGTCTGCTAATCTGGAACTGTACTTCCCTTGGATGTTGGTCAATTTACAGGGAAAGTCTTAATTCCATCTTTGCCCCGTCACAAGGTCAAACCAGGTCCAATTTCACTTCTGAAAGAAGTTCTGGAACTCTTAAGTCAATTGGAACATCACTCTATGTCCTCCGTCCGCTTTTCACTTCACTAAGCCCTTGTAGACATCCTATGCGTAGGATGTCTACCTGCTCTGTTTTGCCTGGAGTTTGCACTATAGATTCCCCTTGATGTGTTGAGTCCATAGCTGATTTTACTTTTTGATTTGGACACCTATAAGCTGGTCAATTGATCAAAAATCTGTTCCAGCAACCTGATGTTGGTCTGACCAGTCAAATCAACTCCAATTTGGACCAAAATTGACTAGGAGGCTTGCCTCAGGCTATACAACACCCTGCTATGCCTATAGTCAGTTTTTGTCTTCAATATCATGCATTAAACATTCTACACGTAGCATGTCTAACTGATCAAAATGGCTTCAAATGCAAACCACAGACTCCTCTTAAGGTGCTTATCACTTTGGTATGCTCAAAGCTGGGTTTGGAGTGCTAAATCACACAGAACACATCCTATGCGTAGGATGTCTATATGATCTGTTTGACCCCAAACTTGAGCCACAGCTTCCCCTTGATGTCAGCAACCCAGTGCTATGCTTAGATTTTAGTTTGGATTTCAAAAGACCCCAATTTTAGCTATCCTAGCCCTTTTCAGTCAAAAATGCTAAAGTCTGCTTAAAACCCAATTTTCTCACCCAATTGAGATAAAACCTTCCTCAAGCACTCAATAAATCATGCAGATCATGCTCATGCAGCCATCCTATGGTTTTGGTCTTAAAATAATGACTTGGCACAATTTGGGTAGGATGTCTAGCAATTTCCTTTCTATTTGGCCTTATCCTGTCAAGATATGGTCAAACTTCCACTTTCCAGGTGAAAATAGGGTAAAACCTACCTTCTAAACACACTGGTCAACTCAGGTTCTCAAAATTTCCACCAGAACACCCTGTAGACATCCTACGCGTAGGATGTCTCCTGGCTTAAAATTTAATTGTTTTCTGACAGAAGTACTCCTTATGCTCTCCATCTCTCTCAGAAACACTCACAGAAACTTTTGAACTTCACTTCAGCTTTTAAACACTCTTTTCTGTCTTTTACAACCTTGTGATGAGCCTAACAGCAAATATAACATGCATGAAGTGCTCCAGATCATAAATCATGATGTCCTACTTACCCTACTCCTACTCATCTTGTGAGATGGTGATATTGGTGTCTCGGTTGCTTCCTGGCCTCTCCGGACTCCCAAGCTATCCTTTCACCGCCTCTACCACTCCAACTCCTACTCTCTACACCACAACTCAACTAATACCTAAAACTATCTAAGTCTACCCAAGTTGAAGGATCTAGGCCAGACACTCGCTCCCTAGACTCCCCCTAGGACCTAGAGAGTCCTCCACCCTCTGATCCTATCTAAATGTAAAACGAGACTCTGGCAAGCCAGAGAATCCCTATCCTCAAGGACTAGTCTCGGTCACCTACCTAGGGTTTTCGTCCCCGGCAACGGTGCCAATGTTGGCGGATACGCCTTGAAGGACGTCAGCACAGTGAGAACTCACCTAACAAGGTTTGTCAGCTAAGGACGAATTTCGACCCGCAGGCGAGTGGAAGCAAGCATAGGGTGTCAACCTACACTCAACCGACTCTCGACTACTTCCTACAAAGGTATCTACCCAATGTCTAAGCTACAGCCTTGAGGAGTGCATAAGAGGAGATTTCCTACAACTCTTTCAGGTATAAGCATGTTAACTTGTCATGATTTTTGGTGTCCCAGACAATGCTAGTAAGAGGTGCTTGTTAGCATCTATTCAAAACCAAAGAGCAAGTGAAGTTTGAAATTTTAATAACCATAAGATATATAATTTGTTCCCTCCCATATGGGGTGTGGCCTCTGTTTTCAGTTACGACGACGACGTGGGGTGTGGCCTCTGTTCTCTTTGTGGCCTCTGTTCTCTTTCTTCTCTCTCTCTCTCTCTCTCTCTCTCTCTCTCTCTCTCTCTCTCTCTCTCTGTCTCACTCTCAGACCAGTTTACAGTTTTCCCTGTTCCTACTCCCTCTCTCTCTCTCTCTCTCTCTCTCTCTCTCTCTCTCTCTCTCTCTCTCTCTCTCTCTCTCTCTCTCTCTCTCTCTCTCTCTCTCTCTCTCGCATTGCTTCTTGCCTCGAAGTTGAGTTGTCAAAGCTTAGCAGACTTGCACATATGAAAAACCAGCAGACAACATTATTGCCACTAGAAATGGAGGCAGAAGGGAGCCATTACAAAAGGGAGCCATTACAGGAAATGAATCACAACTACCAGCATCCAACTCTTTCTATTATCAGGAAATATGAGACAGAAAGAAAGCGTAAACAGCGGGAGCACCGACAAATGACAACTAAACGAGGACATCATGCCATCGACGATGAGGAGAAAAGGAAAATCTCCTTCGAGATTGTGAAACCTTTCAAGAGCAGGACTGAAGGTCTCAACAAAGAAGCAAAGTGTGAAATCTGGAATCTTGTTGCTCAACATCCACTTGTTCGGGCAATCCGTGATCAGTCTTTAGAGGAGGAGGCTGTTGTGCACAATGTCTCCAATGTCCGCAACACACTAGCTATCGTCAAGCAGCCAGCTTCTAACGAGGAGCTGTTTTTGAAGAATGCAGCATTGCAAATGATGTTAAATTCAAAGGAAAACATGCCTATTGCCAAATTCTCTAGGGTCCTAAAAGTCGACCGTCGCAGCTTGTTCAAAGCAAAATCACGGCAAGTGAAGTCTGGTGTCAATGCTCGACTGTTTTCATTGGCTGGATGTCACAAGCAACACCGTCATAGCCCTATCACAGATGAAATTAAGGAATTGGTCTACACATTTTGGACAGAGGAGACTCGTGTTTCACCCAACAAGAAGGATGTTTGTCGAAAGAGAGTGGGAAGGAAAAGCTACATAAAACACCCTGTGCACCTCCTGGATGAGTCTCAGGTGATCAATGACATACTTGCGCCATAACTTATGCATTCTAGCATGCTAGTAATCTACCTAGCATACAGTGCATGCTAGTTATCACAATATGTTATGCTATGTATGCCACCTAGCATGTGTGCTAGTTAGCATAGTCTCACTCCTAGTATGTTGGGTATGCTGTTTAGCATGATAAGTATGCTGTCTAGCACAATATGTAAGCTACTATAACACCCTTTATGCTAGTTAGCATACCTATTATGCTAACTAGCATGCTCAGAATGTTCTTTGACACAATGAGTATGCTAGCTACCTTTCGTAGTATGCTAACTAGCATAATGGGTAAGCTGGTTTATGGTATATGCTAGTTAGCATTCCTGTATGGTGGGTATGGTGTTCAGCATAAATCTTCTGCTAGTTAGCATGCCTAGTGATCTTGAGGACTACGCTGGTTAGCACAATATGTATGCTACTTTAACACCTTTTATGCTAGTGTGCTAGCTATGCTATTCAACATAACAAGTGTGCTGGTTAACACAATATGTATGCTAGTTAGCATACCTTCTATTCTTGTTAGCACACTTTGTGTGGTTAACCTTGACTCATAGGTTAAACTACACACTGATTTTGCTTGCTAGCACAGCTAGTATGGTAGTTAGCATACTCAGCTGTGCTAACTAGCAATATAGCATGTTAGTAAGCATACTCAGCTAGCTAACTAGCATGCTGAGTATGATAGTTAGCACAGCTAAGAATGCTGAGTAGCATAACGGGTAAGCTGGTTTATGCTAGTATGCTAGTTAGCATATTCAGCTATGCTAACTAGCATACTCAGCATGCTAGTTAGCATGTTGAGTATGCTAGTTAGCATACTCAGCATGCTAACTAGCATGCTCATGAGTATGCTAGTTAGCACAGTTGAGAATGCTAAGTAGCATAACGGGTAAGCTAATTTATGCTAGTTAGCATTCGTAGTGTGCTGGCTATGCTGTTCAACATAATAAGTGTGATGGTTAACACAATATGTATGCTAGTTAGCATATCTTCTATTCTTCTTAGCACACATTCATGTGGTTAACAATGACTCATATGCTAAATTACACACTGATTATGCTTGTTAGCATAGCTAGTATACTAGTTAGAATATTCAGCTATGCTAACTAGCATACTCAGCATGCTAACTAGCATGCTGATGAGTATGCTAGTTAGCACAGCTAGTATGCTAACTAGTATGCTGATGAGTATGCTAGTTAGCACATCTAATATGCTAGTTAGCACAGGTAGTATGCTAGTTATCACAGCTAGTATGCTAACTCAGCATGCTAGTTAGCATACTCAGCATGCTAAAGAGTATACTCAGCATGCTAACTAGCATGCTGATGAGTATGCCTCGTATGCTAAACTACACACTGATTGTGCTTGTTAGCACAGCCAATATTCTAGTTAGCATACTCAGCATGCTAACTAGCATGCTGATGAGTATGCTAGTTAGCACAGCTAGTATGCTAACTAGTATGCTGATGAGTATGCTAGTTAGCACAGCTAGTATGCTAACTAGTATGCTGATGAGTATGCTAGTTAGCACAGCTAGTATGCTAACTCAACATGCTAGTTAGCATACTCAGCATGCTAACTAGCATGCTGATGAGTATGCTAACTAGTATGCTGATGAGTATGCTAGTTAGCACAGCTAGTATGCTAACTCAGCATCCTAGTTAGCATACTCAGCATGCTAACTAGCATGTTGATGAGTATGCCTCATATGCTACACTACACACTGATTGTGCTTGTTAGCACAGCTAGTATTCTAGTTATCATACTCAGCTATGCTAGTTAGCATACTCAACATGCTAGTTAGCATACTCAGCATGCTAACTAGCATGCTTAGTATACAATGTTATACCCAGTTACATGCATGTTAGGACCATACAATGTGTTGTTTAACACACAAATTTTTTTCTATGGTGGATGTATTAAGTAGCAATGCATATAGTCTTGTTTGGAGTATTTCTCCTAGTAAACATAATGATCAAATATGGATATTGCACGTTGAGCTCTTTCAAATATTCAAACAAAAAGATCCAAATTGCAAGATTGGCATGAGGATGTTTGAGATGTTAAAGCCATTCTTTTGCAGGAGTCTGAAGGATAGGTATACATGTTGTTGCGAATACCATGTGCAGATGACCTTTTTGAAAGACGCATTGAACCACATGCGCTCTCGTGATTTTGGGCTGCATGATACATGTTGCAACTGTGTATGCAATATCTGTGCTACATGCAAGAACATTAGCAGCGGCTGCCTGGCTTCACATCACATGTTCAAAGGTTTCACACAGATGTGGGAGTCCGTTCTCTGTCCAAAGCTAGCAGATGCAATTTTCCATAGAAGGGAATGCCTGATGGGAGACTGTAAGATATGTGGAGTAAAGAAGTTAGAATTATATTGCTTAGAAACAGAAAAGCCAAGTAAGATTATTAATGTGAAATTATTTGCATATGTTGAAGCAAAAGACAGGCATGGAAATAGGAAGAAAAGAAAAGATCTTTTGCATAAAGAAATGCAGTGCTGGGAGTTTCTTCGACTATTGCAGACCAAGTTGAAGCTCTTTATCACTCATAACTATGTGGCACGATGGCAAGGACAACAATTTAAGGATTGTATACTTCGCTTTCCGGATGATGTCATTGTCTCAGTTGTTGACTTTGCTGAAAATTACACCTTCAAGGAGCAAAATGAGATTCAGTCAATGCATTGGCACTCTAGTCAAGTAATTCTTTTTGTACACATAACGTACTACCGCAAGGCAGGGGAGGTAGTCAAAACAATCCACTTCTTCATATCAAATGATAGGGTGCATGACACATTGTTTGTGCAACATTGCTTCATGCTACACCGTGACTGGTTACAACAAGAGGGTGTCACTTGTAAACAACATTGGGTGTGGTCAGATGGTGCGCCTCGCAATTCAAGGGAGCCAAGCCTTTCTATTTTGTTGCAAGATATGGTGGACTCATAGGGATTGGGATGAGGTCGTTCTTCTTTGGATCAAGGCATGGCAAGGGCGAGCATGATGGTGCAGGAGCAATTATGAAAAGAACCTTGACCCATGAACAACTAAAACCTAATGGAGCTATATTGCAGTGTGCAACAGATGTAGTTTCTTATTGCCATGCCAACCTATCGCAGGGAGCACCTGTATCATATCCTTCAAAATAAAGGTAATGTGCTCGTGTGTTTTGGGAGGTTAAAGAGGGATATGTTAACAGGGAAGTTAAGTGGAATTGTGCCACTGTGGAAAAAACTTTCTCTTTGCATGCTATTCGTGGTCACAACCCACAGGATCCAACTGCCCTTACAACAAGAAAGTTGGCATGCTTCTGTGATGCATGCATGAATGGAAGGTGGAATTTCTGCATCAATAAAGCTCACGTGGAGGCTTGGGATTATGAGATTCTGCAGCCATTACTTGAGCAAACAGATGAAGTTTCGACAGAGGAAGTCGTTGGCTATGATGACTTCACATACGAAGGTCATCATGATGTGTTGAGTAGCGCTCTATGTTCTGGAGACACATTTGCTGTAAATCCAGATGCTTTAACCAACGCCGAAGATGTGGATTTCTATCTGGTCAAGTGTGTTGCAGAAAAGGAGAAGGTGGAGAAGGGGTACATTGATGAATGGAGCAATGCAATTGACAGAGGCTCATATGTTGTGCAAGGACTGTATTACAAGCAATTGGATGCATACACCTTCAAGCTAGACCACAAGCAGCCTATCGTCCACCTACTTTCACATCTGGTGCGATGTATCAAAATACCCATGGAGCACGTCCCAAGGAGAAGGCAAGTGTACACAATCACTCTAGAAAGCTTATGAAGCAATCTGTAATAGCATGCCCTTCAGCTTTTAAGTTGTATCCACTGGATTTTCTATATACCACTTTGCTGTAAGGGTATGCAGTTTTATTATAAAGTTGGTTTTGTGTCAGCATGCTAACTATCAAACTGTTTACATTAATTGCCAGCATCAAATTATTTACATAGGGTTCAATTTTACAATGACATTCACTGCCCCCAAAACCCTTAAGGCCTCCTCGGAGGACGCTTGTAGTGACCGGGCTGTCCTTCTCGCTGTTTGTCTTCTTCATGCTGCCTCTTTTCTTTTCTCTCTGCTTCCTCCTTTCTCTTTGCTTCCTCCTTTCTCTCTGCTTCCTCCTCTGCTTCTAGGTTGGCACTATGCTGCTCACTTTCTCTTCTTTCCCTCTCTAGCTTTTCTTTCTCTCTTTCTGCTTCTAGGTCAGCTTCCCGCTATTTGCGATGAATTTCTTCCAGTCTTTTAGCCTCTATATCCATCTTTTGAATTTCAAGCAAATGTTTGACGACAACTGCATCAGAAAACTCATATGAGCCTATCTCAAACACATTATCAGCAACATATGCTTCCTGATCATTCGTTTGCAGCCAAAGAAAAAGCCAAGACTTCAAAGTTTCTATAAGGAACTTTTCCCTCTGCTCAGCACTCTGGTGCTCTAGACTGGGAGTAACAAGCCAAGTTTGTGGTGCGTTCTGAAACACTTTGTAGAAGCTATTATTGATTATAAGTGTGTTTTGGGCGTTGTACCCCGGAGTGTGTTTCCAGAACAAGGATAAGTCTTTCATAAACACAGGTTTTCTCTGGATCTGCCAGGATTGCTTTGTACAGTGCGCTTGAGCAAAAAACCCGGTAATCTTTGGCACCTGCTCTTTAAAAACGGTACGAAAAATACTCATGACTTTACTATGGAGGCTTGTGCTCCATATAAACACATTAAAGAACTGCAGGCACCAGTCTAAAAAAAAATGGTTGTCCTTGCGACACAACACCTGCTTATCGTATTTCAGCATTTCATCTGCATATGCCAGGGGCTTTTCACCAAAGCGAGGCTCTACCACTGCCACCAAAAGACCGTTCAGGTCCAACACTAGAGCCCTTTTTTCATCACATAAATGCTTAGGCACCCATATTGGGTCTGTTAGAGGATACCATTCAGCAAAAATAACCGGCCCACTTGGGTGCACATAATTTAGGCGCTCAATAATACTATGGGCAAGCTGTGAATATCGTTCAAGGCATTTTTCAATCTCTATTTTCTATCTCCTTAACTGCCTGGCTTTGTGGACTCGTCATCTCCGTAATTTCCGCCATTGCATGGCCGCGGTTGCATCAAGCATGACGATTAATGCCTGTTGCTCTTCCTCTGCAGGGAAACCGCGATACGAAATGAACAAGTTCAAAAAAAAAACCCCAAAAATTAAAATGAACTATTACAATGAACTGCTACTCAGATTTATATTGCACAAAAATACATTTTCATTGGAAAACAAAATGCATGTCAGTTACAATACGCATTTGGGTTTCAAAATGGTCTACCATATACAGTGAAGGGCACAACCGGGTAGGGAGCAATAAGTCTTAACACAATTTTTTGCAAGCTCTTGAGCGGGTGGCTTTCTTTTCACCTTTGGAGCTTTCAGCCTTGTCCGAACCACGGGCTGTCCTTGCAATGTCTTCGAGTACCTCTTGAAGGCCAAATTTTCTTTTCAGGTGAGCTTTACGCAAAAAACCGTTGAGAGGGCTGTTGTCACCAACTTCTTGCTCATCTTCTATGTTGTCATTCTTCAAAGTTTCCCCTGAGCCACTAGCCACTGTCTGCTGAGAAGCTTCTGCTTTGTCAGTTGCAGCAGGCATCGCTGGCACACGAGGAGCCATGACAAAAATATCATCTTCTGAGTTCCTCCTCACATCACCGCCTTCCTCCATTGTTTTCATGCTTTCATTTGGCATCTGTTGGGAGCCCTCATCCACCCCTTCACTCCTTGCATCCAGCTCAACACCCTTCTCTGTCGAAGGGTTCTCACCTGTATCCAGCTCATCACTCTCCTCAATCGAAAGGTCCTCCATTATAGCCTTTCCCTTGCCCTTCGTGTCATGCACACTGCCCACATCACAGAGGGACTGCCACCACAGGCCTGCAACAAAAAACGTGGATTAAGACTCATATAAGCATGTCATGTATGCTAGAAAATTTTTGATATGCTGTGACTATGTGTGCGGCATGGCATACATTGGAATCCATTATGCTGACAAGCCCAGTATGCTAATTTGAATTGCTGAGTAGCATATCCAATATGCTAGTTTGCATCTGGAGATGCTAGCTTACTTACTAGATTTTCCATTATGACAAACTTACTCTAGTCTGTACACTGAGCACAAGTATGCTAATTAGCATACAAGATATGGTAATTAGCATATCCAGTCAACACACACACTCATTATTCTAATTAACACTGTGGGTATGCTAATAAGCACACCCTGTACGCTAAAAGAAAGTCCTTGTATACTAGCTACTAGCAGTCCCAGTATGCTAATTAGCATATCCAGTATGCCAATTAGCATTCCCAGTATGCTAATTAGCATTCCCAGTATGCTAATTAGCATACCCAGTATGCTATTTAGCATATCCAATATGCTAATAAGCATATCCAGTATGCTAATCAGCATACTCAGAACGTGAATCAGCATACCCATTATGCTAATTAGTATACCCAGTATGCTAATAAGCATATCCAGTACTCTAATCAGCATACCCAGTATGCTAATCAGCATATACAGTTTGCTAGTTAGCATTTGGATATGGTAGTTAACTTACTAGATATGCTAATATGCCAAACTTACTCTAATATGTACACTGAGTACGGGGTATGCTAATTAGCATACAACATATGCTAATTAGCATATCCAGTTAACACACTCAATATTCTCACTGGGTATGCTAATTAGCATATCCAGTATGCTAATCAGCCTACCCAGTATGCTAATCAGCATACAAGATATGCTAATCAGCATATCCAGTTATCACACTCAATATTCTAATTAACACATTGGGTATGCTAATTAGCACACCCTGTAAAATCTTACCAGATGTTGGTGTGATTGGATGTCTTTGCCCTGTGGGTTTCCAACACCATTCTTGTGGTATCCTTTGCTGGCAGGTCATAGCTCTACATTTTGTCGACAAGGAGCATGCAGCTGTAAAGCAGAGAAAGTGGTAGCTATGCCCACAGGGCATCTTGACCGTGGCATTGGTTCCATTTACTTCAAGTGGCAAACTGCAACCACTGCACAGGTTGATCATTGTCCCATCGCATACCCCTTCTATACTTTCTGTAAAAGTGCCCATAGCCATATTACACAGGGCAATGGGAATGGAGGAGCCTTGTAGCATCTTGCTCATGTGCATTAGGAGTTGCAGTTGACCTTCACATGCATTCACTTTTGCTTCCATAACCTCCACATTAATCTGCACACCAAAAAAAAGAGGAGCATGGTAAGTACATAGGTTTGTTGTGCACATATTCCAATCATACGATGGAAGCATAAAAGTCACGCACTTACACGCTGACAAGTTGAGTCAGCAGCAAGAGTGTCCTCACTGTCAGGAAATGCCAAACCTTCCAATGTCTCTTTAAATGTCTCTATTTTTACTTTACACTCTATTTCCCTCTTTGCATCCACGTTGTCGCTCTGTAGTAACCTCTGTAATTCATTTTCAGCGTCGTGAAGCTTTTGTCTCATAGCAAGCACAATTGGGGTGACCCTAGCATTGCTTGCTTGGATAACCCTCGCAGCTTCAAACTCTGATTTTGCAGTTAGAAGATGTTCTTTAGCATCTTGCAGTTGTTTGCTGAGAATTTCAAAGGCAGCCTTTATGTGCTGCAAATTCTCAACGCCAAAAAATGACAGGCTTTCAGCCTGCTGGTGAGTGTTGTGGCGAGAGATGGGTCTCTCCTTGGTATCCTCCTTCATTTCAGCTTGCACCTCCTCGATGTTTTGACATACATTGCGCATCCTCCACTTTTCAACATGGGCCTCGTAGTACCCTTTCTCTCGGAGGTCCTGCAAATGCTGGACAACGAATTCATCCCAATTGAATTGCATGGCTGAGCTACTTGCAATTTCCGCTGGGCTGAATTCTTTTACAAACCCCTTGGCGAATGCAGAGTTGATCTCCATGTTTGTTGGGGGCTTCTGGTACACCTTGTAATGCAGCTGCATCACCTGGTCGAACATATCAATACGCAAACAACTGCATTTAATGCGATAGTGACTACGATTCTTTGACTCTCTGAAAACACTGAACCACTCCACATCACTGATCTGATCCCACCTCACTAGTTTGGGGTTGGTACCAGCCAGGGAGAGGCCATGAACATCATTGAACTCTTCTGTTGTAATACAGAACTTGCTCTATATTGGGACTGTAAACTTTGGAGCTTTCCATCGGCCTGTACACCCCCAATGTCACAAGATTAGCAGATTTTTCTATTTGTTGGTAGGTAAAAAATAATGTAGCCAGGAGTGTGTTAACAGTAGGAAAGTGCAGTATTGAGCACTTCCTTCCAATTTCAAGGTTCAAATCAAACACTGGTTTGTGCTTCTTGAGCCAGACTTCGACTTGAGCGATTGTATTTCAAGTGACTATTCACAAGATGTCCTACTGCTAAAGCCGACATCAAGGGACAACTCTCCAGCCAAGACAGCACCAGCAACTATCCCTCGCAATCATAATGAGGTAGAGAGAGAGAGAGAGAGAGAGTACCCGAGTCATCCTTCCCTTTTGTATGCAAGGTCTTTGCCATTGGGGATTCTGGGGAATCAGAGAGCTTCACCCTTTTTAGGGGCGAAGAAGAAGCAGCAGAAAATTCAGCCCTCGACTTTGTTTTTGGTTCTCTCTTACCTCTGGCCCCTGCGCCCCGCTTCCCTCCATGCATGTTGACTGTCCCTCTCCGCTTCTCTCCATGCATTTTGACTGCCCCACTCCCCTCAGAGTAACACTACGTAAATGGTCAGGAAAGTGGATTCAGGGTGGTCCCCCTATTTTGAAATATTTCACACACGTTTGAAAAGTTACACTCTCATTATGCTTACAAGATATGCTTGTTGCCACATGATAACTAGCACAAAAAGCATGACAAATTAACATGCTTACACCCTTTCAAGATCCAAATACCCATCAAACGTTCTCAAAACGCCACAGAACTTGAAGGAAACCCTATTAACACCAATAGGTCGCTCTCCCTAAGGTCCATGAACCAAAATCTCAAACCTAAACACTTGGTGCAAAATCATGTAGGATATCTGGTCGAAATTTGCAAGTCATTGTTTTCAAAAACTGAAGAGCCTAATGTGTAGCTCTAATCAATGTGAATGCGTGGATATGCTGAAATGCAAAAACAGACAACGTATGCTCACCGAATCACCAGATTTATCTCGTGGGTCGAGTTCGCAAAGCCAGATCATACACTTGCAATGTAGGTGTTGGCACGTAGCTCTCGTCGGGGCAACACGCTGCACTTCTCCTCACTCAATTTTGACCACTGGTGCACGCGTGGGGTCAAGATAAAACTCTCACTCTCTCTCGTACACAGAGTACGCTCACTCACACAGACAGAACTTTTAAAAATGACAAAGGGTTTTTTTTTTCATTAAGGTCAAAAGTGGTATAAATACCTTACAATCTCAAACCCTAATGTTCCAATATAACTATCCACTCAATCTAAATGTCAAAAATGGGATACAATCTGGAAGCTTCTGCAAGCCCCACTATTTACAGAGGTGAAATGACGGTTTTTCTCAATTAAAGAATAATTACAAAAAATAATATCCTGTCGAGCAATCATTCTCCATTGGGTGTGTTCAGCCGCTAACAGTGTTGCATCATTACTTGGGTATACAATTTAAGCAGTATGATGGTGGTATTGCCTTGTGCTAGAATAGTTATATAGAGACATTGCTATGTAAGTTTGGACTTGAGGATTGAAAACATATTGCCACTCCCATGGAGACAAGTTTGAAATTGAGCCTTCATGATGTTGGTGATCATGCAAATGTTACTCTTTACCAAACGGTTGTTGGATGACTCATTTATGTATGCAACATGAATCCAGATATTCAGTTTGCAGTCTCACAGGTCAACAAATGTATGCATAGCCCAGGGTCTAAGCATTGGTAGGCTGTCAAGAGGATTTTCTACTACTTGAGTGGCACTTTACATCTTGTCTTGTTTTATCCCAAGGGGGATCATTTCCACCAGACTTACATGCTTTTTTGGACTTAGATTGGGCGGTTTGTTTTGACACCAGAGTGTCCACAAGTTATTTTTGTTTCATGCTTGGTAGTTCATGTATATCATAGTTGAGCAAGAAGCAACATATTGTGGCCACTTCTAGTTGTGAGGTTGAGTACAGGGCAGTCTTCACATCTACTTGAGTGTGTATGGCTCAGATGCCTTATGACTGATTTGGGTATTGGACAGGTTACTGCCAACACTATGTACATTGAGAGTCAGAGCGCATTGGCAGTTGCGGGAAACCCAGTTTTTCATGCTCGCACAAAGCACATTGAGGTGCATTACAACTATGTAAGGGAGAGGCTCTCAGTAGGAGAGATCGGCTTGGCTTATGTGCCAACACAAGATAACATTGCAGATATTTTCACAAAGGCATTGTCTCGTGAGAAGTTTGAAGCTTTTTGCAAAGCTTTGGGCTTACTCCCCTTTGTGGAGACTGGTCATGTCCTCAGGGCATGGAACTTCCCTTTACTCATTTGCCAGCTCTCATTCACTGCATGACTCCAGTGGGTATTTGTTACCATATACATGTGGTAGTGATGTGTCTGAACACACTTAGGACCGCCGAGGCATTTTTTCCTTCACTAGGAGGTTTTTTCCCCCGTGCATTGTATATACGCCCATCATTCTAGGGCTATCTATCTTTCCATTGCACACTAAGTAATACACTCTCTGTTATGTGTCTTGAGCTTCCTTCGTCTTCTCCAAGTTGTGTGTGTTTTCTTCCAACCCTAATTTCACTATCATGCACTCTCAAGGTAGAGCTTAGATGGCAATTTAGACAACTAGAGAAAAAAGAAATACAAGGGACTAACAATCCTTCAACAAGGATGTGTTATGTGCGTCAAGTGTGCACACCATTCTATCAAATTACTCATGAGAAAGGATTCCTTACATAGATGTAAGGGAGCCTCTAAATGCCCATGTGTAGCCGCCCTTAGATAGCCGAACTTGTCCATGTGTCCATGTGTGTGGCCGTCTTTGTGTAACCAAGTCCATTTAGGACTCTCCCATGCACCCATGTGTATCTGCTTTTGGGTAGAAAAGTTCTCATAGAACTCGGCCACCGGCCAAGGAAATCGGGCCACCAGCCAAAGACCATCGTCCGTCGACCACCGACCATCGTACGACCATTTTCCCATTGTCTTTTGGCTGCCGTTTGTCCAAGATATTCCAATGAAAGGAATGTCTTGTACCATCCATGATCACAAATAGAGATCTCATCAGAGTGAAAATCTGGAATCCACCAAATATATATGCACCATTGGCTTCTTCTCATATGGGGGCCTTACAAAATGTGCAGCATATATTGTGGTGGCAAAACTGAGAGAGGTGTTTGTTAGCAGCAAGCTAATCCGTGTAACATTTTTTGGGAGTTTTATTATAAAAACACTTATTCTTTTGATAAATTGGTAATATTGTAACTCCTATTTTCTAGTTGGGGCTATAAGCTTCCAGCTTGTATCAACTTATCCTTAGTTAGAGCTCCTAGATTACTAGTTTTTGACCAAAGAAACCTTGGCTAAGGTATAAAATCCTATTTTAACTTCTCTCCTTCTCGCGCTTCCTACTCCCTTCTCAATTGTCACATTGCAGTGCCATTTGTTGCGTTGCAACCGAAGGTAAGAGCTCTATGCATTGACGTAAACATATCATGGTAAACCATAGCTTTTGGCGGCATTGACCCGTGGCCTAATAAGGGCCTAATTTCATCATAAGTAGGAATTTAAGCTAGGAAATCACAAAATAAACATAGGCAGGCTATTGGGGTATCATTTGTGAGAAAATTGCTAACTTGGTTAAAACTAACACAGGAATCAGGTTGCATGTAAGGAATTGAAATGTTGACAGGAGTTGAACTCAAGTCAAGTGGAAAACGGATGACAATTCACTCCGTCAGTAAGTAGTCTATCCAGGTCTTAGCAAGTCTATATGAACCTTAGATCTAGTTGTATACTAGCAAATCAAAGCATATTTGGAGACACAGCTAGTAGGGTATCCACCGAAGAGAGTGTGAATTAAAGTGATCACTTGGACACTATCTTTGAATAAGTCTTAGACACCTATTCCAACTCAACATCTGAATTGTCTTCCTGTTTGACTCGTTCAAGAATCGAAACGACAGTGTGATATAAGCACATACTCACCTTTTATAAGACTAATAGCCATGGAGCTCAGGTTTACCTGGATCCTAATAGCCATGGAGCTCAGGTTTACCTGGATGCATGTCTAACCTCACATCCTATCTTATTGCAGTATTAGCGAGAACCACGATTAAATTGTCAATCCATGGGACAAAGGTGACTCGACTATTGCTTAGAGGCTACAAGAGGTTGTCAATCTCTCCGAAAAAAACTAACAACTTGCATCTAACTCAAGCTACACTCAAGTGACTGAAATCACCAAAACCCAATCGCTCATCGACAAAAACATCACATCCGTTACAGCATCAAATGACATCCAAACATAAAGAAACTTCTAGGACATGTCTATAAGACCTAAGCACACATGCTTATGGTCTCAAACCCCACTTTAAGTCAAGTTCCAAAATCGTGATTATTAACAGCAGTGGATTTTTTACCTAGTCGTTTTCGACCCAGAATGCATCTAAATGCTTAGCAATGATGCCCCAATACCCTACCTATGCTTAGTTTTTTATTTGAAAGTGTAAATTTCTAGTTATGATGAATTTAGGCCGCGGGTCGGCGATGCCAAAAGCTATGAAATACTGTGATGTGCTTACATCAATGTAGAGCTCTTATCTGCGCTTGCAATGCAACAAACATGACTGCAATGTGAGAACTGGGGAGGAAGTAGGAAGCGCGAGAAGGAGGGGAGTGAGCATCGTTAGCTCACGTTGTGTATTTCATTATCCAAAACTTAATAATAACTTTAAAAAATTGGCTTTTATACCTTAGCCAAGGTTTTTGGTGGTCAAAACTAATAATCTGGGAGTTCTACCAAAGATGGGTAATGACGAGTTGATACAATTTGGAAGCTTATAGCCCCGGCTCATTAATTACAGAGTTTTATCCGAAAAAATAGGAGTTACAATATTTCCAATTTATCAAAATAATAAGTGTTTTACAATGAGAACTCCAAAAAATGGTATCCGTGTTAGCTTGCTGCTAACATTCCCCCCCTCGTCGCATGTGTCATCCCTTGATATAGCTTTATGGACTGAAGTAGTCTTCAGGCTGGCGGCTGGCGAGGAGATCTTTAAGTGCACTTAGTGTCTTTTGGTATCTGATCTTCCTTTCTTTATCTGGCACTTACAAAAACTAAATAGTTACTATGTTCTTCAACTCCACTGCTAAGTAGACTACAAACATTGATGTGAGGTTGATGATCATTGACATAAATATCTTCATTCGCCAAGTGAAGAATCCTGTGTAGAACGTTTCCTCAAATGCTAGCATATTGTGTGAAGGTAGAAACATGCATCTGACGTAGAATCCATAGAGGACTTCTTCGGAAGGTTGGCCATTGAGATCATAGCACAAACCTTTATTACCCTCAAGGAATGACATCCAAGGGGCACCTGCTTGCCTTGGCTCATTGAACACTTTGATGCATGTGAGCAGCATTCGACAGATCTTATATAGCATAGCACATGACAAATCTGGTAGACTTTTAAAGAATGACATGGCACCCTTTAGGGTTTTCACTATGTATTCTTTAGTCGCTGGTCCCTTTTATGGAGCAGGAAATCTAGGGTAGTTTAGCCAAGTTGGCCGCTTCTTGAGTAGTGCCTCATGTGCTATCCAGGTCCTTACTCTTGGTACATGACAGAAAGTTGGATCTTTTTGCAGGGCCGCAAGTGCTCTCGTGAACAAAATCAAGTATCTTGGTTTTTTGTTCAGCCAGCTCAACCTCCACTTCGGTGGTCTTTATCTGTGCCCTTGACTTGCATGTCTGTGTAAAGCCTTTGTTTTACCTGTAGCAACTCAACTTTTATCAGAGTGTAGGGCAAGGACTGTTGGTGCCACTGAGCATTGATTTGATTGGGAGTGAGTTGTGTAACGTTGACGGACTGAAGAACTCTCAACTCCCAATCCATTGTTGTCTTCCACTGCTCATCTACCTCTTCTGTAATCTTTTCTTTCAGTGCATCTTCTTCAACCTTTGAGAGCTGGACCATGGGCATTGTGTCTTCTTCTGTAATGGTTACCTGAAAATCTTCCTCACCACTCATCTCTACTGTGGACTGTGTCTCCATTTTAGCAAATGATACTAAGGGTATTTCTATTTGAGGCTACTCCGAAGTGCCTGCCTCTTCTTGCGTTTCCATCTTTCCCTCTCTCAGTAGCTGGTTGACTCTTTTGAGTTCATATCTCCTTCAGCAGTTCATCTTCTCTTTGGACCCGCATCAAGGCCAGGTCTCTATGCTGAGATTGCTCTAACTTCAGCTCCAGCTCAAGGTCTTTATTTTTCTTTTCTAGTGCCTTGTAGAACTCGTCTGTTCCTTTGATCGAGGAGACGGGTGGATTTTCTCTTATTTACCGCAAGAATATCGTATTTACTGCAAGAATATCGCCTAATCATTGATTCTTTATCTTAAGTATTGTAGAGAGGCATTAGCTACATCTAGCTATACCTGGATTTTCTGAGCTAAGAGGGTGGTAGTGAGAAGTTCATTGTAACTTCTTTCAGCTGATCATCCTTGGCTTTACATGCATCTGACAGTTTGGTAAGCAGCTCACCCAGCTCTTCTATTTATTTTTGTTGCTTATCTCTAGCGAGCTGATGTTGTTCAGCTTCTGCTCTCAGTTCCTGCATTTGCCTCTGAAGATTGATGATGACATTAAGTCTGTCATCTAACTCCCCTTGGAGTGTATCGATCACCATCTCTAACTCTTTGGCCCTTGTGCTACGGCCAAGTGCTACTGAGCAAAGTCTTTCAGTCATCTCCTGCATTTGCTTAGCATATTTGTTAACCTACACGATGACTTCGTCATCCATTGCCAGTCTTCATGTCGTACCAACTGTGTTGATGTTTCTGCAGCCTCTTGTGTGTCTTTTGCCTGTGTCAAGACGGATGGTTGCTATTATTCTTGTAGCCATGGTTGTTCTTTTTCCGTGGAGGTAGAGGGTGATTCCTCTACCTTCTCTTGCTGTGTTGCGGTAGAGGGTGGCTCCTCCGCCTTTTGCTCCTTTGGCTGCTCAAATTGTGTAGTGTCCTCTTCTGTTGCAGGACTTGTGGTTGTTCTTTTTCCATGGAGGTAGAGGGTGGTTCCTATACCTTCTCTTGTTGTGCTGTGGTAGAGGGTGGCTCCTTTTCCTTTTGCTCCTTTGGCTGCTCAAACTGTGTGGTGTCCTCTTCTGTTGCAGGACTTGCTTCCTTTTTGGTCTTTGGCTCCTTCTCTATTGGCTGCTCTTGAGTAGATCTAGTTGCTTGTTGTGTAGATTCATCTGCCTTTTGCTATTCAGGCTCTTGTGTAGCTTCAACTACCTTCTCTTGTTTAGCTGCAGCTTCTTTAGTTGGCTCATTTGTAGTGTCTTTAACTGCCGATGATGGTGGTGGGCTCCGCATGGGTTGATCTTGGTGTTTAGAGATAGGAGAAGAGATGTGGGGAGAAACATCACCTTGGGCATGTTGTGCTTCTCCTTGTGTAGTGGTGTCCTCTGTTCTCTTTTGTTCTTCTTCCTCTTTTGCCTTCCTTTCCGGTTCTTTGGCTTCCTTTAGCTTTAAAGCTTCTACTTCTTGGTACATGCGTTCCACTGTTTCAGCGAGTTCTTCAGCCTCTTTCCTTGTGTGATGCTTGTTCCTTGGTCCCTTAAGTCCACTAGGTACCCATTCTTCCGGGTTCTTTCCTTGTGCTTGTCAGCTGCATTGGTATGCATGTTTCTCTCGTTCAAATCGGGCTTGCTTTTGCACGGGCTCTTCTTGGTGTGTTGCCACGGATTTTCTCTTCATTTCCTCTCTTTGTGCTCTCTTTTCTTCATTATCTAAGCTTTCACTGCTGTGCCTTTCTGGCGAGCTTTCAACCGACTCTTCATCATATTTGTAGGATCTCTTGGTTGATCTTGTAGCTTGAGGAGATGGTTGAGCTGACAGTATCCAAGTGTTTTGGTCTGGGGTAGGTGATAGGTTGTCGGCCATGCCAGTGGCATGGTATGCAACCCTTGTCAGTACCTTTGGTGCACCCAGGTAAGTAATCGTTCCTTCTTTCTTTGTGCATTTCAAAGTGGTCAAGACATATTGTACGTGGTCCACCGGTTGCCTGGTTGTTGACTTGAGGACTTGCGTAAAAGTGGTGGCAACCGCATGATTTGGCATGGTATACCTTGGTGGCCTTTTAGCCAGGAAGTGGAAGTGTTGGTGGTATAACCTGGCTGGCTCTTCCACTTGCTTGTGAATTAGGTCTGCAAGGTGGCTACGGTGGAGGTTTCTTTGGTGAAAGTACCTGCCATTTTCCTGTCCCTTGCCCTCATTAATTCCTTCTGTGGGCAGTCTAAGTGCTTCTGCCACTATTTCCTTGGTTATCACCACCTTTCAACTTTATTCCCTGAGGTCAAAAATCTGGGAAGTTCCATCTTCTTTAATCGTGGATAAAAGCTCATAAGCTTTTTGGAAATCCACGCCGCAAGGCTCCTGTTCATAGAAATCTCTGAGTCCTCGTCTGCAGTTGGCTTCTTTGGTCTCAGGCTTCGTCGGCAACATCATATACTTCTTTTGGTAGAAGTTGCAACTCTGCCTGATGTCCCTCCTCACTCTTGAATCTACCGGTGAACACTGTGGTGTGATGCTCCTCGAGTTGTTCTTTTGAAAGATAGGCTGTCTTGGCGGCTTTGACTAAATCTAGATCCAGTTGGTATGCGGGCAGCCCTTGCAATTTTACTTTCTGGTTGAGCTTCTTCTTGGCCCTCTCTGCTGCTTGCATGGCTCCTGTTCAGTGAATAGAGTGTCAAAGTTAGCAGATTTGTCGAATTTTTCTCTGAAACGTCCTTGAGTCTGAAATGCTGACAATTTTGGTCCAATTTGCTTCAAATCAACTTTTGAACAAGCATAGATGCATAAAAACATGCAAGGTACAAAATTGTAAAGTCCAAACAAAATTTTGCAACCAAAGTAAATAATCGTGATTATTTACAGCTGAGTATTTTTTTCAACATTTTGCAAACTTGGCATCACAGGCTTGAAGTATATACCAAATACATACTCTGAGTGAAATATGGACTCATTTGGATGGATAGGGTGAAAATGGTACCATATTTTGGCTTTAGGTCTCTGAAACAGTAGATATAATGTAAATTTGAGATTTTGAGCTCCAAATTTGTTCAAACTTGGCTAATGGGCCTAACACATCATGTACTTTGGATGTATGATGGCAAAATATCCAAATTCCCCCATTTTGGCTAGAAAGTAAATAATCGCGATTATTAACATATCTACCAAAATCAACATTTTTTGGTACAAATTGGTTCTAGGCATTGTATAGACCTTGTTTATGTGATATGAGGTGATTTGGATCAAGAAATGTGGTCCATAACCCAAAAATTGGCTTGCAAAGACTCCTTTGCGTTTTCTAGCAATTTTCCAAGTTATAGGTGCTCATTTTGGCTCATACTTGATTTTTGGCATGTAATAGGTGTGTACACATGATAGGTGAGGTGATGATACAACTTCCAAGCAAAAATAGTGCAAAAGTAAATAATAGCGATTAATTACAGCAGTCACAATTTTTTTGCAAAACTTAAAAATTTTGACCTAAACACATTCTATACACCTAAAAAAAGTCATAAATTGAATTTGGTCAAGTTTGGTCTTGCCGGCATCACTTTGTGCTTTGTTGAGTCTGAAATCACCAATTTTTGTGACTACTGCCTGTTGAGTTGGTCAGTCAATTTTGAGGCTTTGGACTTGTCCACAACATAGTCATGAAGCAACTCATCCAATTCTGGCTCATTTGGAGTCAGTTTGTCCCCATATGTCAAATTTGACTCTTTGTAGCCTTCGATTCATTTTCTTCTTTTCGAGGGCTTTGCTTGATTGATTTCACGAAACCAATCATATACATTGTATATGAACCTCGTAGGCAAGCTGTCTGTGGAGTCAAATCTGAATTTTGGCATTTGCCAAAAACCTAGCTTTTCTATTGGGGACCCCCTCAACCCCTGCCGAATGGTCAACTGATGATATAGAAAGGTTAAATTATATTAGGGCATGCTACAGTTCAAATTCCATCTGATTTGGTCGAGTTGACAGGCCGCTATGGTCAGTTTTTGGTCATAGGTCTTCGTGCTCTGCTCGATTTCTAGGGTTTTTTCTAGAAGTTTAGACTAGCTACTAGCCATACAAAATGGATCATTGACGAGTAAAGAACTTACCCCTCATGTCTTGTGTGAGATGGTGTTGAAAACAGGCAACTGTAGACTCCGGAAAAAACACACAAAAGAGGTCAAAAAGCTCTCTCTGCAAAGGCCACAAGTGGAAATGAGGTGGTTTTAACCTACCTTGGATATCTATACCCGGACTTCCCGAACCAATTTTTCTCAGATTCCCTCGTTAGTCCTACTAGGCCATGAAATCTATGTTAGACTCAAAATTTCCGTGATCGGATTCATGTAGCTCATTCTGCAAGAATTTTGCAAAAGTAGGTATGGCCGCTTAATTTAGGCTTCCCGCTTCCATCTCCTGATTTCATTGAAAATTTTTTTGCTTGTCCGCCTTGTCTTTATGATCACCATCGTGTCTTCCATTTTTATATCTGAGCTTCTATGCTATTTATTATTAATTTTTGACTTGTTTATTGAAAAAATCAAAGAACATAACAAAAAAGTAAAGTGAAAATCCAATAATTAAGAAAATCCTTAAAAAAACTCAGATTTATTATTTTTTATTGAATTTCTTTGTTTTAAGTCTCATTATCAATAAGAATGATGAAAAATAACCAAAAAGGACTATTTTTTATGAGTTTCTGATAGTATATACACTATTTACACTCATCGAGAACATATTATCAGTGAATTTTTCCTTGATGATGAATTATAAGGGTATTATTAGGTAATTTTGCAAAAAATCACACATTAACATTGAACTTTTTCCTCCCTCTTCAAACATTACCCTTAATTACTTATTACTTAGTACCCTTCCACCCCTCCTAGATGGTGTACTCCGATACGACTGTGTGCATGGGTTGAACAATCCTGTCTATGCATAGTTTTGGTTGGCTCTACCATGCTTGGAAGATCAATGCAATTCAAACCACTATGTTGTGCAAGAGCTAGGTCTTGAGTAATTAACTCAAGGGTTTTTGATGTCGAGGTTTGTTGTTGATGTCTTCCAAAGAGCAAATCTTGTAGCTTGTGTGCTCTCTGTTTGATTGTATCATCAGGATGCTTCAGCATGCTGATTGCTTGAGCTGTTGGTAGCACTTTTGACTGTTGTCGAGCTTTTTCTCGCCATTGGTAGCTTAGTTTTCTTGTTTTTGTATGGTGTGGTGGAGTCTTTTGAGACTTAACTCGCCATTACTTGATTGATCTTACGGTTTTGGAGAAGATAAGTGCTCCTTTTTTTTCCAAACCAATTTCATGTTAGGTTCCTTACTCGGAGATGCTCGTCTTTGTGTTTTTACCCTTGAAACCTTCTTTTGTTTTGTCAGTGAAGTTTTGGGCACCCAGATTTGAATCGGCTTATCCTTAAGCTGTGCTTTTGGTACCCAAATTTTCCTGACTCCTTGCATGCTACTTGTAGCATTTTCTTGTTGAGGGGATGGAGAAGATTGATTACTTCGCATTTTGGTCTACTGATTGCTTCCTTTCCATTCCTCCTTGCTTGGTGCAATTGGAACAATGAGTTGCCCGCCTTTAGGTGATAGCCTTAGTTGATGTGTATCCCAATCTGGTGCTGCTTTGTATGTTCGCATCCAAGGAATTCCAAGAATCATTGTCTCATCATGTGTTCACCTGGCAAGCATACAAACTAATGAGGACATGAACATCCATGTACTTATCACATTCAAGTTGACTACTCTCAATGTTGGGGTTGGGTTCTTGTTGCATCCTTTGATTGTCTCTATTCCTGCTGTCAATGCTTGACTTGTTGCCTTCTTGTACGTGGAATAACTGACTGCATTTACTCTAGCTCCTGTGTCGACCAAAGCATTGGTGCTATGATAGTTGAGTTGTACTTTGATGCGCAGGTTCATTCCGTTTAACCAGTCATCATTTATTGAAACTGCGTCCTTAGGTAATTCCCATTGTCGGTCATCTATTTCCAGAGTGTTGATGGGAATCGATATCTGTTGATTCTTGAGAGAAGCTTTTTGTTTGAGTACACGAAGCTGAACTTCCTCTTGGGCTTCATCAATAACCTGTTGTTGTTTAATCCTCCTTTGCGTGGCTGCATGTATTCTTTTGAGCAATTCATTGGTTAGTGGCAAATTGTATTTCTTTAAACAATATCCACTAATCCAATTAGCCACTGATTCACCATCTAGGGTGGACAATTTTACTGCTCCACTTGGAGATACATCTTCAATGATAAATGGTCCATTTTCCTTTTTCTTAAACTTGGGAATGTCTTGTTGAAGGGAATAGACTAAAACTAAGTCCCCTTTCTTGAAGATTTTTGTGATTAAGTGGGAATCAAAAAACTATTTTTGTTTCTGCTTTTGTGCATAGATGTGAGCTACAGCAGTTAGCCTTTGCTCATCTAGCTTTTCCAAATCTTCAAGTCTTTCTGACAATTCATGTGTAGTCCACTCAAGATTCCGTGCTACCCTTAATGTCGGCAATAGAAATTCTATTGGCAGTATGGCATCAAGACCATAAACAAGATTAAAGGGTGTAGCATTTAAAGTTGTTTTGAATGAAACTCGATAAGCCCATAGAGTAGCATGGAGATTCATTTCCCAGTCTGTCCTTCCTGAACTAACCACTTTAGTCAGCACCGAGCTAAGAATTTTGTTCGTATGCTCAACTTGTCCGTTTGCTTGTGGGTGATAGGGAGTTGATTTGTTATGGATGACCATAAACTCATTAAGCAAATACTCGATTACCTCATTGAGGAAATGAGTTCCCTGATCACTGACAATTTCTATTGGCAGTCCATATCTCATGAATACATACTCATATAAGAATGCATCAGCGGTTCTGGTATCATTCTTTTGAGTTTCTTTAGCCTCTGCCCACTTGGTCAAATAGTCCGTAGCCACAATGATATATTGAGCTTGGGTTCTATAAGCAAGTGGTTGTATTGGCCCAACAAAATCTATACCCAATTTTGCAAAAGCTCTAGCCCACATCATTGGTCTTAAGGGCATGCTATCTAAACGTGTTGGCATTTTTGCTCATTGACAAGCATCACACCTTGGAACATATTCTTTGGCATCTGCAAAAAGTGTTGGCCACCAGATGCCTGCCATCAAGATTGCTCTTGTGCTGGTCTCACTAGAAAAGTGACCTCCAGCTAATACAGCATGTGCTTGTTCTATAATCAGAATATACTCGTCTTCATTTGCACAAAGACGCAAATGTTGATCTTTACCTCTCCGATACAATTGGTTCCCAATAAGAGCATAGTCTCTTGCTTCATTTTCAATTGCTCTTTGACACCGTTTACTCATATCCTCAGGAAATGTTCGGCTCGATAAGTAAGTACACAGATAGTTAATCCTCTTAAGAATAGGTGACATTTGAAACAATGTTACATTGAGGTATGGGTGTTTGTTTTTGACATTGAGGTCAAAACTCGTTGCATAGTTTGGTCTTCCGCAAAGTGAAGTCCTACTATGGTAGTATGTGCTTGACTTAGGTACTGTTTTTTTCTTCAGGATTAATGCATAAGAGTAGTATTCTATCTCGATTTCTTTTATATAGCCTACCGGCTAGTAATTGATACATAGACAATTGCTCAATTAATCTGATTGTAATAGGAAGTGGTATTTGTGAATCCACTTGAGCTATTGTCATCAATGACACCATGTTTTCCGACCATCGAGGTATCATTTCCATGGAGAAAAAATAGGCATCTGGTAGATCATCGTCTACCCCTTTAGGTGATTTTTCTGAAACAATCCTTGACAAATGATCTGCCTGTTGATGTGTAGTACCCTTTTTTACAACCACAGTGAAATCAAATTCCAGAAGAATGATGAACCATCTCACTATTCTTCCTGTGCCGCATGGCTTGTTGACTAAATACAGTAAAGCTTGGTGGTCTACAAAGAACACAAACTTGTTGGCTAATAGGTAATGTCTATACTTTTTAACAGCATAGATCATTCCTAAACCTTCTCTTTCGGTGGTGTTGTAATTCTTTTCCACCATGTTCAACTGTCAGCTAGCATAAGAAATAGAAAAGTCAATTTTCTCGTCTCCTGGTTGAGCTAGTATACAACCAATACCAAAATTGAAAGCATCTACATGTATGTGAAATATCTTATTCCAATATGGTGCTTTCAATATTGGAGATGAGGTGAGAGCTTGCTTAAGCTTCATGAAGGATTCTCCACATGCCTCGGTCCACTCAAAGTGTGTAATCAATCTATATATGGATTTTGCAATTATAGCATACAGGTAGATGAACCATCGATAATATACGCAACGCCCCATGAAGTCTTATACCCCCTTCACTGTTGTTGGTCTAGGCAATTCAGCAATGATATGAATTTTTTCAATATCAGTAGCTATGCCATTTTTAGACACTATATGTCCAAGAATTTTTCCTTGTCTACCCATGAATGTGCACTTTTCAGAATTTAATCAAATCCTATAAAGTCTACATTTTTCGAATACCTTTTTGAGGTGTTCAAAATGATCAGCCCGGATTGATGAATGTACGCATAGATCATCCATATATACTTCTAAGAATCTCTTAAGATATTCTTTAAAAGCATGGCTCATCAACCTTTGAAATGTGGTTGGAGCATTAGTTAACCCAAATGGCATAACCCGATAGGAAAAAATACCCCATTCTGTTGCAAAAGCAGTTTTATGCTTATCTTTTGGGTCAACGATTGTATCCCAAAAAACCATCTAAGAAGCTGTAAGCTTCTTTTCTTGCACTCTAAAACATGCTCACTGAGTGGAAGAGGAAAGCTATCTCTAATGGTAGCTGCATTCACCTTTTTGAGATTAACACGCACTCATAATTTTTCATTCTTCTTGGGTACTATCAATTGGAGACACCCAATTTGTGTGTTCAATTTCGTAAATGAATTTGGCTTCCTTTAGTTTTTCAATCTCTTATTTTATCTTCCTAGGAAATGTTTCATTATATGTTTATGGCCTTTGTCTACTTGGTTTTGCATCATCTCTCATGGGTATGGTATGTTGACAGATTTCTGGATCAACACCCTTGAGATCCTTGTAAGACCAAGCGAAGATATCTCGGTATTCCTTTAGCAAGCTTAGCAAAAGCTCTTCTTCTTCTTATGTTAGGTCATTTGCAATGCAAGCAGGTCTATGGCTCTTCTCTTGGTTCAGCCAGATCTATCTTTTTAGCGTTTTCAGGCCCTTCATAGGACTCGCCCTGTTTTCGTAGTTCCCTAACCGGTTATTCGACTATGATTTTTTGATCTTGGAGAGTATACTTTTTGTAATGGGATGGAACACTCATTACATCCTTACCATCCTCTTCCGTGGTTTTCATTTCGGTCCTATATATCTCCTTTATAGATTCTTTCAACTCTTGATATTTCTTTTTCCGCTCAACTTGTGTCATGTTTGGCTTCTTATCCTGCTGGTTTGCTTGAATATCCTTCCTTGTTTTTCTCGATGTTTTAGACATTTTTGGATTTTTGTTTGAAGGATATCTGCCAGTGATTTTGTCCTTGACACAATCACTTGCATCTATCTGCATGAGGAATTGTGTTCTACTGGAGATTGATGGCATAGGTCGTGTTTTCACGTTTCTGGTATCTCTTTTTTGTCTATACCATTTTTGTATTCTTGATTTCTTGTTGGGAAAGTCAAAAAACTTTTCCTCCCCTCCTTTCAAGAGTATCTTAGCTCTCACATGTTCTTTTTCTGACCCCGAACCTTCTGAGGTAGCTAAGTGTTCATCTAACTCATTTGTTGCATCGTAGTAGAGGTCTAAAAAGACTTGTTGAGCTTTCATCAATTCCTTGGGTTTCTCATCTTCATCTTCAATGTTGAGGGTTGAAATCATTTGGATGGGAATTATGTCGTAGCCATCCTCATTGCAAAATTGAGTAGGCTTAGACGTATTCACACATACATCCATGGTCGCTAAAATTTGAGTCCACTCAAATGGCTCAAACAAATGCTCTCGAAAGGGTTCAGGTACATAGGTTTCATCTGTTCAATCGCTTTCTAGAATACATTCTTCTCGTTTTAAGCTTCCATTTTCTGAAGCTCCACACATCCAAATAGGAGTGTCTTTGTTTAACCAGGATGGAAGCTTAGTTTCAGTCGAAGAGACTGAATCAAACTCTTGTATGGGTGTTTTCAAGACATCTCTATAAGTGTGATCTTTTAGACAAGAGTGATTTACTCTTGTTATAGATCCCACTTGCTTCAAGTACAGATAATTGTTGTCCCAATCTTGGATAAGTTGTACCTGCCGCATGAAAGGTCTTTCCAATATGATTTCATAATTGAGTTTTTTCCCAAAGTCTACTATGGCAAAAGTGTGTTGATATTCAATTCCACAAGAATTGACTATCACCTTTTCAAGAAGCCCTAATGGTCTCTCAATGTGTCCGTCAGCCAATTGCAATTTCATTCAAGTTTGTCTAATGGCTGGTTGTTCCCAAGATTCCCGTAGTGCTTTCGTGGCTATGGCTATGCCTGCTCCACTATCAAGTATTCCATGGTTTCAATGTCATTATATTTGACTGGAAGGGTGGTGTTTCCTTCTTCCCCTTCGTAATATTCTCCGACTTTGTTAAATGGAACAGATCAAATATCTTTGTTGTCCATTTTGTTTTTTAATTTTTTCAATTTTTTTAAGATTAGTCCCGTTATCCCCATCTTCTCTTGGGTTTTCTATAGATCATTCCATAAGTATGGTCTGAGTTTTAACAGTTCTCCCAAGGTAAGAGTGCATTGGATGGTTGTACACATGATTGAATGAATGTTGTCTACTTCTAAGGTCTTCTCAGCTCTATTTACTTGAGTGGTCTTACACACTATGGATTCATCTTCGTTATCTCTCACGTAAGAAGGTAATGTTTTCATGGTCAATGGTTTCCTGAAGCTTCAGATCCGCAATCCCCATACAAGGATTGTACATCCATATTCATAACAAGAGGTAGGTTATCCAACCAAACTTCCTCTATAGGAGCTGACTTTAGAGTTAGGCTCCCATCATTGATCTTTCTAACTTTTTCCCATAAGTGTCCTGGCCATTCTTCCTCTACGAATGGAATTCCGTCCAAGGCATCTTCGATGTCCAGCACTATAAGTTCTGGTTCTTTTGTTTCAAGGTGGGGTTCTGCCAACACATCGGGTTTTTCTTTAGTGTCTCTTACCACAAGCTCTTCAGGTTTTGTGATGCTTTCAAGCTTGGGTTTTTGTTTTTTTAGCATTTCTTGCAGGATTCTTACCAAATTTTGATAAGCTTCCGGCTTAGCTGCTTCCATGTCTGGAGAAGGATAGTTTTTCCTTTTGTTTTCCATGTTTTGTCTTGCTTTAAGTCCTGCTTGGTAGGATTTCAAGGCTGCGTTAATAGGCTCAAAAATTTTATCAACCAGAATGGATCCTCCCGATTTCACGGTTGTTTCCTTGATTTCACTTTTAATTTCTTTCACCTTTTCTTGGAATAGCTTTTTGGCTTTCTCCTCGATTTCAACCCGTTGTTTTTGTTTTCTCATCTCATACCTTTTGCTTCTGCTTCTTTTGATCCTTTTACAGGAAACTTTTGTATTTTTTGAATCATTAGGGGAGTTGTGTTTCTTTTTATTGGCTTGGGCTCTAGTGATTACCTTGATTGGAACAATCGATTCACTCTTTGATGAGCTACTAGGTATCACTTGGACTACGTTTACTACTATTTTATCCTTGTTTGAAGGATTTTTAGAACAATCTTCCAAAAAGTGTCCTCCCTTTTTGCAACATTGTACGCAATAGGCTTCAATTGGCTTGAGGTTTTTGTCAAGCTCTGGACATTCATTTTTCCAATGATCATCTGCACCACAGTTGTGATAGTTTCTCGTTCTTGGCTTAATCATGGGTCTTACCATCGGAGGTCTGACACCTTCATTAGCTACATAATACATTGGTGCGAGCTCTGGTGGAGCATAAGTCCTGGTTTCTTCCATCGATGGTGGATGTGAATAATACCAATATCCTTCTACCATTATCGTAGATGGACTAGGCTCTGCATAGGGTGTAACAGGCACTAACGCTTGTTCATCTATGATTTCTTCGGAATGCATGCACTTTACAGGCACTGCATTATGTCCTGGGTACGGAGGTTGTTGACCTAACATAGGTTGAGGTCTTTCCATACCCATTGGTGGCCTTTGAGCTTGGGCCATATTAGGCTGATATCTGTACATGGGTTGTCCTTGTGGCCTCATAGGCACGTACTGAACATTGCCATCATACTTTGGTCTAAAGTAGCACTCGTGGGTCTCATGGTTGGTCCATTTACCCTCAATTGCACACCATTTTTGTGGCCTAATTGGTTGTCCTTGTTGAGGTATCCCTTGTCCTGGTCCCCTCATAGGTGCTTTTTGCATGTTGTTCATCATGTCGTTCATCCTTTTGAGCATATTTTCTATGGCTGAAAGTGGTGCTGCAGTAGCCGTTTCCACTTGTGTTGGTTTAGTGGATGTTGTTTTCTCGCTTTGGTTATCCTTAGGGACATCTTCTTCGTTAAAAATATCACAATTGTCTCCTAAGTCAATAACATCTAATAACACACTCTTCTGGGGTTGTATGCTTTCTACTATAGAGTATAGCATGGAGTTCTTTGTTTAGCAGTCCCTCTAGAAACAAGGATACGATTCATTCTTCTGTAGGTATCTCTAGCCCTGGGCATCTGGCAATGTATTGTTTCATTCGAGTTGCACAATTTCAACAGACTCACCATGTTTCTGTTTAAAGCTGTAGATTTGAGCTACCGTATTATGTTTGATCCCCGTTCCTTGAGCTAATGTGTTCAAGTCCATGATTGACCTTGGTGGAATGTTTTGGAACCATGTCAATTCTTTTCCTTAATGTCATTCCAAATCCTTCGAATTGAGTATGGAAATCGAATATACGTTCTACTCTTAGCACTTGCTTAAAGCTTGCTAAGTGGTCGTATGGATCTCCTGATCCACTGTATTTTTTGACCCATTTCTAAAAATCAACTGGTCTGACGCGTCTGTTTGGTTCAACTCCTGGTCTCCTAGCAGTTGGTCATGTTCCGAGTCCTACAAGCCAGTCTTTTGGAAATAGTGACTCATGTAGCCTTGGACTGGCCTTAGTGTCTCCCCATTTTCTACGTGATGAGGTGGTTTCTAGTTTCTTAACATTACTCTCAGATGATCTCTCACGGTGTTCATCTCTTGGAATTGTTTCTGGTCCTTGTCCCAATATCCAATCCCTTATGGAATACCCTTGGTATTTGCTGTGTTCTACCTCCTCAGGAGTCATCATAACAAAGTCTCTAAACAGGTAGGTTGGTAGGTGTGTTGATCCCTGATCTTTGATCTTGAAGATATAGATGATCTTCATGGCCGTTAGTTGTCCTGATTTGGCATGCAAAGTCCACAAAAGATCTTTTATGTTTCTCTCCTCCCAACAATAGACTCCGATCCTAGGATTATCCATACTAAGTTGTTTCAAAGGCTTCAAATCTACTTGATCGTATCCCTCGAATTCTTAAGTTGGTGGTTCTTCTTTTGCTGACATATCTGGGATTATGGTGTTTACTTCTAACCCCTATTTGTGTATCACATCAGGGTTTTCAGCCTGTACATACTGAGTTCCGTTTCTGTCCATTTACATTTTTCCTTGTTTGTTTGCCCTAATCTCTTCTTCGAACTCAATACCATGGTCATCAATGCAAATAGCATACTCCTCGTTAGGGTCCAAGTAAACCTGAGCTCCATGGCGGTTAGTCTTATAAAAAGAGAGTATATTCTTATAGCACATTGTCATTCCGGTTTTCAAGTGAGTTGAGTAAGAAGACATTTCAGATGTTGAATCTGAAAAAGTGTCTGAAACTTCTTCAAGGATTGTGTGCAAGGAATTGCCTTGATTCATGCTTTCTTCGGTGGATACTATACTGGAGGTTTCTCAGAGTATGCCTTGATTTTCTAGTACACGACCAGATCTAAGGTTCATATAGACTTATGAAGCCCTGGTTAGAGTACTTACCTTTGGATTGACTTGTTGTCAATTTCTACTTAATTTAATTGCAACTTCTGTCAAGCTACTGATTCTTCGTCTACAACCTAATTCCTGTACAAATTTGATCAAGTTAGCTATTCTTCTATGAAAACAGTAGAGGTTTTGCTAACTCTCGTGATTGGTCTATGTGTACCACTTCAAATTGAGCTATGAGAGTTAGCAATTGACTTTCAGATTCGACTTTAGCAAAAAATCAAAGGTTTAATCTGCACTTTGGAAACCGAGTGAACATGTACCAAGGCAGATCCGATTGAACCCAAAATTTCCCGGTGGATTTGTATTATGTTGGTCTAACACTTCAGTTCAAAATTCAAAACTAATGTCCGTGGGTACCATTAGTAAATAATCACGATAATTTACTTTTGCTAGTTTTTTGCACTTTTTGGCTTGGTTTGGCAAGTATACAACCTGTGAAAGTCCTTGGACAAGTTTCAACAAGTTTGGACAAAATCTGATCAAGTTTATCAACTGTTTTGTGTTCGTAGACTCTGATTTCAAGAATATGGCTTAAGTCTCACTTTTATGATCCAAATTGCACCAAAATTGATTTGTGGGGTCTTCTTGATATGCTTGACCTTGTGGTATACTCAATTTTGCAAATTTGTCAATTTTTGAAGCAGATGTAAATAATCACGAGTATTTACTCCAGCTATATTTTTATAAATTTTTGTCCCAACTTTGACACAAACCTATTAAGCACCTCAAGTTAAGGTCGCTAGCCAAGTTTCATCAAGTTTGGACAACTTTTGGTCAAATGGTCATCAATTTTCTATCCGCAGACTAACTTTGCAAAGTTGGTCATAATTTTCAATCCAGTGGGCTTATTACAACATGATAAAACTAGTGGTATGCTAACTTGGTCAAAAAAGTTGAAAAAAGGGATAGATGTAAATAATCGCGATTATTTACAACTAACTTTTTACATCTTTTTGGTCAGCTGAGCATTTACACATGTTTATCATATCAATATAAGCCTATGAATCAAATTTCAACAAGTTTGGACAAATTTTTTTCAAATTTACACTCAAGATTCAGAAAGACAATACAAACTTTAGTTTTTACCCAATTTTTTTCCAATTTGGTGATCCAAATCTTTTGGGCCTTTACGAAAGTTTTTTGTACACACATGCAATAATTCAATGATATGAACCTTGGTCAAATCTGAGCTAAAAGTTAATAATCGCGATTATTAACTTTAGGCTTGAAATGAACACTTTTTTGTAATTTTTTCAAAGATAGTCTTTGCATGAGCTATTTTAAGCCTATGAATCAAGTCAAAACTCAATTTGGCCTAAAATATGAAGAAAAAGTAAATAATCTGAGTTTTGGCCAACTCTTGAAATTTTTACCTGGAAGAGTCCTTGAGCTTACCAACTGGTCCAGACAACTTTTAAGCTTACTCTCCAGTCGGATTGAGTGGATTCGAGTCTTTTCGTGCTATTTCTAGCCGTAGACCTGAAATTTTGCGAACTTCCAATAACAACTCACACTTGATTCTTTCAGAGAGAGCAATGTTCTAAATTCCAACTCGGATCCTACTTACCCTACTCCTAGATTCTCATGCAATGGAGTTGTGGAAAGTGTCCACAAACACTCATTTTCTTGTCTTTTATGGTTTTCTGAGCATTGATCTTAAGACTTGTCTCGTCTACCAATCATCCTCAAAATCCTAATCTGTTTCTACAATCCTACAATCCTAAAGGCACTCACCAAGTACAATTACTTCCAATCTACCTCTACACAGCAAAAGACGACAATCTTAGGCTATGCGGTCTCTAAAAGAAAGTTTTGAACTCTAAGCGATCCTAAAGGAAGTCAAAGGATAACTTCACAAGACACTCAGGTTTTCCCTAGTTTAGATCTCTTCGGTCCCCGCCAGCGGTGCCAAATGTGGGACTCATGTCTAACCTCACCATCCTATCTTATTGCAGTATTAGCAAGAACCACGATTAAATTGTCAATCCATGGGACGAAGCTGAATCGACTAGTGCATAGAGGCTACAAGAGGTTGTCAATCTCTTGAAAAACAACTAACAACCTGCATCTAACTCAAGCTACACTCAAGTGACTGAAATCACCAAAAGCCAATCGCTCATCGGCAAACAAATCACATCCATTACAGCATCAAATGACATCCAAATGTAAGGAAACTTCTAGGACATGTTTATAAGACCTAAGCACACATGCTTATGGTCTCAAACCCCACTTTAGGTGAAGTTCCAAAATCATGATTATTAACATCAGTGTATTTTTGACCTAGTCGTTTTTTATCCAAAATGCATCTAAATGCTTAGCAATGATGCCCCAATACCCCGCCCATGCTTAGTTTTTGATTTGAAAGTATAAATTCCTAGTTATGATGAAACTAGGCCGTGGGTCAACGATGCCAAAAGCTACGAAATATCGTGATGTGCTTACGTCAATGCGTAGAGCTCTAACATGCGGTTGCAATGCAACAAACGCGACTGCAATGTGACAACCAAGGAGGGAGTAGGAAGTGCGAGAAGTAGAGGAGTGAACATCGTTAGCTCACGCTGTGTATTATCCAAAACTCAATAATAACTTACAAAAATTGGCTTTTATACCTTAGCCAAGGTTTTTGGTGGTCAAAACTCATTCCTATCCCTTCTTGTTCTATGGTTGTGTAATTGTTTTCTACACTATTTCACTAGCATAGAAAGCTAGAAAATCCATTGTTCCTTCTCTTGGTTGAGTCAAGATATGGCTAGCCTATAGCAAATGCCAAGGCATCAAAGTGAACATGGAATATTCTATACCAATCCGGTGCTTTAAGTACTGGAGATGATATAAGTGCATCCTTAAGTTTTGTGAATGGCTCCTTTGTCCAATCAAACGACTCATCACACTCCTTTGTCCAATCAAAGACAACTATCAACCTATATAGGGGTTGTGCAATGATTGCACACATGTATATGAACCATCGATAGTATCCACAATGTCCCATGAAAGATTGTACCTATCTGGAATTATTTGGCCTTGGCATTTCCACAATCACCTTGATCTTGTCAAGATCTGTAGACATACCATTCTTCGAGACAATATGTCCCAAAATTTTGCCTTGTCTTACCATGAAGGCACATTTTTCAAGCTTTAGGCAGATTTTGTAAGTTTTAAATTTCTCAGATACTTTTTTGAGATGCTCAATGTAATTGACCCTAAGGATAGAGTGAACACAAATTTCATCCATGTATATTTCCAAAAATATCTACAAGTATTCTTTGAAAGCATGTATCATTAGTCTTTGGAATGTGGTTGATGCATTGGTCAAGCCAAAAGGCATTACCCTATAAGAGTAGATTCCCATTCTGTGGAAAATACCATTTTGTATTGATATTCTACCGTGATAATCAATTAATTGTATCTTGAGAACCCATCTAAAAATGAGTAGGCTTGTTTGCAAGCCACTCGTTCGAGCACATGTTCCATGATTTGGTAAGGGATAGTTACCTCCTATTGTTGCAACATTCGCTTTTTTGAGATTCACACAGACACGTGATTTTCCATTTTTCTCGGGGACAACCACAATGAGTGACACACAATCAGTGTGTTCAATCTTGTAGATGAATTTTGCCTCTTTAAGCTTATCAATATCCTCTTTAATGCGTTTGGGAAATGTGTCATTATAGGTATAGGGACATTGTCTATAGGGTTTGGCATCAAGCTTCAAGGGAATCGTGTGATGACATTTGGATGGATCCACCCCCTTGAGGTCTTTGTATGATCATGCAAAAACATCTCTATACTCCTTGAGAAGTTGGATGAGCAGCTCCTCTTCTTCCGAGCTCAAGTTTGTCGCTATGTGGGTTGCTCTTGCAGCCTCTCCAGGTTCCACTAGGTTTATTTGTTTAACGTTTTTCGGGCCATCATTGGATTCATTTCCTTTTTTCTCCCTGATTGGTTGAGTCATCAATAGTTTCCTGTCTCTATCTCCGTTGTCCATGTTTCCTTCAGGGTTCTTTTGAGTTCTTGGTATTTCTTTTTACGCTCGCCCTTGGTCCATTTTAGTTCTCCAAACTCATCCATACCTGGTTCTTGTGGTTTCTTTTGTTTTGTTTCCTTTTCAATCTTTTGAGCTTGCTTCCTCAAGCTCCTAGCACTCTCTTTTGTTTTTGCATCTTGTGTTTTTATGAATTGACCAAAGGTTTTTTCTTTTACGCAATCTTCTACCTTTGGAAGCATAAAAATTTGTGTTTTCCCTTTCACTCTTGGCATCGGATTTCCTTTGGCCATGTTTAAGGATCTTTTCATTATGTAGCGTTGTTGCCACTTAGGTTTTTGATTTGGAAAATCATAAAACTTGACATCCGTTATGGTTTCTTCTTGATCACTTGGGTTGTCCGAGCATTCACCATCTGCATCTTCATCATACTTGAAATGCTCTAGAGAGTTGAAAAACGACTCTTCCTCTCCGTCCTCATCCTGTTGTCTTATTTTGGGTTCATTTGAGGCTTGATCCTTAGCCTATTCCTCAACTCCATTGACCATGTAATATGAGTTCACGTCATAGCCATCCTTTTTGCAAAACTTTGTTATGGGACCATCAGCCATAGCGCACACATCCAAAGTTGCCAAAATGTGTTCCTATCCTAAAGATTCTAGATCTTCTTCTGGAAAGGGCTCTGAAATGTAGTCTTTATCTTCCAAAACCCTTTCTAAGATGCACTCTTTTTGCTTTAAGCTTACACATTTTGAATCTCCGCACATCCATAGTTGCTTAGACTTACCTAACCATGCTGGGAGTTTAGATCCTACTAATAAAGTTGAATCAAACTCCTTAAATGGTGTTCTTGCAACATCCTTGTAAATATGGTCTTTTAGGTTTATCATAGTTGTTGTTTCCATGTTTCTTATGTATATATAGTCATACCCCCAATCTTGTAGGATTTTTAGTTTTCTCATGAATGGTATTCCAAGTATGATATTGAAGTTGTTCTTCTTGCCAAAATCAACAATAGAAAACATATGCTCATATTCAATTCAAGAGGTAACAATTACTTTCTCTAGAAGCCCTAGGGGTTTCTCTTTATACCCATCTGCAAGCTGCAGTTTCATTCTTGTTGCTTTTAAAGCAGGTTTTTTCCATGTTTTTTTTGTAGCAATGGCTACCCCACCTCCATCGTCAAGAATTTCCATGGTATTGACACCTTGAAATTCCACAAGAAGAGTCATGTTGCCAGAGTGTTTCCATCTTGTCCTTTTCAATATTCTTCAACTTTGTTCAACAATACTGGACTGGTAGTAAGATGCGGTTTTCCAAGTTCTTAGATTCCCTCTTGAATTTGTGTTGAAGGTTCCTTTACATCAAACTTTTCCAAACAACTTCTTACCATCATCCACATGTTTAGTCGTATTTGTAGCAGCTTAGCTAATGTTAGTATGCATGTCACAGGCATTGAAAAAATGTCTATCGTCTAGCCCTTTAGAGTCAATGACTTCCTTGGAAGAAAGTCTTTGTGACAGGACTACAACATCTAATTTGGCCTCGTGTTCTCCCATGTCATAATAATCAATATCTAATTCTCCTAAATGATTTTCTCATATTAAACTGATCATTTAATGTGGGGAAGGCCAGGGGAGAAAAAGCTAGAATATTGGTTAAGCTAGCAGACCGGCCACAGTAGGGATCCAAAGGAGGGAAAATAGGGATCCAAAGGGGGGGCCATCTGCAAAAGAGCCATGTGCAACAATGGGCTAAAAAGACCCTAAGGTTCAGCCCATTAAGACTTCCAAAATGCTAAGGTTCCAAAATTCAAAGGTTGTGTCCAAAGGTCAACCCTAGGGAAAATTGGATGCTTTGTGTGTGCCCTAAAAGTCTTTGCACATCCCTACATGGGAGGGGGCGAGCCCTAAAGGTAGGGGATGAGAGAGAGAAATCCACACACACACAAGCTCCCTTTACACAAAGGGAATGAGGGACACATATCAGCTCCCTAGGCCAGATGCCCACAAGGTGTGCCCAATTTCTATTGGATGACCCTTGAAGTGGACCAATGAGAATTAAGCTAGAGTAAATCTAGTTTAATTAATTTAAAAACATTTAATAAAAGAAACCAATGAGAATTAAGTCTCTTAGAAGACTATTGGGCAGTCTCCCAAGGGGTCCAATGAGCATTCAGGAGCCCCATGGCTTGCCTGATTCCTATTGGCCATGAGGCAAGGGGGTCCAATGAGAGTTTAGTTTAATTATTTAATTACCTAAAGCTCTCACAAAAGGGGAAAGGGGGACACATGTCAGAAGGCTATCACTTATGCTGCTTAATTGTAATTGGCTTGACTTGGGGAGGGCCAATGAGGCTTCAGCAAGAGCAATTAGCAAGAGGGCTCGCCCAAGAGAGAGAGAGGGGGCTGATTTTTGCAAGGCATTATCACACACACACTCACACAAGCTCATGTGTGAAGAAAGAGAAGACTATCTCTTCCCAAGCTTTAATGGAGAACTCATCACCTACTCCAAGCTTGTGAGATAGAAGCCTACATCAACACTCTCTTGGCATGTGGATGCAAATCCAACCAAGATCCAAGCTTCAATGCATGCTCATCTCCTCTACCAAGCTAATTACTAAGCTAAGCTATGCTACATATGAGTGATTATGTGAGGAGATGTACATCTTTCTCGTAAGATACTCCTTCTTCCTCTCAATCTACTCTCATACCCTAATAGCTCTCACCATCTTCGAAGGTGTGTGAGGTCTTGGGTCTGAGAACGGGGATAATTCAAGCTGTGTTTGTTAAGTGTTTTGCTTAGTGCATGAAGTTTCCATCTTCATTGCACTAGCTAGTCTTGAAGGAACACAAAGAATTGTATTGTACAATGTCTCTCTTGATGGGAGAAACCATAATACAAAGCCTTTTGGAGGGGGGACCGGCTCCATGAAAATCCGGTCCTCAACTGTGTTCGATAGCTTAATTTCTCTCTCTTTTCAAAGTATTGTCGATGCTATCTAACTAGATGTTATGCTTTTTGTTGCTCTCTCCACCCAAGCACTCTTGTAATTCTCATTAGGAATCTATTCTAATGAAATGCCCACTATGTTCATGCTAATTTCCGCTACACATAAGTTATTAGGCCATTAAATGTTACATCCCATGTAAGACAGTAGTGCTCTTAGCGAGCAAATGGGGTTGGCTGTCTATAAGTTGTACACATCCTTGGTCCCCCAATACAATTGCACTTCTAGATTCATTTGAGATCCGGACTCAAATTCCTCTATTGGTGGAAGAATCACTCGTCTTCCATCACCTATTTGGTTTACGTGTTTGCATAGCTCACTAGCTTCATTGTCCTCTCTGACTTGCATAGTTTGTCAAGACCATCTATTACTCTAAAACCCTCATGTATAGCTAGGTGAAATCCCTCAAAAGTGTTATCCATGGTATTAAATACTATCCTTGGTTCTTTTGTTGAGTCCTTGAGCTGTGGTCTATGCTCATGAGTAGAATCTGGATCTATTTGCTCCTTGTTTGGTGGGATTATTGGTGCTGGTGGGACAAGGATCACATCCTCAGGTTTTCCAACTGAAGGTTTGAGTAAATCTTGGGTTGTTTGAATCAATTTTTGGCACATTTCAAGTCTTTTCTTTTCTAGCTCCGCATATGGATATGTCATCCACCTTTGTTCTTGGGTTTGGTTGTTTTTGAGCCGTGCTTCGTAGGCCTTAAGGAGGGTGTCTAATGGTTTGTTGACCTTTTCTACCAATATGGATCCTTTTGAACTAGTGCTCTTAGGTTTCTCAACTATGCCTGGCTCTAGAGTTACCTCCATGGTTCCTCTTTCCTCATTTGTTTCCCCTTCTGGTTTCTTAATTTTTTTCCTTTGTTTGTTTCAGCTTGTCAATTAAGGAAGTTTGTTCACGTTCCTTCCTAGCTGTTATTGTAGCTTTCTTACCTATTCATGTGTTTTGTTGACTTTTCCGTTCAATGTAGGTGCATCGTTTTGGTTCTGCGATGATGGGTTAAACTACCACTTTTTGGGCTTGGGCTCTCGTGATCGGCTAGATTGGTATCACCGTTTTGTTTTTTGACCCACTGCTAGATGGTATTGCCTCTAGTATATTCAATGCTGCTTTTGCTCCTTTATAGGGTTCTTTGGGAAATCGGGGATTAAATGGGTGATTCCACACTCTGGGCAACATGCATTCACCCTAATGATTTCATTGTGAGGAAAGTCTCTCATCAAGTGGTCTCCACCACACTTATAACATGATCCCTTGGGTTGTTGCAATGCTCCTTGAGTAGCCCTGTGGTGATAAGTAGGCCTTGATCCTGCAAATCCTCCATTTTCTAGCAATGTGTATTTTTCTAAGCTATATCTATTTTTCCCTGCAACATGGGTAGTAATTGGTGGTCCAACCGATCCAATCATGGTCCATGAATCCGGTGCTTTTGGTTTTTCGGGTGGATAATATCCTATTTTGGTCATACATTCACTAGTCTCTTTGTAATACATTGGGATTGGCACTAAGGCTTTCTCCTTAGGTTCTTCTACGGTTGGTGCATATTTGACTTCTAAAAGTCTCGTTCTTGGTAGCAAGGGTTGTTGTCCTAAGACAGGTTGTGGTATTTCAATTCCAGTGGCCCTGGAGGAATTCCCGTTGTGTATCTAGGCATTGGTGGGTCTTGTGCTTGTGCTACTTGGGCTTGCGGGGCATACTGGCATTCTTTTATGTATCCCTTGTTGTAATATCACTCCTCAGTCACGTGATTTGTCCACTTTTTCTCTATTGCACACCACTTAGGTTGTTTACTTGCGGCTTAGCAAATGGATTGATCCTCTTGAGCACCTCTTCAATGAAATGTTCTTGATTTATCAGGGATTCAGATTTCTGTACTGACTTGGTAGATTTGGATCCACTATGTTGTGAAGAGGAATCATCGTCTAAATCCTTGTATTCTCCTTCCTTGTAGACATCACAATTATATACCAAGTAGAGAGTCTCTTTCGTCAACTCATTCAATGTAGGGCTTTTTTTCATGTGAAGGTTCTTCTGGAGATTTGCGTTCCTCGGTCCTTGCATAAAGATAAGTATTAGCCTTCATTGGGTAGGCAGTTCTTCTACTGGACAGTATTTCACGTATCTTTTCAGACTTAAGAGTTCTTTTTGTATGCATTCTTCTTCTTTTTGCTTGAATTCATTTCTGAGACGGTGTTATGATGCATGAGCTATCCCTCTTTGAGAGAATTCTTTGATAAAATCGTCAAAGACCTCCTCCATTGGCACGAAATCCCTACGTTCTACGAAACCGAACCTAGTGGTGGCATCCTCTTCAAGGGTTAGTCCAAATCTTGAAAATTGCGTTGTAAAGTCTAGGACTTCTCAACTCTAATGATGCACACAAATGCTGCCACGTGATCCCTTGGATCTCTAGTTTTGGAATATTTCTTGCTAACCTACTTTTGGACTTGAGATGGTATAATCCTACGGTGATCTCCCAATCTAAGCATAGGATCTCCCAATCCTCCTCTGTGAGCTCTTTCTAGCTTGGGATATGGTACGTGTTTCCTAGACTCCTAATCCATAATTTTTGGCTTGTCTAGCAGGTGGTCATTCCTCTACTCAGACCCTTTCTTCTTGTTCGCATCCTTGTTCTTGAGTGACGCTTTTGTCTTGGTCAGATTTGATGTTATTGTTCTACTCTTATCTTGGTACTACTGATAGAGTGGTGGTATTGGTGGTGCTCCTAGCCTTGACATGGAGTGATATCCACCTATGTATAGATTCTATTTTGTTGCTGCATAATGTTCAAGCCATGCTTGAAATGATATTGGTGTGGTTTGTGAGTTTTGAGGCTTGGGAAATGGTTGTCTATTTGTATGCAATCTGGTGTCGAAATCATTTGAAAAGGGATTTGTGGATTTGCTAGGGTTTCATATGTGATTTTGTTCTCTTCAAAAGCCCGTGTTAACAATTCTGGCACTATCACTCTTCCTACATCCCTCGGGTGAATTGTCTCATATTCTTGCCCGTACTTATCAACAAATTTGATATGTGTTCCTATTGCAGAGTCATATGAAAACAAGCACAATACTTTTTCTTTGCTAAATTCATTCTCATGGGGTTCCATGCAATGGTAGTAAGAGATGAATCTCCCATCCCCGTGCTTGTAAAACCCAATATTTTCATGAATTGTAGCCACTCTCTTGTCATGAATGTAAAAGACTCCAGGAAGGTTAAGTTTAGGAGGCAGTTCTTGGGTCTCCATAACTATCTTCCCTTTTGCCACATTATCTCCATAGCAATTTTAGTTTTTAGAATCTTTGACAATGAGGTAGTGGTTCCCTTATTCATCACAGAATCTATTACCATCATCGTTTACTAGGATTACTTCTAATCCTCTAGCGGGTCGTTCTTCAATACAAATGCATTGTCATTCTCGAACATCTGCATATACTAGGGCTCCATTGGTGTTTGTTCCCTTTAGGAAGATTGTCGTGTCTTTTGGTGTGTTTAAGGGGTTTTGGGAGGTGCTACCCCCCCTCCCCCCCCCCCCCATAGTCCCTTGTTGTTGGAAGCCTCCTAGTTGTTGGCCAATGATATTATTTGTCAAAAGAGGTATCCGTATCACTACCCTCTTCTATGATTGGTTCTAAGGGATCTATATTGGCTTGGTTTACACTCTCTTCAATTGATACTAGAATCCCTTGGTCCATCGTTACTCTATCGTCTCTTAGAAGATACCTATTTGATCTCAAATACATGAAAAAAGACATACACACTCTGTTGCAAAATCCCAATCTCTTACATGTGAGGTCAACTATAAGTTCCTTATGTTGCTTTTGCTTTTGATAACCGGGATATCTATATACACAAAATCAAGCACTTTTCCTCTTGGCCTTTTGAGTGATTAGTCAAAATTTCTCCCCAAAATCTTTACTGAAATTCACAAATTTGCAAAAATTTTGAAACTTAGATCAAGAAATTGATAAATCAAAGTGTAATCTTTACACACTCCTTGAGAGTGATTATGGAGTCTGTTTGATTCAACCAAGGTATTTCTAGAATCCTAGCAAGCTGGCCTACATGCTGGTAAGGTCAATTTTTCCAGTTGAGCAAGATGATGACATCTACCATGGTAGCTGGCAGTGGTGGAGTTTTTGAGCCTGGTCAATTCCCACTGATTGGTCTTTACCTGATGAGTCTTTGACACCCTAAATGAAGTGTTTTGATACTTTTTGATGCATGTTGGGTCAATTATCAGAAGTTGTCCATGGACATTCAGTCCCTAAGTGATTAGAGGTGCTTTTACTAGTCCAAATGAATCAAGGAAGGTATATTTGAGGTCCTTGCACTAGTAGGAATCAAATGACACCAACTTCGTCCTAATCTAGCACAAGTGGCAACTATCGTGATAGCGAGATTTTGTTGAATTTTGAACTTTGGATACTTCTAGTGGCTTCCCAATCACCTATATGGTCTTTTCCATCTATGAGTCACCTTCAATTTTGGATTTTAACCTATCAAAAGTCAAGTTAACTCCTCGAGCTTGGTCTGGTTTTACCCAATTTTTGAACCTTTCTGACTTGTGGAAGGTGGATTTGACAAGTATGGAGTCTAAGGAACCTGCTAGTATGCCTTGGGTGTGGAAAAGTGATAGGTGGCAGAAAACGTGATAGCTTCCATTGAGGTCTGATTTGGTCATAGCTTCTTGTGGTTTCCTTACCTCTAGGGCTTCCCAATGATACCTTGTATGACTCCAATTGATCACTTTTTGGAAGTTTTAAGTCCAACTTGGCCAATTACTATAAAATTTGCTTTAAGTCACGATTGATGACTCAAATATTAACCAAAATTTCTAGATATGCTCTACTAGAGTATATGCAAGTGTACAAGCAAGAATTTTTCAAATCACACACTCCATTCTCAAGTTATGCACACTTCTTGCTTGTTCAATCACTTTTGCAGTCAAAAGTCACAATATGGCATTCAAAAGCAACTTTGGCTCATCCAAGCAACACCAAAATGTAATGTTAACTTACCAAACACAATTTACAATAAGACTCAAAGCGCATACCCAATGCACAATGTACTAAAACCAACACTAAGGTCGTCATAACCTACAAGGTAACCAAAAGAGAATGCACGGCTCTTCAGTCTACCTAAGAAATCAACAAGCTTCATTGACTCTCCTACCTAAAGATAAAAGATGAACTATAACACTTGAGCACTGGGTAAAGAAGAACCTCACTGTGACCTCCTCCACTAGTGTAAGTCCAACATCCCCAAAAATGGCGCCAATGTTGGTGGATTTTTGTAATCAAACCATGCAACATAGCGAGAACTCAAAGCAGCATAAATATGTCAATCCAAGGACATAGCCGACCTGACTAGTGCATGGAAATGTCAAATGCAAAGCCCCAATAACAATGCTCTGAGGAGAGAGGTGTCACACTCAAGCAAGGAAGCAACTAAGTGAAAAATGTCTAAGTCTCCCATGAGGTCTAACTAACACTCAAATGGTCATAGATGTGCCAAATGAACTCCAAATGACACAAAACTTGAGATTAGGGGATTCTAGGCTATATGCAATAGGTTTCCAACATCAAAACCTGCAACTATCAAAGTTGGATATGTGAGCAACCGCAATTGTTGCCACCTCTCCACTTAAAACACCATCAAAAACTCAAAACGATCACTTAAACACACTAGGTGACCTAGAGCTAAAACCACCATTTTATTGCACACTCACACTCAAACATATCACATTGAACATGTACATGATGCCAAGAGCATGAGGAAGCAACACATGAATTTTCATTACCAATGCTTATCCGTTTTCGGGGATAATGGGTTCGCGAGTTGAGCTGGGTCAACACTGGGCTACTCGCTGTGGGAAATAAGAGAGGAAAGATGCATTCACTTGTTTATTCTCTCTTGAGTCCCAAATCTAGAGAGAGAGAGATCTTCCCTGCAATGCTTGTGAGCAAGCTCCCTTTTCTCTCCTTCCTCCGTGTATTCCTCCTTCAATCCCTTTCACCTCCTCATCCTTGTACCCTTGCTTCATAACATTCTTGATACTCTCATTAATGCGGAGAGAGAGCCCTTCCCTTCATTCCCTTCCTTTGGCTTTAGGTTGAGACCAATAAAGAGAGAGGGAGCTTATGCCTTTGCTTTGCTTGAACGACCGGGAGGGAAAGAGCTTGAGTCCTCTCCTTCTCCAAAGTCGAGCATAAGAAAGAGATTTTTTGTTGCGAAGTCGGGACAAAGAGAGAGAGATTAGAGTTGATCTCCTTTCATGCCCAAGCTACTCCTCTGCTTATTCCTCCATCCAAGCTCAACTTGCCCTTTTGCTTCATCCCCGCTCTTCGAATCTACTCCTTTGCGAGCTCCGGCTCGCGAGCTTTCCCAAAGCTGATCTCCAGATATCCCTTCTCCTTAGCCTTTTTGCCCTCCTTTTCCTCTCACACTTCGTTATCCCCCTTTCTCCCTTCAAAAAAATCCCCTTTTTAAATGATCCCCCTCTTCCCTAAGCAACGACGGTGCCTTCATTGCTATGGGAAGCAGATTGAATATGTGACATCCAGCTGTATTTGAACTATGCGTAGTGCAATCAACCCATAAGCCAAAAGGTAGTAGCTTAGGCCAATCATCAATATGTCCTCGGCATGCCTTTGCTAAAGCCTTAACAATAGGTGGATGCCCTCTTTCACTTTTCCCATTACCTTCTGGATTGTATGCCATAGTAAGAGCCAATTTGATGCCAAAACAAGCAAAGAACTCACGAGCTTCATCTGCATCTAGCTCTCATCTATCAGCAGTGATTTTACCAGCATAACCATACCTAGAAATTACAGCTTCAAGCAAAAATTTACACATAGAACTTGTAGCCTTTGTACGCAAAGCTCTCCCTTCAACCTGGTTTGTGATATTGTCTCTAGCAAGAACAATATGCCTCATCTGCCAAACCCCCTCCGACATTGTAATCAAATCCACTACCCACTTGTAATGCATAGCTAGCAGATAAGTAGGATGCAATCCATCTCGATGTCGTACATTAGAGTATTGCCAGAATACTAAACAAGTTTCCACAAATTGAGCAACATCTTTGTACATTCCCTTCCACCAGTAGTGGTCCTTGATTTTGACAAAATTTTCCCATACCCCTCTATGTCTAGCCCATAAGATTTCATGAAACTCTTTAATCACATGTTGTTGAGTTGCTTTATCACAAACAACCCGTTGTGGTACCACTCTTGAATGCTTTGGTTGCTTCCAGAGATGACCATCCTTTAAAAAGTATCCATAAGCCTTTTTTCTAATGCTCTTGTACTCTTGATCACTCCATCCCTCTTGTTTGGTAAGAGTGGCATCTTCATCTCTAGCTCCATTTTTACTCACAAAGATCCCCGATTTCAAGCAATATTGTGATGGCTAACTTTGTGATGGACAATACATACTTGTTGGACATTCCAAACCACCTCAGTTTAGGTTCTTTATGCAAGATGAGACACCAATGATATAAGGCACATGTAGGTGTATCAAGTTAAGTATTCGCCTTTGGAAAATAGACACAGAAGGCAAGCCAACGTTACCGTGACATGGAGATCCACCTTTCGTACCAATGGCGGAGTATGTCAAGGCCCACAAAGAAGTAATTTCGGGACTAAAGAATTACATAAAATTTTGGAAAAATTTGGGGAATGGTTCAAGTGTTCCATGATACTATAGACCTATGATAGATTATTGGAGAAAGGTAATTGAAGAGATTGGAAAATCAATCATATCATAGGGAGTCTTGTACGAAATGTTTTGGCCAAAAACTCAAGAATATTCTTCCCTACAAATCACTACAATGAATTTGCAACAAGGAGCAGAAAGATTCCTAGGCCTTGAAGAGTTGAATGAACATTTTTGTGGGCATCAACGAGATAGGCCAAGGGAAGAGTTTAACCCTATGTCTGATGTGCACCAATGTGACTTTGTTATGCTGGTTCCGAATGACATAGAAATCTATCCAGTGTGGCTTGCAATGGCTTTATCTGATATTGATAAAGAGCCTACATCACCAAACTACAAAAAAATCTTGATTCAATATTGGGCACCTTGCGCGAGAAAAAGTGGGATGACAGATACTCAAGCTTACAGTAATTGTTGGAAGGGTTATTGGGCTGTCAACTATAAGGACCCACAAGTGTGGGAAACTGTAGATGCAATTGTTTGGTCCTGGAGACCCAACAAACAAGGACCATTTTTTAGCATTAAGATTCCAAAAAGGCATGCTCTAAAAGCCAAAGAAGGCCTCACTCGTGCACATCAACCACACTTGGATCAAAGTTTAGATATGGTATCAAATGTGGAGTAGAATTATGTGGAGCTTCTATTGTGACTATACAAGTCAATTTTGTAAACAAAATCTTTTTTTGTATGTTTTATGTAATTTGTATTTTTTATTCAAATCCATGTGATGTGCATCCTCTTGACTTTTGGTGTTTATCACCACCACAATCCTATGAGATTTTCACTTTATTTACTAACCATCAACACCTTTACCTCAATTTTTCCCACTTTAAGTGGGAAATTCCTAAATTACATGAATTTAGTTGATTTGGAGATTCCCATAATGTGAGATTTTTACCAAAATACCTAATATGGTCTTAGGTGCTCAAGCGCTCTTAATCCTCCCTTGCGTCTGTAAACAAACCACCCCAGCCACCAAACCAGCCAACAGAACGGGTGAAATGCCATTCGACGGCCTCTCCAAGCGGTTGCAACCTACCCGCTACCCGAATACCTGTCCTCGCTTGCCCGAGAATTTTCTCGTGCTGCCCGAGCCTGATCTCACCTGCTGGATGCTGCCCGTCCTGACCCCGTTGCCCAAAAGTACCTGACATGTTCTCTCCCAGGGGCCTTTCCCACGGCCTAGCCTAAACTAAGCGTCCAAACCCCTATCAAGCAAGAAGCATCCCTTTTTGGTCAGCACTTGATTCTTCTCTCCATCAAAGGCTATTCAAGAAACTTCTCTCGAGCTTACAAATTCAAAAGCTTCAAGATCTTCACCATATCGAACTTCAAAGGAATCAACAAAAGCGACAAATTCCAAGAGTTTCAACAAGCAAAAGGTCGATCTAGTCAAAATTTGCTCTCCAAGGCCAAGCATCACCAATCAAAGCAAAGGGCAATACCCCTCAGCGAAGAGGAGCTTCATGAAAGGGAATTCTCTCTCTCTCTCTCTCTCTCTCTCTCTCTCTCTCTCTCTCTCTCTCTCTCTCTCTCTCTCTCTCTCTCTCTCTCTCTCTCGATTAAAAACTTCAAAAATCTTATAGCCAAGCACAATAACTCGCAAATAAATTTTATATTATATCTTAAGGGATATTTTGTGCTCGTGTAAAGAGGTAGACATTAGCTAGGAGAGTCTCCTAAGCTAAGACCCCTCTATTAGCACAATGGGAGAGAAGGGAATAGCAAAGTACAATGGGGAAGGGTTTCGCACTTGGCAAACAAAGTTAAGGAGATACCTCATGAAAAAATGTTTATGGTCTGTTATCAGCACATCCCTAGAGCAACAAACCGAAATTGATAGGGTGCACACCAGAGCATCTCTGCTCATAATAAGAGCATAAAATTTGGCCAAAGACAAACAAGCATTAGGAATTGTCATCACCTCCTTGCATGACAACTATGTGCATTTCATAGCATGCACATGAAGCTTGGCATGTCCTAGAAAGCAATTTTGGATCCATGGCTAAAAGAAGTAAGGCTAGTCTCAAAAGACAACTTCACAAGCTCACTATGGTTGAAGGGGAGGACATAGCTAGCCTAGTAAATAGGCTTAAGAGCATTCTCACACTGCCCACTTACATCCAATACGAAGTACCAGAATATAACAAAGTGGCTGTGCTTTTGAGTGCACTTCCACCCTCTTTTGACCACTTAGTCACCATTCTTCAAGAAAAAAAACCGGCTCCACCTTTCCATGATGTCATCAACTCAATTCAAGAAGAAGAAAGAAAGAAAAAAGACTCATTAACATCATCAGGAAGAGATTTTGTCACATCATCCTCAAGGGGAAGATATTTTCCATTAACATCATCAACTGGAAGAAAGTGTTATGAATGTGGAAGAATGGGACACGTAGTGGAAGATTGCCACACAAAAAAACCTTGCAACAAATGCGGTAAGAAGGGACACCCTCCTTCTCGATGCTACTCAAATGGAGGTAGTAGCAGTGGAGAAAGCAATAGTAGTAGAAACAACAACAGAAGCTACAAAGGGAGGAGACCTATCAGAGGATCAGCTCATATGGTAAAGGACAAAGAAGAAGATGAAGACGAGAACATAGACTTTGAAGATTGCAACCTCTCTACTTTAAGGGGAGGACTTTTATTTTCCTATGTGGATTTACTATCTTGTGTGGATTTTTTCATCCTAAGTGGATACCAATTTATCATCCTTAGTGGATATTGCATCTTCAATATTTTGTCCTAGTCCAAATCCCAAGGGGAGGAATGTAAAGTGTGGGTTTTTCCCAAATCCCAAGGGGAGGACTGTAAAGTGTGGGTTTTTTCCTAGAGTCTAAGTGAAGGAGGGAAGAGGAGGAATTATCCCACATTTAATGGAGTCAAGCTGTAGAGCTACTTAAAGTGCACTTTCATGAGTAAACCACACAATTCAAGTTTGCACTACATGCTTGTCTATGGTGAGCCCATGCTAAGCTAAGTCAATACTCAAGATTGTGTTTATGAGTCCAAGCTAGTCTATCTTGAAACCTAATTCACTTAGAGTGATAATCTTGCTTACACACACACTTGCACTATGTTTCTCTATCACCCACCTTAGCTAGCATGATCCCATTCCCATCAGTCCATCTCTCTTTGATGATGAAGAGAGAGAGAGAGAGAGAGAGAGAGAGAGAGAGAGAGAGAGATCTATTTATATCTATACACCTTGAAAGAGGCAAGAGAGAGGGGGGCCGGGGGGGGGGGGGGTTGTGCACCAAACTAGCATGACCACTTTGAGAGAGAGAGAAAGAGAGAGAGAGAGAGAGAGGATTTAATAGAAAGAGAGGGATTCGGTGCATAGCAACTTTGGAGAGCACTTCTTTCAACATGTTATGGCCACAATTTTAGAAAGAGAGAGAGGGATAGGGACACAATTTTCATGAAGACCACTTTGAAAAGTAGTTGAGAGTGTGTGTGTGTGTGTGTGTGTGTGTGTGTGTGTGTGTGTGTGTGTGTGTGTGTGTGTGTGTGTGTGTGTGTGTGTGTGTGTGTGTGTGTGAGAGAGAGAGAGAGAGAGAGAGAGAGAGAGAGAGACTCAAGAGACATAATGGCAATAACACCTAGAAAAGAGACCCAATGTCAACTCATCATGTATCCCCTACCAAATACATAAATATAAGATACCTTAAAATGTAGTATCCAAAAAAAACAACCAAGAATTGTGAGAAAATTTGTATCCACTACATACATGAGATAAACCAAAATGTATTCTTACAAAGCCACCAAAATGTAGATCCCCATAGCCTATAAATGAGATAGAAGAACATGTAGATCCGCAAATCCTATAAATGAAAAAGACGTGAGTATTATCATCCACTACATAATTCACTTCCTATGAGGGGCCCCTTGCTTTGAACTCAATGGAGCATCTCCTCTCACATTAAGCCCCTTCATGGGCCAATGGGTCTACACCAATGTATTGAGCTTGTTTGTGATAGACCTGACTTTAGAGACACCTATATTATGATGTATTGCTATGGTAGTCAATTTGTTGCTGGTGCTTTGCAATTCAGACACAATGCTTTTGCAATGAGTTTTGTTGCTACAAAATACCATTGATCTGTAGTTGCTTCTATCCCTCTAAACAAGACAAAGATAAGCCCCTTGCGCATGTTGTAAATGGCTCAACCCGTGAATGCTCTCTATGTAGGAAATATGTGATGCCTCCACTCTCTCACATGAGGTTAGAATGTTGGAGCATATTGTGTGGATGGTACCTAGTCCATCTACAATCTGCATCTTTGAGAGTCCATACCCCGTTCTATTCCAAGTGGTATGCTCCCCCAAAAAAACAAGTTTCTTGAGTTTTTTATCTACCAAATTACTGAGGCTCCATGTCTAAAGAATCCTATATATCATAAATGAGTTCAAGCTTGTTGTTTGAATATTTAGAACTGATATTGTTTATGTTACATATGAATCCAATCCTTCCTAATTCTATAAGTTACAATCTTAAAGCCAGTCAAATGGTAGAAACCTTTTGTGGTATCCTAGCCCATCAAACAGCTAAACCAAAACACAAGGGCAAGTTGTGAATGCAAATAGTGTATTGCATTATCTCAAACAGTCAACTAATAAATCGACCATGCCATATATGGAATGCCACCGGGCCATATTCCCCCAAGGTCGCCATCATTTATAAAGACATGCAACAACTACTTGTAAATGGGCAAAAAACGGTCCAAATTTTCATTAAGCCAACCAAAAAAGGAGGGTTTTACCAAAGTGACAATTATCTCAAAACCAAGTTACAACAAGAGTACCAAGCGTAAGAACCAATAACCATCCAGGGTATACCCCCCATCCCAAAACTCCATTATGTACCGATAGCGATAGTAGAACATGCAACAACTACTTCTAAATGGGCAAAAAACGGTCCAAAATTTCACTAAGCCAACCAAAAAAGGAGGGTTTTACCAGAGTGACAATATCTCAAAACCAAGTTACAACAACAGTACCAAGCGTAAGAACCAATAACCATCCAGGGTATACCCCCCATCCCAAAACTCCACTATGTACCGATAGCGATAGTAGAACTAATACCCATCTAGGGTGCACCCCCCATCCCAAAACTCCACTATGTACCGATAGCGATAGTAGACCTAATACCCATCTAGGGTGCACCCTTTCATCAAAGCTCTATTAAGCATCAACAAGATACTTACCTTCTCATTGGGAAAAAGAAACCATCACAAATTTTAGTAGGCCAACCCTCACAATAGGGTTTATCAAAAATAGTAAGCGGCAGGATACTTACCTTCATTTTGGGCATAAAGAAACCATGACATCAGGTTTTACCAGAATATGTAAGCGACATGTAATGATGATACAACATCATTACCATGTGTAAAGATCACTTAAACTTTAGATGTATACACTCCATCCCAAAGCTCCATGCAACTTACTATTTCCATGCCAAGCCAAGAGGCAGATACCATACAATATTCCCCCACATTGGTGTGCATAAATCAATGCTATCCGTGCTGTCAGTATATTTACGACCATATTATGCCAAATCAAGAAATTTTAGACAAATACCTTTCCTAAAAAACCAGTGAGCCAGTTAACAGAATTTCCATTGTGTACAGCGGCAATAATAAGCCAAAACCTCATTAAAGGTATTCCTTTTATTACAAACATTCAACCCTCTGCACTTATAAAGCAACCACATTCAGTGTGCTATAATTGGCACCCCGTGCAAGTGTTTAAGAGATACCCTAGCATGTATATGTTTATGCAATCACAACAGGAAAGAAAGCCTCGTTTAATAGATAGTGTCAAACCTGAGTCGGTTAAGCTACAAGTTCCATGTTGGTGCAGCAGTAAATATTGTTAATCAACACAAAGTCCTCTCTCTTAAAAACACACACCCAAAGCTAAGTGAGGGGCAGAAAGCACCCTCACCTCCTTAAATAGAGGGGGGAACACCATCACTCTTGGCGTGCGCAGGTCTTGAGTGTAGTATGCACCTTCTGGGGAGTTGACACCACGCAGCCACCTCAGTAGTGCTTCGGCTCACCATTGCCAAGTATTTTTACCACAGCGTCTCACGGGAGAGTAGGTAAGTGTGGAGTATAGTAACCCACTTGTTTTTACTTGCCCGTTACAGCTTAAGTGGCAGTTAATATCCTATATGGGCTCTTCCCCATGGTAGAATTCAAACTTAGTGTAAATTTGAAGCTATCTATCCAAGGTGACATAATTTAGTGGCTAAATAGAGTTTTTGTCATATATTGAAAGCTTTAAAAAAGCAAGTAACAAAGTGTGTGTGTGTGTGTGTGTGTGTGTGTGTGTGTGTGAGAGAGAGAGAGAGAGAGAGAGAGATGAGCCCTGGAGGCATCCCTGTGTCATTTAAAGGGAGACTATACTTTTCCTTTTGAAGGCCATAAAGAAAGTCAGCCCTCAAATTTGATAAGTGACTCTGATACTATCTTATACATCTTGAAGAAATCCAAGCTCTCGATGCTTCAATGCATCGTGCAATAGAGAGAGAGAGAGAGAGAGAGAGAGAGAGAGAGAGAGAGAGAGAGAGAGAGAGAGAGAGAGGCTTTAAATTCATACGCACACGTCAAGAGAACTCAAATCTCTACCTGACAAGTCTTGAACTTAAGTTCTAATATTTAAGAGGGAACTCTGATATCCAATCTACCACACTCAAAAATTATCATAGTTTTCCCTTCTTATTCCTTGAGAGAGATCCCGAACATCTATCCCAAAAGTCTAGAACTCCAAAACTTTGTGTGTGCATGTGTTTGTGTGTGTGTGTGTTTGTTTGATTGAAAAATCCCATCACTTAGAACCATATACTGAGAGAACTTAAGTACTTTATTTTTAAAAAACTTATCATATGGTTACTCCAAAGACACCACAGAACTTTGTTTTATGAAAATACAAATTGTTGCAAGATCCTTCGGTACATAAAACAATAGGAGCTTTAGGCTAGAACTCCTATCACATGAAAGCAAGGATCTTTACCTGCCAACCAACCACAAGTACAAACAATTAGAATTAATTTGCACTAAATGGGTGACAGGTATATCAAGCAATCCCCACTGCTTGTTATCGTTGTCACACACCGAAGCCCAACCCCACTCCTAGGTATATTTGACATTTTCTTTTGCTAGTCTATGTAAGTACGGTCGATTATGGTCTGTGAAATTTCGTATAGGTTTACAAGGTTTGGAAATGGGGTCTCTAATTGCTAAAGGCCTGGTTCGATTATCCCCTTTGTGTGCTGCCATGAGCTTGTCCCGAATCCTTTGTAGCTTGAATATATCACGAGTGACACTCATCCTAGCCGTCTGCCGGTATCCCTGTTTGTCATCAATGAGCTTTATTTGAAGATTAAGCTATGCTTTGCTTAATGGGGAAATTCTATCGTTATGGTATATAAGAAGGCATTATAATCTATAAGTACTCCTGATTTTTAAAAATTTCGGCAGCCTACTGTTTGTAAAATCGTCTATTTTTCAAAAAAAACCATATTCCAGACAAGACCGACATCTGTCTCTAAAAATGTTTGTACACACTAAATCCTTGATTCATACCTTACAGACATTACTTCTAGGATTTTCCATACCTGTATGTTGCCTTAGGGGCAACCTTTTTATGGTTTTTTTAAAATTAGTACATCTTCCGATCATTTTTGTGAAAATTTTGCAGAGAAAAAAAAAATTATTCACACTTTGCCATGCAATTGTCCTATTCTGAGGTTTCCCTAGCTCTTCCTGCTAGTTATTGCTACTTTCATTATGTCCGTTAGTGCTTCTAAGATAACTTGAAAAAAACCTTTTACTCTTTATTATGTTTCGAAAACAAACATACTCGATATTTTCAAAAGCAGTTTACCTGGTTGTTGCTTGTAGTAGCTATCTTGGAGTGCTCCTTTATTCCTTTGGATGCTCAAGGTATTGTTTTCCTTGAGACCGTTGCCTTGGACTGGGCCAAATGTAAAAAGTTAGTCAGCTATACATATATTTTAGTGTATGTAAACTATGAATTCATTTTTATGCTTAACCGTTGTGTAACTTTGCTAATGCATGAATGCCATATGCACCAGTATGCAAACGAGCGGAGCACGGACTACCTAATGTGTACTATTCACATGCTTATGCGGTGTTCATGCTAAAAATTGTACTTTGAAAACATGCTACTGCATGTATATGTATGCATTCCCTGCTATTGTTTTACCCGTATTTCTCGTTAATAAGCTAAACGTTGTCCTTCATCGGGAGAGTTTGGTGTGTGATAGCATTCTTTTATCAAGCGTGTGCATTCCTCTAAGTATTTTTCCTTATGAAAGCGTGCTAGGGGAGGGTGAGTGCACAAAAAGTAATCTCATGCTTGTAGAAAATCAATACTGCATAAGAGATTTTACACAGTAATAAGGTTCAATGTGTAAAAACTTGTACAAAAAAGGCATTTTTACCTTAGCTGCAATATTCCCTGCTTGGCGCACTTTCTCTGTGTAGAAAACAACGTTTGCTATTTGTGGTTGATGACGTAGGGCTGGTGCAACAAGAGAGAGGCTAACGCCTTTGGGTTTAGCAGTGTAGCACAGCACTCGTGCCGGGCCTTATCAAGTAGCCACCATATGGCAACCGTGCGTGTGAGACTCTGGCCAAGCAATTGTGCATGAGGCACTGTGTATTCGTGCAGATAGTGATAGGTGTGCCTTGCACTACCTTGGTTTTATAGGAATGTTGAGCCCGGTGCCTTAAAGGCGATCCACGGCCATGCCAGCTGCAGCGTTAGCTTGCCAGGAATGCATACGGCGCTAATATTTAAGGCGATTTGCCTTTTCTAGCCAAGCTCCAAGTTGCTTAGGTATTTTAAAATTACGCCTTTGACCTTATAAAATGTTATATTCGTATAAGTCATTGTTGTAAAAAATAGGGGGGAAGATAATAAGGGTAGGGGAAACAACCACTTTGAGATAAAGAATTCATAAATTTACTGCGACTTGAAGTCACAGAATTTTGATAAGTTGAGGGATGCTAACACACATTTACAGATAACTTGAATGATGCTATCATGCATGTGGACACTATTTTACAAAGGTTCTGGCTTATCTAAGCCAGAATACAAAAAAAAATAGAAGGGGTTTGTTGCTCGAATGCTCCATCCGCCTGCTACCATTGTATGTCCATGTCTCTTGACTACTCCTCCGCCAAAGATGTTGTCTGTGTCATGCAAAAATTGTTAGTAAACTTGACATCGTGTTATTATGACAGCATGTGTGTGTTATGAGTTCGTATGTCCTTATGCATTACCATGTTTCATGGATTGTGTGCTTTTTTGACATCGTGTGTACACAGAATCATGTATTTTACATTTTTCATTGCCAGTATTGGGTTGAACAGGACTAATCATAGAGCTGATCCAAAAAATGGGGCATTGTGTCGAACTTACATCATGGGGCTGTCCGTGTAGGTCGAAGTGTGCGATATTTCTGTGTGTGTGTGTGTGTGTGTGTGTGTGTGTGTGTGTGTGTGTGTGTGTGTGTGTGTGTGTGTGTGTGTGTGTGTGTGTGTGTGTGTGTGTGTGTGTGTGTGTGTGTGTGTGTGGCCCTCCCCCAACCCTGAGGAAAGGTACACTTGGTGGAGGATAGGCCACCAAGTGGACCTATCCCCTACCAATTCGTTGTTTTAATGTACTGATGGTAAACCTAATGCCTGGAAACTGATTTCTCTCTAGGAAACGAGTAATACATGTAATTGTTTTCTCTTTTTCTCTACGAACATAGAGATCAATTTATTTAAATCAGTTACCGCATATGATTCATGGGATGCATTATATAATATAGGTAGCACCTGTGATATGCACACATTATATGCCATCTTTTTTGGTCAATTACTGGCGGCATGAATAAACGAAACATTAGGGCATGGTAATTTGTCTTTTTTCCATGCGGTGTACGTCATATACTTACCTTCCATTGATTCGCATAACTAGATGTATGTGTTTAAATATGTGGTTTGATTTGTCTTGTGTGTGGATTTAATCCCAATGATGTCCAAAGGGTAAATTGTAAAGGGGTCCTCTTGGGACAGGGGTTTTTTATGATTTAGACACTGTGAAATAAATGGATTATTAGCAAATAGCAAATCATCCATATATCGCCATGAATATAAAAATGCGTTCATCATATCAAATCTGGTAAGCCGAGATAGTTTCTTTATATATTCAATCTCATACCAAGCTAAATACAAATTACACCATAATGGTGAACAGCTATACCCCATTGGTATACCTTTTTCTTGGCGATAAATGTGTGTACCTAATTTGGTAAAGCAGTTATCAAGGACAAACTCATTGATGTTATGTAAATATTCAAATGTCCAGACCACTTCCTTTTTCTTTTTTGTGAGGACAATCTGCTTGCGGTTCTTCTTAAACCCAAGATATTGCATACCTTTAATAAATCTAATAATGTGGCTTAGCACATCTAGTAGTCCATGCTTACCTTTGTGAGGGATAGCTTCGTAACATGATGTTATATCAAAGGAATGAATGTTTGTAATATGCTTTGGTAGATTGATCAAAAAATCGTATTGATTACTAATCATCCAATACCCGTTAGTTTGTATCCCAGAGATCATTTGTAGTTTTTATGTGTGATTTCGGTGTACTCTTCAAATCCTTGTTTTACACTTTTGGAGTATTTTGGTGATCATAGCCGGTGGCGGGAGTAAATACACAACTATGCGCATTAGTGATCCATCCGAAATCCATTTTATGGCTTTTAAAATTTCCCATAAGATATGGGAGAGAGAACATAGCTGGTGTCTCTAACCCAATTTCTTGGGTATATGATCCTATGGCTTGGAAAACTTCCTCCTCTGCCGAAGAAAGAAGACGGAACTCGGGGCTTCCCAGCCATCTCCTTGCCGCTAATTGTATAAGTTTTTTACATATAAAAACGGGAGTTTGTGCAGATTTGTCAAGTCCGCATATGAATAGATATTGTAAAAGATAATTTATTTCATTCATCATGTCGGTGTCTTTGTACCAGGGATTTTGGTTTTTCCTATAGAAGGGAAATTTTTGGGAAAACAATTCATTAACCGATCCCTGGATATAATTGTAATGTGATTTACTAACCTCATAACCTAGAAGGATACATAAGGTTTTCCATACATTGCCAAGTTCTTTTATTACTACCTTAGGTTTACAAGTACCAATGGTATGTGATTTAACCCTTTCTTAATGAATTCTTGGAATGTTTTATGTCTAGCTATGCTAGGGTTAGTGGTGATCACATGTTTTCCAAAAGGTTCGAGTTCAACTAAAAAGTTGGAAAACCTTTTATGTGTCAAACACCCACATGGTTGTGATTCATCAATTTCTTGGGCAAAAACAGTAGACGGTTTATAGAGGGTATGGTTCAAGTTTCGGGTATATTTCCACCCAAAGCAAATCCCCGTTTTAGATAGGTCTTTGTCAATGTGAAAATCATTTATAAGTGTTTGAAAAAACTTATGAGGATTAACAAAGTCCATAAATTTGTTGCAAAATAATATATGAATGAATCTTCCATGCATCTTAACATTACGTTCAAAGTGTAACAATCCATTATTTCTTGTATGAAGTAAATGTACCTGATCTTCAGAAGTTGGGTATTCAAGCGCTCTTGGAGTATCACCATAGTCCTCCGATCCTCTAAATTGCCTTGGTCTCTTGCTTGTTGATGCCATGCTGCTGGGTGTGTGTGTAATCTTCTTTAGTTGCTCCTTGCCTTTGGGTGGTTTAAGTAAGGTTTCGATTGTATTGGAGACAGGTGTGTTGTGTAACTTTTGCAAAAGTGGGGTCCCAGGTGTATACAGGACCAATCCCTTAGCTGCTTCTAGTATGTGCTCATGAAACTGATAGTATATGATGACTGCTTGCCTTAATTCAATTGGAAATGAGGCCACCCATGCAATAAAGGCATATACCTGGGCTGCACCTGATGAGAACTAAAAAAACTTTGGTAGATTCTGGAACACATACCACAAAAATTGATCAAACCAAATAATTGATGGCGAACGATTGGAGTTTGGATCCACCCTTTTGCATTGGCATTTCAGGAAGGGTCGATAGGAATTCCAATAGTTTCTTAAAAACCGTTTTTGATCCTTTGCTCTGTCCATAAGAGAGAGTCCTTTGGTGTGAGCAATGATTGAAGTGCTTGGACACTTTTTTCCATCGACATCTGACAATTTGACCTATTTAAGTTCGAAGAGAACATCTTGTGCCAAAAGATGCTTGGAATGTAAGGCTAAGGTTTTACACTGTTCAACAATTTCTGTGGGAATACTACAAAGCAACCCTAGAGAGGAAATTGTAAAAGGTGCCCGATGGTTCAAAATTTCATAATCCCAAAGCTTGTGTTCAAGTCTAATGGAATCTAACTCCACTTGCCTGGGTGGTAGTAAAGGGATTACCTCTGAAAACAATTTAGAGACAGCCCTTTCAAGGGCTACACAGTTTGCATCCGTCAAGAAGTTTAAGGCTTCCTTCTCTTCTTCTTCCAGAAGGTCAAGATCCAGAAGAGGATTGATAACCTTTTCTGAGTGTTTGATTTCTATGGGCACAGCAGGAAGGTTATTGATAAAATATAGTTTGTTCACGATAGTGGGCATAGATGTAAAATAGAAATCAAGATCTGAACTATCTTGGGCATCAATAATGGGAAGTTTAGCCAAGAAGGTATTGAAGGCCTCTAGAAGCTTGTCTTTATCTTTTCTAGAAAGAATCAATAAGAAAAGCCAGTCATAAACGGAAGCTGTGTTTAACACTAATATAGAGTGGGTGTGTATGGCTTGTTTCTCAAAATCTAACAATTTTTTGCGGAATTCTACACCCTTGAAACAAGACAATATACACTGAGTTCCCAGCGGAGGAATAGGAGTGTCTTCTTCTATTCCATATCCCAGATGGGTGACAGATGGAATCCAAAAAGCCTGAAGAAAAAAAGCTAAGCCATCATTTATTTTATACCAATACTAAGTTTTCTCAGTATATGATAGATACCCGACCAAAGGTATCTTGGGAAAATTGTGTGTGTGTTTCATTGAAAAATCCCATCACTTAGAACCATATAATGAGAGAACTTAAGTACTTTATTTTAAAAAAACTTATCATATGGTTACTCCAAAGACACCATAGAACTTTGTTTTATGAAAATACAAATTGTTACAAGATCCTTCGGTACATTAAAAAAATAGGAGCTTTAGGCCGGAACTCCTATCACATGAAACCAACCAACCACAAGTACAAACAATTAGAATTAATTTGCACTAAATGGGTGACAGGTATATCAAGAAATCCCCAGTGCTTGTTATCGCTGTCACACCTTGAAGCCTAACCCCACTCCTAGGTATATTTGACATTTTCTTTTGCTCGTCTATGTAAGTACGGTCGATTACGGTCTGTGAAATTTCGTATAGGTTTACAAGGTTTGGAAATGGGGTCTCTAATTGTTAAAGGCCTGGTTCAATTATCCCCTTTGTGTGCTGCCATGAGCTTGTCCCGAATCCTTTGTAGCTTGAATATATCACGAGTGACACTCATCCTAGCCGTCTGTCGGTATCCCTGTTTGTCATCAATGAGCTTTATTTAGAGATTAAGCTATGCTTTTCTTAAAGGGGCAAGTCTATCGTTATGGTATATAAGAAGGCGTTATAATCTATAAGTCCTCCTGATTTTTTAAAATTTCGGCAGCCTACTGTTTGTAAAATCGTCTATTTTTCAAAAAAACCCATATTCCAGACAAGACCGACATCTGTCACTAAAAATGTTTGTACACACTAAATCCTTGATTCATACCTTACAGAAATTACTTCTAGGATTTTTCGTACCTGTATGTTGCCTTAGGGGCAACCTTTTTATGGTTTTTTAAAATTAGTACATCTTCCGATCATTTTTGTGAAAATTTTGCAAAGAAAAAAAAATTATTCACACTTTGCCATGCAATTGTCCTATTCTGAGGTTTCCCCAGCTCTTCCTGCTAGTTATTGCTACTTTTTTTATGTCCGATAGTGCTTCTAAGATAACTTGAAAAAAACCTTTTACTCTTTATTATGTTTTGAAAACTAACATACTCGAAATTTTCAAAAGCAGTTTACCTGGTTGTTGCTTGTAGTAGCTATCTTGGAGTGCTCCTTTATGCCTTTGGATGCTCAAGGTATTGTTTTCCTTGAGACCGTTGCCTTGGACTGGGCCAAATGTAAAAAGTTAGTCAGTTATACATATATTTTAGTGTACGTAAACTATGAACTCATTTTTATGCTTAACCGTTGTGTAACTTTGCTGATGCATGAATGCCATATGCACCAGTATGCAAACGAGCGGAGTACGGACTGCCTAATGTGTACTATTCACATGCTCATGCGGTGTTCATGCTAAAAATTGTACTTTGAAAACATGATGTTGCATGTATATGTATGCATTCCCTCCTATTGTTTTACCCGTATTGCTCATTAATAAGCTAAACGTTGTCCTTCATCGAGAGAGTTTGGTGTGTGATAGCATTCTTTTATCAAGCTTGTGCATTCCTCCAAGTATTTTTCCTTATGAAAGCGTGCTAGGGGAGGGTGAGTGCACAAAAAGTAATCTCATGCTTGTAGAAAATCAATACTGCATAAGAGATTTTACACAGTAATAAGGTTCACTGTGTAAAAACTTGTACAAAAAAGGCATTTTTACCTTAGCTGCAATATTCCCTGCTTGGCGCACTTTCTCTGTGTAGAAAACAACGTTTGCTATTTGTGGTTGATGACGTAGGGCTAGTGCAACAAGAGAGAGGCTAACGCCTTTGGGTTTAGCAGTGTAGCACAGCACTCGTGCCGGGCCTTATCAAGTCGCCACCATATGGCAACCGTGCGTGTGAGACTCTGGCCAAGCAATTGTGCATGAGGCACTGTGTATTCGTGCAGATAGTGATAGGTGTGCCTTGCACTATCTTGGTTTTATAGGAATGTTGAGCCCGGTGCCTTAAAGGCGATCCACGGCCATGCCAGCTGCAGCGTTAGCTTGCCAGGAATGCATACGGCGCTAATATTTAAGGCGATTTGCCTTTTCTAGCCAAGCTCCAAGTTGCTTAGGTATTTTAAAATTACGCCTTTGACCTTATAAAATGTTATATTCGTATAAGTCATTGTTGTAAAAAACAGGGGGGAAGATAACAAGGGTAGGGGAAAAAACCACTTTGAGATAAAGAATTCATAAATTTACTGCGACTTGAAGTCACAGAATTTTGATAAGTTGAGGGATGCTAACACACATTTACAGATAACTTGAATGATGCTATCATGCATCTGGACACTATTTTACAAAGGTTCTAGCTTATCTAAGCCAGAATACAAAAAAAAATAGAAGGGGTTTGTTGCTCGAATGCTCCATCCGCCTGCTACCGTTGTATGTCCATGTCTCTTGACTACTCCTCCGCCAATGATGTTGTCTGTGTCATGCAAAAATTGTTAGTAAACTTGACATCGTGTTATTATGACAGCATGTGTGTGTTATGAGTTTGTATGTCCTTGTGCATTACCATGTTTCATGGATTGTGTGCTTTTTTGACATTGTGTGTACACAGAATCATGTATTTTAGATTTTTCATTGCCAGTATTGGGTTGAACAGGACTAATCATAGAGCTGATCCAAAAAATGGGGCATACTGTGTCGAACTTACATCATGGGGTTGTCCGTGTAGGTCAAAGTGTGCGATATGTCAGTGTATGTTACATAGAGTGTGTGTGTGTGTGTGTGTGTGTGTGTGTGTGTGTGTAGAGAGAGAAATGGGAGGAGAGATAGAGAGAGAGGGGAGGAGGAAAAAGAAAATAATTTTAATTTTCATAAGAAAAATATAAAGAGATATAAGATCTACTCAAAGAGTCTTAATCTCAAGGTATGATATGAATGAGAGAGAGAGAGAGAGAGAGAGAGGGAGAGAGAGAAAGAGAGAGATTATAGGGATTACAATCCAACCTCCATGGTCGCGCATTCATGCACGCACATGTACACACACACACACACACACACACAAATAATTGCAGCTCCCTATGAGACTGCATTTGCCCATATGGAGATAAAGATTCATGGAGGGGAAAAAAGAGTAACCGAGGGATTGAACGCATGCGTGTGTGTGTGTGTGTGTGTAGCAGTTTTAAATCTAAATACATATACGCAAACGAACACGAGCTATTCACAGACCATGAATTCTAGAAAAGTACAGTGGTATTGCACAATAATTTATTTGCAATTGAAAATAAATTTTCTACAAGGTAATGAAGATAACAAGATATAGTTCAAGAATCCATAAACCCAAAGTCTGGAAAAATTTGCGTCACATTAAGATATCCTCTATTGTTAAGAACTCGACAATTTGATCAAGGAAGGTAGCCCTCATCTGCACCCATAGCCACAAGAAAACAGTTCGTTAGCACGTGACTGTACGCAGGTGATGCAGGGCATCCCAGTTGTTATCCATGTCACCTTAAAAAAAACATATTGTTCTTAACAAGTATTTTGTTTAGTTTTGAAATAAACCATTCTTTGGCAAATTTTGCCAATCTGATAAAGGAAATTGCACACCATAAAGTAGCAATGTACCTGTTCATTCCTCAATTTAATATACATATATCTCTCTTTTTTTAAACCATCTTTTTCTAAATCTTTTGATATATATATATTTTTTAAAAAAAACTACATTTCTCAAGAAATATTAATGCTTATCAAGTCATGTCTTGTTATATTTTATCACTAGCCAGAAATAGACAGTTGTTTTAATTAAAAAAATATAAGGCACTAGGTGAGTCAGTCCTTCGATCAAACTTGGACCTGGTCTGAGACAGACATATAAAAAAGCAGAACATATCCGTATAAAAGGGAGTTTATACGACTTTCCATAAAACCGAGGATTTTATAACCTATTCCTAGAAGCACTATTGTATATACTACAAGATGCTTAGGTTAGAGTCAGCTTCTATATTTTTGAGTGTTTCTTTTTAATCCAGCAAATGAAGACCAACAAATTTTATATAATTGCCGAGGTTCCAACCCAGCCAAGCCATATATAACTCAATTCCCCAGTTGAAGTAAAGGTAATTTACCGAACAGTATCAAAAGAAACATCATCTTATGTGAAAAAAATCAGAATCTTGGAACCAGTTTTAATAAATCCAGTATGTGCTGCAATACTTTAGCTCGATATACAAACCGAGTATGTATTGCCACTCATATTCAATAACGGATATGTAGCAACTCTTAGCTTTATCATGAATAAGAGAACAAGCACTAAGAGAAGTCAGGACGCCTTTACAGAAACCAGTATAAAGTGCCATCAAACAAGTGTACCGCAGATCTAATGCAATAGGAACCTTACCAAGAGATTTAAATTTATCAAGTGACTGTAATTTTATACACAGGACAGCTGTAAATCAGTGAAGCCGTAATCCAAAATATCAAATCCACATTATATGATCATTACAGCTCATTTTATTTGTGAGTTTCTGGGTTTTTTTTAATTTTTACACGAGTTAATTTAATCTATTGAGCAGATTTTTAACCGAATCTTAACATCTTCGCAACAATATACAATTCCATTCTAAAAAAGTACATACAATACTCTTTCCTTAGTAGCAAAAACGGCCTCTTACCAGGCAGTTTCCCCCAATTTTTAAAAAAAAACAGAATTTTCCTCATAGACCAGTTTTACGGCACTTTAAACGGCAACCATGCTCCCATCATTCACAAAAATCCAGGCAATACTTAGTTTAACCGAGCCTTTCACTCAGTTTCCAAAACCAGGTTGCAACTTAATTATTTGTTTATTTTACGACATCGACCATCATTAGTCAAAGAAATATATAATTTCCAAACTGTCACACAACAGCAAAAGAGTACCTACACATTCATTAATCTCCAAAAGACCAGTCAAAAGTATCCGGAACAAGTTTCCAAATTTTCAAATCATTTCATCAACAAAGCTTCAGAGTGACATATTAGCTTTAGGTTAAATATACGGTAACAGACTACCTGGTTTTTTTTAAAGAATTTCAAAAAACCAATTACAGCAAAGCTACAGAGATTCCAAATGTAAGACAAGGAATTTTATAAAACCTGTAGATTAGGAGACGACGAAGCGTCCACAGTATCCTTCACGTTCTTTTTCGGCATGATTGAGCACCCAGTAGGAAGTATCCACTCACCCACACAGTATAGAATGCACACAAGTGAATACAGTACGATGCCAAGTGAGTAAGAGTACTCACAATTTTAGGGGGATTTTATACATTGCTGAAGCGAATCGGGAGCAGATCCGCCACTTTCACAGTCCTACTACAAAGTTAGACGCCACCCATACGGGCCAGATACTCAGGGATAGTCCCCGCTGAAGATCCGGTCTGACCTTACATCAGTATATGCGACTATACTCACAAGCCACCTCAACGCTAGCGCAGGCACAAGATGTGTTGCAGGCAGCCCGACACAACAGAGAGGTAAAAATACGCTACAGAGTGTAAATGGAGAGAGAGAGATGTGCTATTTACCTTAAAGCAAGGTCACATCATAAAATATCTAGTCTTATAATGTATACCTACTGGACACACCAAAGCCGTCGATACCCGGTTCAATTCGACCATCGAGATTTTTTTTACCTGGCTCAGCTTTAGCCACACATCCCAATATAAAATCCACACACCATAATCCTCGGCATATGTCATGCATCCAGCAACTGGGTACAGTATATAGAGATGTTTATTTACCTTAAAGCAAGGTCACATCAAATAAATATCTAGTCACATACAAAATACCAACTAGAAACCCCAATGCAGTCGATACCCGGTTTGAATCGACTATCGAGCTTTTAAAAAAAAAACAGGCTTAGTTTTATCCCACACATCCTAGCTATCCACAAACCAATATACTCGGCTTAAGTCAAGTATCCAAACACTGGGGTACAGTATCCAGCAAGGAACTAAACAGTGTACGATATGCTGCATATTAACAACACATTTTTTTGATTAATTCATACTTCCAATTTCGATTCAAAGTTAGAAAGTGAGTCTATAAAAGCCAGAAGACACTAATATATAAACCAATCAAAGGTAGCAGTAAGGAGTAACTGTACAAGGGTAATATACATATCCGCATGTTTGCATATCAGGGGTGCTAAAAAAATGGCCTACAATCAAGAACTGGTTTTTTCCATAGCAAAAGCACACCTTTATCAATCAGGTGACTCTACACGGAGAACAACATTACTCCGTTATGAACTATATCTATTCCCACACTTAGGAACATCTGTTGCCTAGACTAAATGGTGGTCATACAAAGATCGAGTGACTCGTGTAACACTTTGGGGTCGTGAGCATTTTAGGAACAATATCAGATTGGCTATGGTTACAGAAGCTCTGGGCCTAGGGCCACAGTATTATTACGTAGAACATTCAATGAAGCCAGGTTTTTCAGAGCGGTTATACCTGCTAGCCCAATTCCTTCCATCTCAAAAGATCTATTTGTATCGAAGTTATGGTCATCAACTAAGAGGTTATTTTAACAGTACTCCACGCACACGGGAGTATGGGTTGGTCTTGGCAACTCGTATTTTGCCCTTAACAGAGCGCCAAAACACCTGCTATTATTGCGATAGCTGTTTGTGTGATCACGTGATGGGTGGTTTAATAGAGATGTAGATGAGGAGCCACAAAAATACTTATCGGCCCTGCTTCTTTTTGTCCCTTGTGAGTCAGAAGAAAGAACTCAAGCTATTTTGTGTGTGTGTGTGTGTGTGTTTTATCATAAATAATAAGACATAATTGAACTTTTACATTCAAAAGACAGCTAGCTCCAGAGAGAAGGAATGATAAGTACAAAAATAACTCAGTCTTAGAATCATCTTTGTACAATGTTTATATGAATGAAGCCTCATTCAAATATACAGATATCAGAAGTACTTCCCTTGCCATAGGTGCATGTGTAATCATGTAAGGACAACTGGTTAAAGCTAAAAAAGCCTCCCAAGATAAGATAGAGTCCTTACCTGCATCCATCCAAACAAGACAACAGATACGTTAGCTTTGAATGTGTTTTACAAGTATCAAATGGACTATACCAGTTGTTATCCATGTCCATCTTAAAAAGTTTTTTAAGAAACTTTCAAGCCTAGTCCAAAGTATTTATTTTAAAAAATTTATCACCCAAAGTTTAAGGTTTTTTTATGCTTAGAAGGCCATACCACCTTCGAATCCAAGTGAACAGCTCCACTGTTTTTTGATGAAGCTCCATTCTCACTTTCCATAAAGCAAAAGGAGCCTAAAGAAAATTTCCTTTTAAGAATATCAAACAAGTTTTTGATTATTTATGATAGATAAAGTTTATCCCCAATTAGGGTTTATGGCATTCTCCTTCCTCAACTTTTATATGTTACTTACCTTCATTGCCTGATGAGTAAGCCAATTGACAGAGATCTTTAGATATGAACACAGTATCTAGCCAAACCATTACCCCAAAAAAACCAATAAACCACCAAGTCTAGCGGCAGTATGCAGCCGGTGGGGACCCCACCTAAAATAATCCATCAAACAAATTATAACCAGAAAGTCAGTACGCAGTCGGGAAACAACCCCGGTTTCTATCAGTAATCCATGCGTTAAGTGAAAGAAAACAACTAGTTCCTTATCAAGTCAAAAGACCAGTAAACAGTAAGGTACAACTAGTATGCTACAAGCCAATCGGCTAACCCCCAATCAATGGTCAATGCAAAGCCACCATAAGCAGTAGCAGGATCATATCTTAACCCATGTTTGCTAGCTCATTCAGGCATTACAATATAAACCTAGCCAACCCACACAATAAGCTTTACTTGGCTAAGAAATAAGGAACAACAATCCACAGAAGTGCCATAATCTGTTTAAGCAAGGCCAACCACATGGCGGTTCCTCATACCGAGCTAAGCGGCCGGTTATGCCGCCCAATATTTTTTTCAAGTTTCTATTATGTACCATCATCATCAAAAAATAAGAAACAGTGAAAAACAGGGTAAGAAAACCCCTTTATTCCCAAAATTTGCACACTATATGTACTTGCAATGTGTTATGAATAATGAACACCAACAAAAAAACCAGTAGCAATATCATAGTCATGCCTCAAAACAACCTCTCCAACTATTTATCATATGATGTCAGCCATAGCCAACCACTATAGTGGACCTTACCAAGCTAAGGAACGAGGAACAACACCCCTTAGTAATGCTTCTTATTGTCAAACCGAGCTAACCATACAGTGGTCCAACCATCTACATTTTATCATGCATTGCTAAGTATAGTCAACCCGGCCATTAAGTATAGCATTGCTAAGTACAATCTTTTTATGCGACAGTGCATACCATTTAAATCAAAAAAATGACAGAAACGAGATCATTACTGCTAAGCATAGTGGCCAACCTGAGTTGGTTGTGTTGTAAGCTCCATGTTTGGTGCAACAGAGATTAAAAAACACGCATTCCTCACACTTAACGCAAGTAGAACACACACGAAGCTAAGTGAGGGGCAGAATGCACCCTCACCTCTTTAAATAGAAGAAGGAAGGCCACTGTCACTCATGGCTAGTTGCTTGTAGAGCGTACTGAGTAGATCGAGCTCCCCCTGGGGACTCGCGGATGAGTAGCCGCCTGCGATGCAGTCCGGCATAGTAGGGTTACCATAGCGCCTCATGACGTAGTAAATGAGGGCAGTAAGTAGTATTTTAGCCATGCCTTGTAACTATCGTGACATTTTAAGGTTTCTATCCTATATCTAGTAAAAGGTGTGGGTCTTTTTAAACTGAGAGTGTCGACAATCTATGGCATAATACAACCTAATTTGATGCTTGAAAGAACTACAGGCCTGTGTGTGTGTGTGTGTGTGTGTGTGTGTGTGTGTGTGTGTGTGTGTGTGTGTGTGTGTGTGTGTGTGTGTGTGTGTGTGTGAGCTATTTTATTTTACTAAATAAACACAACTGAATATAAAAGTTCAAAAGACAACTGGCTTTAGACAAGTGACCAGGGGTAGCACAAAAACTACTCAGTCTCAGAATTATTTATGTGCATTGCTATAAGAATGAGGTCTCATTCTAGTGTATAAGTGCAAAGGATGATTTGTTTTCTTTGCTACATAAAGTGGTAAGAGTCGGGTACATCAAGGATGGACAACAACTAAGCCAAAAAATTTCAAGAAAGGATAAAGTCCTCACCTGCATCCATTCAAACAAGACAACAACTATGTTAGCCTTGAATGCATTCTATAGGTGTCAGCGGACTATATAAGTTTCGTTATCCATGTCCAACTTACAACCTTTTTAACTTAAAATCATCATTCAAAGTGCTCATGTATTCTTGTTTTGTCAAGTACAAGGTGTGTTTTTTGTTCTTTTTAAGTTCATTTTAATGCTTGTAAAAAAGGTCATTACTCCTTTAAGATACAAGAAAATTTTGGTAGTAATTATATGTATGATTTTTATATAGCCCGATTTATTTGAAGACCTTAAAAGATATTTACATACATATCATTCTAATCGGAAGGCCACCACCCCTTCTGATCCCAAGTGTTTTATTCCCAATTTCAGCCCCAAGTCATTCTTCACCTACTCCTCATCCCTACAACACTATATATTACATAGCAAGGTTGTCATGCACTTCCTTAATGCAGCAAAATTAGTCCAAGAACTCATTCAGACCAAGCAAGTGCACACGGTATCACTCTTATCGCCTCCTCCCTTTTTTTTATACAAAATAATCAAGCAAAACTTAGTAGCCCTATCCTCTGTATAAGATAGGACCCCCAAAAGGATACATTGTGTCATACAAGATAAAATAGTATCGTGTTTGGCTTAGGAATCTACATAGCTAAGCCTATCAAGCCAAAAGAAATCAATATGACTAATTTGTAAACAACGCACCAATCCTTCCCATTTTTTTGAAAAAAACAACAAAAGAACAGAAATTGTATCAGAAAACCAACAAATGCTATGACGTTATGCATTATAAGTAAAAAACCTACTATTTTCAGTCTGTTCAGCCACGAAACCCGCAAGCAGGTGTTTTGAGACCAAACCGCAAGCGTTATCAAAACCTCCACCATAGTATGCACTACAACCCCAACCAAAATATGTAGTACAACATTCAGTCAACAATAAAAGTGTGTCGTGGGGTCAAAAGCGACACTATCATTATGCCAACAACCCAACACTAACCAGATATCAAATGAAACTAAAGCCCATTGGGTCGGGTACCTTCTTATACAATGTCGCCAATACACCCTCACTCAAAAACTCTGCGCTAAACTCCATTGTATAGCCCGAAGCCACAAGGGCTATATCAAACTTACCACCCCCCTCTCTTTTTACACAATGTATCATACCAGCTAGGTATCAGTAAGTAGATGAATCCCCCTTATTAGGTGCATCTTACCCCAAAGTGACACCAACAGTGCAAACCAAAGTCTATACCTTTAAACGGTGAGTGTATGCAAAAACACGAGCCAAAATTTGGCCTCAGAAGCTTTACTATGCTCATATGTGAAATGCATGGAATCTGGCCCAGTGGCAGGTATCCTTATACATCAAAAGATGGCCAAAATACCGGGTTTAGAACAGTTTCTACAAAGTATATGCCAACCATGGCCACAGTGATGAAATACCTACTATAACATTACCTAATATGTGTGTGTCTGAGTGTGTGTGTGTGAGTGGGTGTGGGTGGGTGCGTGCATATGAGAGAGAGAGAGAGGGGGGGGGGGGGGGGGGGGGGGGGGGGGGCGCGAAGAAAAAGAGAATTTTCATTGTCATAAGAACAATCCAAACAAATATCAAATATGTACTCGACGAGTCTTGATCTCAAGATCTAATAAAAGAGAGAGAGGAAATTGCCATCTTCCTACAACTATTGCAATGATTACAGGGACTAAAATACACCCTTTTCACTTGTGTGAGCGCACACACACACACACACACACACACACACACACACACACACACGCACGCACGCACCGACAGACATGTATGTGTGTGACCCAATGGCCATGCTTTTCTTGGCCGAAGCAATGTGTGGCTCACACAATAGTCATTTACAATATACCACTATACTCATTGCCTTCAATGATCTACCCGAGTTTCATTTTTCTGTTACGCCAAATTTGATGGGCAAGACATAATCTCTTCCCTCTTAGTATGTTTATTTTTCATCTTTAAAGAAATTTTATCTTGCATTGTTTGTGGGGAAATATTTGAGAAAAAGTGTGCTCCAGGTTTTAGTCAAGCTTCTCTATGGGAGCCTTTCCAATGTCCCGAGGTGGCTCCCCTTGTCAGCTGATGTATATTTATATTTGAGTGTTGGGTGATGTCATTGCTCGGCACGAGCATGACTAGAATTTGCAATTGTAAGTTCTGCAAAAAAGAAGTGTGTTCCAACTATTTGTTTTGCAAAAGAATCGCTTTTTTTTTTTTAGCCATACTCACAAGTGTGTGAGTGGATGAATAGTATTAGCATAGGTGGCTTGAAGGATCATATTACACAGACAGGGCTACACCATCCTTGCAAGCCAAACACTATTTTAATCGCTGGCTTGGCCTCGACACTAAGTGACACAGGATGGGACGTGGGGATGGGTAAGGGGATCGACGGCGAGCGAAGTTTGGCAGACACATCCATCCAAAAAATGGGAATGCCATTTGAGAGCCGGGATTGGAACCCACAACCTCATGTCCCAATGCCTTTTGAGGCTTGAGCTAACCCCGTCACCCATCCAGGTGCATGTGAAAGGAATGTCGTTTTATCTAATGTTATAAACGCAAAACCTGGACTGTCCTAGAACTAAATCTGGACGGACCCTTGGTCGGATTTAGTTTTAACAAGGTAGGTTTAGTTCTTGGCCAGGTTTAGCTTTAACAAGACATCCACGGTGCAAATCACCTCGACGGCTACGCATGGACTTCCCATCTTGATCGAGCTAGTTGTCGTAATAAAAGGTCAGAAAGCATGTGTTGTCAATGTGAAATTGGTGAGGGAGAATTTTTTTTCCCATTTTCTCGGTAATTTTGTAGCGTCCTTTTTGCTAGAGCCTAGGAGGATAGCGTGACCTTTGCTTCTATTAATATCTGTTGCACATTGCATTTCAATTTTCATTCAAATCACATTCAAATCAATTCTACATTGCGTAATAATCAAACCCATCAAAAGCTAGCTTCCTACTACTTGCTTCATTTTTATAAAAAGATGGTCACATGGGTATTCTTCTACAAGCATAAATAAATGGAAGAAAAGTCGAGTCATCAAAGGCTGTGAAATGAAAAGAAACATTAATTGACAAACTAAACAAAAGAACTATTTATGTGAAAAATGAGGAGGACAGGTCCAAGGAAAGAATAAAATTTCAAACCTCTACCTAACTAAAACTCCATTACTCCCTTAACACACACACCCGCCCCCAACAAAAACAAAATAGACCCCCCCTTAATGTGGCTCACCTACCATTGCACTCGACTAGCTATGGCTACTGCCAACCTCCTCCTGACTTTTGACTATGGCTATGGCCCTCTCCTCCACCTGACTCTGGCTATGACTATGACCACCTCCTCTTGACTTTGGCTGATGGCATCTGGAGAAAGCCCTTGCCTTTGAGACCGGTCACCGGTGAAACCAACTCCTCACCGCTATATGATTATTCAACCACGAGAATTGAGAAAAAACTTGTGCACGGGCGTGCGAGAGAGAGAGAGAGAGAGAGAGAGAGAGAGAGAGTTGGAATTGTGGCATCTACTACCTCACCCTTCCTTTTTCCTCCCCGAACTAATACCATCATTTTTTCAATTTTCTCCAGCTAATACCCCCTACTACTACCCTACTACCCACTGTTCAAATGAATTAGTTACTTGATTAGTTTTGGAGCAAGTGATACTGCCCATGAAGTTGTCAAGGATGAACCATTCTTTTCTGAATTGTGCACTAATCTTTCATGGTCATTGTGAGTGTTGAGAAAACACACCATATACATACTAGATTAAACCTCTATAATTGCATATACAAGGTGAGAAACATGGAAATTTTCGGATACGGACTTCCATATTTTCACAATACACTAAAATTTTCCCCATGAAAGTTATTTAGAGCTTCTTCATACAAAAGTCCTACCTTTGAGCAACATCAAACTGTATTTACTTCTGAACCTCCCACCATCATATCTACGATCTTGAACTGAACTTAACAAAAGAGTAGTAGGAGGAGAGCTTCTTCAAAAAATCATCTTCTGTCATGCTGGAGAGGAAGAGTAAAGGATTCCAACAAGTGCAGAATCCATCAATACCTTGTAAAAAGTTTTTGTCCTCTCACAAAAGCCACACCTCTTTTACCTCCCTCGTGAAGGACAATTGGCAAGCATTACTGAAAACTTCACCATGTCATTACACCTTGAATCAATGACAATTATAGCAGAAGATTGGTTTGATTACACGTTGCCAGAATTAATGTGAAATCTATATAATCAAGAGCTACATGCTTCTTTTCGAAAGCCAATGAAGCTGAGGCTCAAAAGTATGAGATGCTCAAAGCACCCTTCATCCTTTAGTAAGGGTGTTACAAGTGTGCTTGGCAGCCACTTCCCACCTGTAATGCATGCACGAAGTTACTGCACCCACCCTCTTGTAATGACCATGAATCTTCCAGTGCTGAGTCTTGGTCACACCTCCAGAAGCCATCAATTTAGAGAACTCGAAACATATGGGAAGCGTAGTAAAAGTCTCTCACGACTTTAGGATATAATTCCAATCGCAATGGGTTTTTCACAATCATCGTATTCTTTGATTCAGCATTCCAAAGCGTCTTGCAAGGCCGAAAATGACAGCTCGCCCGAGAACACCTCTATCCAAAGTACAAGCAAGGACTACAGCACCACCCACGATCATCCACTTCCAGCCACCTCCTTGATTGCATGAATCATCTTGAGTAACCTCATTTGATCTGGTCACGTCATTATCTTCATAGTTCACATCATCATCTTGACGGCCTGACCAATCGTAAGCAAACTCCTCCTCTAATGTTTTCACACTGAGAGAATCAAAGTAATTAGGAGACATCCTGGTGTACGCTTGTGCCATGCGGGCACTCTTCGAGAGAGGCTTGGCCATCGCGCGTTGGGCCTGATATTTCCTCAATCCTGGTTCCATTTTCTTCACCAAGCCCCACATTCCTTGTCGCACACCAAGCTTTGCAATGTTTTTCGGAATGTGCATATCTTCAGCATGAAAAAACATCACTTCACAGGCAGTCAATTGGCCTTTCTTCACACAAGATTCACCTGTAAGAAAGAAATGAAACGCTCAGCTACATTGACTGAAATGATTAGTGCTTAACATAATTGAATTAGACACCCGAGGTCCAACCTGCACGGATACACCAACTCGAGTTGTACACATCGACCCTTAGAGGTTTGTCGCGCCGGGGAACTGCGGCATATGGTACAGCCTGCTTTTAGGATTCACAAGGGCACTGTAAGGAATATGCTTATACTGAAATTCTGATGAGCCTTCACGTAATGATAGTCACTATGCACTATAAGATATCCATCAGAAACAATACAGCTATTTAATAAGAAGCACATGCCCAGCTACCAAATACCTCCTAATTAGGTTTGATTGCGCAACCCCAAAAAAAAATCTCATCTCGAACACAAAAGAATCATGTGCATTTATGAACAACTCACTGATGCCTCGGATCATATTAATAATATGGACTTTTCCCACTTCTTTCCTTTACTAATCGTAGCCCAACTCTACCCAAGGATCCCATACGGACAAGAACTTGCACGAGCCTTGCTGATTCGGATACCTTTGTGACACAGTAAAAACTGCCATCCACTTCAAAAATCCTCCGTCCAATCAGATACTCTCGGTCACTGCAAAAAAATGGAAACTGCAAAAGCATGCATAAATCTCTCTGAAATCACAGAAAAGACTAACTTTCTTTCCACCACATCAACATCACTTACTTTTCTCACCCAATGGACAATTTGAGCCCCTGTCTCCGTACAGTCCTCCTTTGACTGTGCAAAGATAAGCATATCATCCCAGACCGACCGAAATTCATCATCCCAATAAAAGTCCTTCACTAGCTCTGGAGTTGAATCTTCAAAAATTGTCCGGCTCTTGTACTCAGTGGGGCCATTCTGTATAAAAGCAAGCAACTGGAGGTAAGGAGGCATAAAACTTTAAAGTGAAAGTACTATTGTCACAACTCTCGGCTCCCTGGCTCATCAGTAAATAGAATAGCTCAAGAAACCCACGTCTATTGCCCCATGCCATCCACAATCGTCTGCGAAACTGGCTCACAGTAATTTTGAGAGTGAAACAACATAAAGCAGCCCAATGTGTGGACCTGGCATCCCATCCATCTACACCGTGCCTTTCAAAAGTAGATGGAGATAAAAGACTGAGCTATATCACTCACCTTTGGATCTCTGCGCCATGCTTGATAAGTCATGCCAGGGGCTGATCGCTCCATCATCAAGTCCCAAGGAAGTCCTCCTTCCTTACCATGTACTGTCCTATGCAAATCCAGTAGATCGGCTTCCCCAACTGTAGACCTTGCCAAATTGGCAGTGATATTCCTTTGTCGTTTGATGAGCTCCAAAGAACCATCATCATCACTGAGAAGAAAGATAGCACCTTTTAAGCTAATCCACCAAAGAGAGAAGAGAGTTTTCTTTTTTTTTCCGAAGGGAGGGGGGGGGGGGGGGGGGGGGGGGGGGATGATCAATTTATGTGGCAAACAAAAAATTGCAAATAATACCCTTTCGGGAAATTGGAACTTGTCAAGAAATCATTTTCTGTTGCGAGAATCAGACACCGTAGAGTGACATGTTCTTACAAATATTCACCTAAAAGCTCATATAAAGACAGGCAAAAGCTCCAGGACCTCATCATGATGCTTTTAAAAAAACCCTCTCAGGCACACACAGAAAACGAAGACCCTAGCAAACCGAGAAAGACACTAGGATCCATCAGTCAAAAACACAAGTAGGGCATCACTCCTTCACATCGACTTGGAAGTGAACCTAGAAATCCCCCTAAATTGCCTAAATTGGAAAAGACCAATACGCTTCTTCATGCACAAGGTGGAGCAACAAACATGAACACAAATCTACCTGAATTGTTTGCTAGGGACTACCATTGCGCTGGAGCAAGGACAACAGCAAGCTTTGGCTGCTACCGATTCAGCAGATTTTTTGTCTACGGTCTGGCATGACTTCTTGATGTCGAGGTCCGGAGAGGCCGTCCAGCTTTCGCAAGGAGTGCTTTTAATGGCTTGGAACAGTGAGTTAGCCCATCTCGGCCTCCAGGTCCAACCAATGAGGATGCCCAGTATGACTGAGGCCCACAAAGAAAGCATGCATGTCATACATTCAGTGAAGGTCTCCATGAAAGGTGCATGCAACAGAAAGAAGGTCCTCCGCTTAAAGTGCGTCTGTCAGATCTTTGAGCTGGGAGGAGAAAGTCAAGTAAATCTTCGCCCGACAGTAATATTAGGGCAAAGAGGGGCCTCCTGTCTGCCTTTTGCTACGTTGCGCAACTAAAACCCGCAGATAAAACCCTAATCCGTAATGGCGGAGAGGAAGGAACTGCGCAGATGGAAGAGAGGACGGTTCGCTGCGAAGGGCTCCACTTATAGGAAGGGGTGGAGCTGAGAGGCGGCTATGGCGGAGACGACAATGACTTCGTAGGCGCCCAAGTGGTTGAAGTCTGCCTGCATGTATGGTCGGCGTTTGAATCGAAAAGATTTCTGCGTAGTAAAAGGCCATTTGTATACCCATACTATTTGCCACATCGGACAATCTTCCACCTTTCATTTGATCCGCAGGTGCTTCTCCAAGATATTCCTTTGTAGGCCTACACTGGGCTTTCTCTAGCGCCTCCCTAAATAAATCCTACACCCCGTCATCAACTAGAGTGCATTGTTAGCTGCGTTCGCACTGAATTGAGATGGAACAAAATATTGGAAACTGAGAGAGAGAGAGAGAGAGAGAGAGAGAGAGAGAGAGATTTTCCATGAAATTGTGTTAGTTTTTTCTATCTGAGAGTGTTTGGGATACCGATCATTGTGGTTCACAGGTGTACCTCCGCATAAATTGGATACGGATCATAGTGCTTCTCAAGGGTACCTCGCCAAAAACCACAAGGAGTGTTAAGAGTTTTTTCAAGTTCAATGTTCATGATCATACAAGATGTCAATGTTATTAATTATTTGATGTTTCATTTTTATGTTTCAAAAAGAAAGAAAACATGCAAGTCTCCTTTCATAGGGAGTTTGCACAGTCCTCCCCAATTTTTATAATACGAGGGAACGTGCCATTCCCACGGCAGCGTGCAATTTTAAGTGTGTTCATTAATTGCGTTCTCAGTGTCAGAAATCAAAAAATGATAATGCTTACTCATCACGTGATTGAATGTCTATCACCAATGCACTTCCTTGCATCAATGACGTTCGACATCTCATGCACTTAACCCGTTGCAAAAGGCGACATCCCAGGGAGGATGCGCTTCAAGAAGGTTTTGTGCTATTGTGAGGACACCACATTTGGTGTACAAATTGATCGAATATTACCAAGCATGACATTGTACCCCCAACAGGCCCTGACTGGAAATCTCATTGTAAATTCTGATACCCATGTGAAAGTCTTCAAGGTGCAAGCATAGGTGAAAACACCCTACAACTTTTTGGCAATGCTCATGTTGTGTGCATCCTACGATCGGTGCATTCCAATGCTTTGCATCCGCTGAAAACAGCCTAGAGCTTTTTGGCCCTGCTCTTGTTGCACACATCCCGCAATTAGTGCATTCAAAGAGGTGGCATTTTGGGCAAGAATCTCCTCAAGCACTTTTTGTACTTTCTCAAGCACACCACATATACCATACATATCGACCAAGGCATTGCCAAGCACTACATCTTTTTGTATCAATAGCCCCTGACTAACAATATCAGCCTGAATTTTTGTGCCCATATCAGCATCTTGCATAGAGCCACATGCCTTCAAAATGCACGCGTACATGATTGCATCTGGTGGAAACAGACTAGAGTTTTCTCCTATGCAAATCTTGCAATCAGTGGAATCCAAGAGTCCACTCTTTGCGTAGGAACCGAAAAACATTCTCAACCTTTCTGGTCCTGCTCCTATTGTGTATATCCTACAACCATTGCATTCCCATACTTTGCATCCCTTGAAAATAGCCTAGAGATTTTTGGAGTTGCTGCTCTTGCACACATCCTGCAATCGGTGCATTCCAAGAGACAACATTCTGGATAGGAAGCTCCTCAAGCATTTTTTGTGCTTTCTCAAGTGCACCACATTTGGCATACATCTTGACCAACACAGTCCCAAGCATGACATCTTTTCTCAACAGCCTCTGGAGCTGCTCTTCTTGTGCACATCCCGCAATCAGTGTTGGCAGACAACAAGCTCATCAAGCACTTTTTTTGCTTTCTCAAGCGCACCACATTTGGCATACATATTGACGAAGACAGTGCCAAGCACGACATATTTTTTCAATAGCCTCTGACTAACAATATAATTGTGAATTTTGTGCCCGTGCCAGCATCTTGCATAGAGCTACATGCCTTCAAGATGCATGTGTAGGTGATTGCAGCTGGAGAGAGGCCCTCGCTTCGTATATATATCAACCAAGGCAATGCCAAGCACAGCATCTCTTTTCAAGAGCCTCTGACTAGCAGTATAATTGTAATTTTTTGTGCCAATATCAGCATCTTGTGTAGAGCCACATGCCTTCAAGATGCATGCGTAGGTGATTGCATCTGGAGAGAGGGCCTCGCTTCGCATACATATCGACCAAGACAGTGCCAAGCACGACATCTCTTTTCAAGAGCCTTTGACTACCAATATAGTTGTGAATTTGTGTGCCCATATCAGCATCTTGCATAGAGCCACATCTTTCAAGATGCATGCTTAGGTGATTCCATTTGCAGAGAGGCCCTTGAGCCCTCGCTGAACATACATATTGACAAAGACAATGGCAAGCACGATAGCTTTTTTCAACACCCTCTAGTGTTGCTCTTGTTGCGCACCTTCCGCAATCAGTGCATTCCAAGAGGCGACATTTGTTGAAAACAGATAAGAGCTTTCTGGCCATGACACTGTGGGGAAAATCTTGCAATCAGTGCATTCCAAGAGTCCATACTCCGTACAAGAAGCTCCTATAGCACTTGCGAGAGCCACATGCCCAAAATGTAAGCATGGCCTTCAAGAAGAAAGTATAGGTGATTGAATTTATGGAGATACACTTGCTTTGCATCCGCTAAAAACAATCTCGAGCTTTCTGGCCCTGCTCTTGTTGCGCACATCCCGCAATCATTGCATTTCAAGAGGCATTCATATCGACCAAGACAATGCCAAAGACGACATCTTTTTTTAACAGACTCTAACTAACAATATACTTGTGATTTTTTTGCCCATATCAGCATCTTGCGTAGAGCCACATGCCTTCAAGATGAATACGTAGGTGATTGCATGTGGCGAAAACAAACTGGAGCTTTCTCCTATGGGGCAAATCCCACAATCAGTACATTCCAAGAGTCCACACTCCAAATAGGAAGCTAAAAATAGCCTAGAGCTTTCTGGCACAGCTCATGTTGTGTGTATCCTACGACCACAGCATTCCAATGCTTCGCATCCATTGAAAACAGCCTAGAGCTTTTTGGCCCTGCTCCTATTGCACACATCCAGCAATTAGTGATTTCCAAGAGGTGACATTTTGTGACAGTACCACATTTGGCATACATATCAACCAAGCACTACCAAGCATGACATCCCTTACCAACAACATCAGACCAGGTATCTTCTCGTTAATTATCTCACCCATGTCAATAGCTTGCATAAGGTCACTAGCCTTCAAGGTGCAAGCATAGGTGAATGCATTTGTAGAAACGCCTTCCGTTTGCATCTGCTTCATGTTGTGTGTATTATGGGACAAGTGCATTCCAATGCTTTGCATCCACTGAAAATATCGTAGAGCTTTCTGGCCCTGCTCTTGTTGCACACATCTCACAATCAGAGCATTCAAAGAGGCGACATTCCTGGCAAGAAGCTCCTCAAGGACTTTTTGTGCTTTCTCAAGCGCACCACATCTGGCATACATATCGCCCAAGGCATTGCCAAGCACCACCTGACTAACAATATCAGTCTCCATTTTTGTGTCCATAAGAGCATCTTGCGTAGAGCTACATGCCTTCAAGATGCACGCATAGGTGATTGCATAGGTGATCAACGGCCCGTGACTAACAATATCAGTCTCAATTTTTGTGTCCATAAGAGCATCTTGCATAGAGCTACATGCCTTCGAGATGCACGCGTACGCGATTGCAATTGGTGTAAATAGACTAGATTTTTCTCCTGTGGAAAATATTACAATCAATGGATTCCAAGAGTCCATACTATGCATAGGAAGTGGAAAACATTCTAGAGCTTTCTAGTCACATGCTTTGAACTATTATAAGAAAATTCCAATATAGGCAAGTAGTCTTCCCAATTGGTTTGCTTCTTGCTAACATACGCTCGTCGCATATCCTCTAGCACTTGATTAACCCTTTTGGTTTGATCATCTGTTTGTGAATGATCAGCCGTTGTCATAAAAACTAATATCTAATTCTCCCAAATGATTTTCTCATGTTAAACTGATCATTTAATATGGGGAAGTACCAGGGGAGTAAAAGCTAGAATATTAGTAAGGCTGTCAGACTGGTCTCTACAAGGGTCCAAAGGAGGGAAAATAGGGATCCAAAGGTGGGCAGTCTACAAAACAGCAATGTGCATCAATGGAGCTTAAAAGACCTAAGGTTCAGCTCCATTAAGACTTCCATAGGCTAAGGTTCCAAAAATTAACTAAAAAGTCCAATGGCCAAAGGTGGAAAAATTGGATGGTTATGGGAAGACTAAAAAGTCTTCCCACATCCCTAGGAAGTAGGGGGTGAGCCCTAATGATAGGAGATGAGAGAGAAACACACACACACACACACACACACACACACCCAAGCTCTCCCCAAAGGAAAGAATGGACACATGGCACGCTCCTAGGCCAATTATCCCCAATCTCCCCTCAAATCCTGTTGGATGGCCATAGAGGTGGACCAATGAGAATTAGGCTAGAGTAAAATTATTCTAATCAATCTAAAAAATGCTTGATAAAAGAACCAATAGAAATTAAGCTCCCTAGAAGACTATTGGACAGTCTACCAAGGGATCCAATGAGCATCCAGTAGCCCAATGGCTTGCTTGATTCCTATTGGCCAGAAGACTAAAAGGTCCAATGAGAGTTTGAATAAGTTATTTAATTACCTAAATCTCTCACAAAAGGAGAAAGGGGCAGATGTCACAAGGCTATCAATTATGCTTATAATTTGTGATTGGCTAAGCTTTGCAGGAGCCAATGGGAAGCCAACAAGAGCAAAAAGCAAGAGGGGTCGACCAAGTAGAGCCATATGGAGTTGGCATTTTTAGTCTAACAAACTTTGCTACACACACAATTTATGTGTTGAGCAAGAACTCCATCTCCTTCTCCAGGCATTAAGAAGTAGAGGCCTACACCGACAACTCTTGGCTATGGAATGCAAATCCAACCAAGAGCCAAGCTTCAATGGCATGCTCATCTCTTCTACCATGCTAATTACTAAGCTAAGCTATGCTTTTAGAGTGATTATGCGAGGAGAATACTTCTTTCTCGTAAGATACACCTTCTTCCTCTCAATCTTTCCTCATTCTCACCATGTTTGAAGGTGTGTGAGGTCTTGGGACTGAGGCTAGGGACACTAGGTATGTTTTTCAAGCATAATTTGGTGCATGAAGCTTCCATCTTCATTGCACCAACGAGTTTTCTCAAGGAACACAAATGTCTCCTTTGATGGGAGAAGCTATAATACAAAGCCTTTATGGAAGGGGGACCGGCTCCATGTAAATCTGGTCCTCAACTATTGTCAATTGTTCTATTTCTCTCTCTTTTCAAGTATTATCTATGCCAAACTAGCTAGGTGTAAATTGCTATGTTGCTTTCTCAAATTAAGTACTCTCTCTATGCTCATTAAGAACTTGTTTTTAATGAAATTCTCACTATGTTATCATTTTCAACTACACACAAGTTACTAGTGCATTAAATGTTACATTGGTATCAGAGCTATTGGTTTCTCTTTTCTTGCTCAAGAAGGGAGGTCCTCAAGCTTGCTACAAATGGTTGGTGTTATTAATTGCAAAAGAGTAAGTAGAACAGGGATTTTTTATCCTTGAAGCATGCCTGCTTAATGCAGTTAACGGGGATACCGTCAAGAGCTATGGTCTTAATAGTGGAGTCCTTGCCTATGGCTTAACCATTATTGAGCTATTAGAAGCTTGACAAGAACCGATGCTATCTTGGCTCAGTTGAACCCTCTCTTCTATTCCTTGCAATTAATAATATTTGAGCCACGGGTATAGATGCTTGCGTGCTTATCTTTGAAGGTAAAGAGGAGCAGCAACTAGGGCTTGAAGTGCCAAAGTACAAGTAAAAATTTACACCCAAAATTTGCTACTAGTATGGTTGTGGCAAGGGTAAAGAGATTGAAATGAATGTTGATAGCTTTGCTTTTGCTAATGATAGAGAAACTAATGATGCCCCTATGCTTGTAACCTATCTTGTTTCTAGGCTTCAACAAGCCCTGGGAAATCCCTCCAAGATGAAGTGCTACAGCAAATTGCGCACCCATAATATTCTCCAAACTCCCCACCAAGAAGAGAGAGTACCTAGGAAGGCTCCTGGTGAGACTTCCAAAAGAAGATTCTCTCCGATAAGGGAAGAAGAGGAGGATCCGTACGAAGGGCTCAAAAACTTACTACTCGATGAGGAATCTCCCTCCCAAAGGAGAACCCAAGTTTCAACGGTAGAGCCCCCACCAAAAGAACGAGGAAGAAGTGAGTCTCCTGCCACCTCGACGGAGATGGCTCCATGAAGACGGCGGGCAAAACGCTCTCCAACATCCCCTAAACGGAGAAGACCATCACATACTCCTCTACACCATAATTCAAAGAGGGAAGAGAGAAATCAAGAGAAGAAAAAGGCGAGAAAGAGATCACCCTCTTGTCCATCTTCCTCATCCTCTTCCTCTTTTGAAGAAAGTGATGGTGCAGAAAAGGAGGAACGAGGGAAGAAAAAGGCGAGAAAGAGGTCAGTCTCTTCTCCATCCTCCTCATCCTCTTCCTCATAGAAGAAAGTGATGGTGCAGCTCTCGAACCACCCAAGAGAAGAGACCATAGGAAATCTTATGCCGCTTGGAAAAGGTCGCCCAAGCTCAAAAAGTTCAAAGAGGGAGGAAAGAATATCTCTTTCCTTACCTATGATGGCACCTTTGGTGCTACAAACAAAGTCTTAGCCTTTATCCAATCGCTGTAGCATTTGGAGATGAGGGCTTCACGGAGTCTTCTAAGCTATGTCATGTAGCTATGCATTTTCAAAAGTCCACCTGGCAATGGTGGTCTAGCCTATGAGCAAACGGTGAAGCTCCATGAACATGGAAAGCTTTAAGAGCTTCCATGTTGAAGCAGTTTTTGGCTACCGATGCCAAAGACAAAAGTACTCACCGAATGGTGAAGCTTGAAGCTCTCTCCCTATGAATCTATTCACAAATATGTAGACAAGTTTTGGAATTTACATCTCAACGCCACTGTCTACAAAAATATGGATTTTGAAGAGCAAAAACAATAATTTTGTGCGGGTTTATCTGAGGATATGGCAGAATATGTTAACTTCCAAAGGCCTTGCACCATATCTGCGGTCATACACCATACCATGGTGGCTTCAAGAATCAACTTCCAACAAGGGACTAAGAGAAATCCTAAGCCCATGAAAAACAAGGACCGTAATGAGCCTAAGGGGAAGGCAATGTCCAAAAGTCTCCCAAAGGCAATGCCAACAACAACAAAACCAAGGAGAAAGGAGTTATAAAGGCAAAAATAAACTCTCTCCTAAAGAGCTAGAGTGTTATCAAAAAGATAATCGTTGTTTCAAGTGCGGGGAGCAAGGGCGGAGTTTACAAAGGCAAAAATAAACTCTCTCCTAAAGAGCTAGAGCGTTATCAAAAAGATAATCGTTGTTTCAAGTGCGGGGAGCAAGGGCGTGCCTATCGTGCTTGCCCCCACAAGAATACACGTAATGAGCCTCCTAGAGCTATCTTGGTCAAAATTCAAGAAGAGGATGCTCATCACAAAGGATCTCCTCTATGTCATGCTTGGGGAAAGGTAAGAGAACATGATGCTTTCATTCTCTTTGACCCTCGTTCTACTCACAATTTCATATCCACAAAGTTGGCCACCAAGCTAGGCATCCAAGCCTATGAGATGGGAGATGTCCTACCTGCTAATGGTGCTTTCAAGGGGCAAGAAGCCTCAGTCACTCCCTTAATTTAGAAATTGAGGCTCCATGTCCAAAGCTATGTGGACAAGGAGGATTTCTTCATATCTCCTCTCAAGCATGAGGATCTAATCATAGGGGCACCATGGTTTGATCGCATGGCTGCCAATGCTAAGTTCCCTAAAAGACAAATCTACTTTAGGTACAGGGAAAAAGATATGTACATAGATGCTAAGGAGTTGGGTAGCATCATACCCATTGTACATAAGCAAGCTTTCAATAAGTCAATAAAGAGATCTATTTCCGTGTACATGATTTTTGTTAAAGATTCTCAAAAGGAACGTAATGTTTTAGCAAAAGAAGATATAAGCAATCAAAAGGAATTAGAGTTATCCAATTTCCTCAAGGAATTCGAAGATGTTTTGATTGACGACATCCCTTGTAAGCTACCTCCCAAACGAGGGGATGGCGACCATGCAATTGAACTTCTTCCAAGAAGCTCACTGCCTAATAAACCTCCTTATTGAGTTTCTCAAGCTCAACAAGAGGAGATTATACGGCAAGTGTATGAGTTGGTTGAGAAAGGCATGGTTAGGCCTAGCTCATCTCCATTTTGTTCACCAGTGTTATTAGTGCAAAAGAAAGATGGCACATATCGTATGTTGTCGACTATAGAGCACTAAATAGGATCACTATCAAGAATAGGTTTCCTGTTCCATGGGTAGAAGACCTATTTGATAAGCTACAGGGGTCGACCTACTTCAGTAGGATTGACCTAAAAAGTGGCTACCATCAAATAAGGATAGTTGATCAAGACATTGTAAAGACCGCATTTCGCACTACGTTTGGTCTTTACAAATACATTGTCATGCCTTTTGGCTTGACCAATGGACTAGCCACATTTAACCGTCTGATGGAGAAGCCATTCAGGCCTCACCGAAGCTTTAATGGAGTGCTCTTTGATGATATAATCATCTACTCTGATTTTCATTAGACGAACACAAACAACACCTCCAGGTAATATTTCACGTTTTACAAGAGAATAAAATTTATATTAATCAAAAGAAAAGTGAAATTTTCTTACAAGAGATTCAATATTTAGGTCACATTATCTCTCTAGGTGGCATCCAAATGGAACCATCAAAGTTAGAGGTAATAAAAGGATGACCTAATCCAAGGAATCTTCATGAACTAAGAAGCTTTATAGCTATGTGTGCATATTATAATGCTTCATGGAAAAGTCCTCACAAATCGCGGGACCATTACATGACCTAACAAAGAAAAATGCTAGGTATATATGGTCCACCAAGGAGAACAATGCTTTCGAAAAGCTTAAAGAGAAGCTTATCTCTCAACATGTGCTTACATTGTCGGATCTCTCTAAACCCTTTGAGGTCCAATGTGACGCTTGTGGTGATTGCCTTGGAGCTCTTTGCTCTAAGAAGGGCATGACATAGCCTGTGAAAGTCGAAGGCTTGACCCTGTTGAGCAAGCTCTAGGTATCTATGAGGAGAGAGAGAGAGAGAGAGAGAGAGAGAGAGAGAGAGAGAGAGAGAGAGAGAGAGAGAGGCCCTCTCAAGGAGAGAGAATGTGCGTGTGTCCTTGAGAGTAGAAGAGTAAGTCCCTCTCAAGCAAGGAGAGTAGCGCACACACACACACAAAGAGAGAGAGAGAGAGAGAGAGAGAGAGAGAGAGAGAGAGAGAGAGAGAGACTCTAGCTATGTCCCTATCTTGGAAAAATTGTTGTGGTTTTCCTTGATGACATTCTCATTTACAGTAAGACTGAAGATGAACATATAAAACACTTACGATTAGTGTTTGAACAGCTATGAACTCATGCCCAGTATGCTAAGACAAGCAAGTGCGATCTCTTTAAAAATAGAGATACATTATCTCGGTCATATGATCTCTTATTCTGGCATCAAGATGGACACCAACAAGGTCGCTGCCATTCTTCGATGGCCACATCCCAACATAGTTGAGGAGCTTCAAATATTCTTAGGCATGGCTAGATTTTATCGACAATATATTTGTAGCTATGCCAAAATTCATGCTCCTAGATGGGCGAAGATCCTTCAAGATTATGATTGTAAGCTACGATATTGCAAGGGGTGATATAATGTAGTAGCAGATGCACTAAGTTGGATGCCTTGGATTAATTCACTTGCTTTCACAAAAATAAAGAGTGAATTTTTGGAGTCATTACGTGGCAAGTGTGCACAAGATCAGTCATATGCTAAAGTGTGGAGTGCAGTTTTAAGAAGGAATCCCTCACACTCACATGTCTCTACACGGTCAGATCAACATGTTTCCACACGCACAAATAAAAACTCCAACACACAGAGCTCCACCCCTCAGGACGAGCTTAAGCGATGGAATAATTTTTCTATTGACGATGAATACTTACTCCACACGGTAGAGTATATGTGCCAAAGGACTTAGACACTAGGCGCCAAATATTATTTGAGTGTCACGATAGTCCAAGTACCGATCAACCAACTATTCGTAAGGCGTATGCCTTGGTTCGACGATAATTTTATTGGCCAGGCTTACATCATGATGTTCAAGAGTACGTACTAAACTGCCAACAGTGCCAAGTTAATAAGGCAGAGCGCCTCAAGGTAGGTGGCCTTTTACATCCTTTAGAGATTCCACAAGGTAAGTGGCAGAGTATCTCTATGGATTTTGTTGTAGGACTACCTAATACAAATCGTGGCCATGATGCCATATGGGTAATTGTAGACCTTCTAACAAAGATGTATTCCTACTAAGGCAACGATTAAGACACCAAAATTAGCACGGCTATTTATAGAGCATATATATAGACTCTATCGTCTTCCAGCTAGTATCATTAGTGACAAAGATCGAAAGTTCGATAATCACTTTTGGAGAGCTGTGTTCCAAAAGTTGAAAACTACATTTAATCTTAGTACGGCTGTAACATTTAATGCACTAGCAACTTGTGTGTAGCAGAAAATGATAACATAGTGAGCATTTTATTAAGAACAAGTTCCTAATGAGCATAGAGAGAGTACTTAATTTGAGAAAGCAACATAGCAATTTACACCTAGCTAGTTTTGCATAGGCAATACTTGAAAAGAGAGAGAAATAGAACAGTTGACAACAGTTGAGGACCAGGTTTACATGGAGCCGGTCTCCCATCCATAAAGGCTTTGTATTATAGCTTCTCCCATCAAAGGAGACCTTTGTACAATACAATTCTTGTGTTCCTTGAAAAAACTCGTTGGTGCAATGAAGATGGAAGCTTCATGCACCAAATTATGCTTGAAAAACACACCTAGTGTCCCTAGCCTCAGTCCCAAGACCTCACACACCTTCAAAAATGGTGAGAGCTAGCAGGGAATGAGGAAAGATTGAGAGGAAGAAGGTGTATCTTACGAGAAAGAAGTATTCTCCTCACATAATCACTATAATAGCATAGCTTAGCTTAGTAATTAGCATGGTAGAGGAGATGAGCATGCCATTGAAGCTTGGCTCTTGGTTGGATCTTCATTCCATAGCCAAGAGTTGTTGGTGTAGGCCTCTACTTCTGAATGCTTGGAGAAGGAGATGGAGTTCTCACTCAATACATAAACTGTGTGTGTGTAGCAAAGTTTGTTAGAATAAAATGCCAACTCCCTCTCTACTTGGTCGACCCCTCTTGTTGGCTTCCCATTGGCTCTTGGGGTTATACAAATGGGCGAGCAAGTATTTTTTAGCAACAAATAATTGAGCAAGTCCCTTCAAACATTCTTTATTACTTAGAGTGAATTGCAAAATTGTAAGCGGGTTTTCCATTGTTGAAAACTAATCCCATGGAGCCAAGATTGGGGCCAATTTCAAGGTTGCCTCCCTCCTAGCTATGTGAGCATCTACTTCATTCAATGACCTCAAGCCAACGTTTGTGCTCTCGCTCTCACTACCACGAAGATTATTGTCATCAAAGTCCTCTATGACTAACACGGAGCACACTTTATCGCTGCATAGAGGATCGTGAGACAGAGACCCTCTTCCTTTTCTTTGAGAGACTCTCCTACTTGTAGGACTACACCCAAGTTTTCAAAAAAAGAAACAACCCCTTAAACCACTGCACAATCACTACTAATGGTCATATTTTACAGATTTATCATGTAATCAATATACTCATTGTAATTGACACACTCATTCTATGTTGAAAACCAAGCATGTACCAAAGATGAAGTTGCATTATTATAGTATCAATGACATTTTCCAGTGGATTTCCTCCTTCTTCCCTTCCCTTCAATAGGTTGTTTTGATTTTTCAATTGGCTCAAGGCTTGTTGGGGTATAGGCGCCTGTGCCTTGCCCGGCCTCCACTGACTTGTATGCCTTATACATAGCATAAGTGTATAGGGGGCTGCTCACTCTTTGAGTTTCCCAACCCATATCGTTGTGTCGTGTGTCTCCTTCTCTCTCTCTCTCTCTCTCTCTCTCTCTCTCTCTCTCTCTCTCTCTCTCTCTCTCTCTCTCTCTCTCTCTCTCTCTCTCCGTCTATGGTGCTCTCCGATCCCCTTCAATTGGTATCAGAGCGACAGGTGTGGGATCGTAGATGGACGGCTTCGCGATGAACTCGTCGGCTATGGCGGAGAGGTCACAGATCTGAGCAAAGAAATAGAGGAGGCTTGCAGGAGAGCTCTTGGAAGCTTCCTAGTGCTCACAGGTCAGTCCACAGTTCCTCTACATATAAGCCCACTGTGTATAACATCTTCCCTCTTCTCGGCAAGCTTTGCAACGGCTACATCAGCGACAGATTGGAGCTTGGAGCTTCCATAGACATGGAAGCATTATGAGATTGATACATTCAGCTCACGCATCGAGGTGGGAAGTGAGTTTGAGCCTTTCTATGAGCTCAAAGAAGCACAAAAGAAAGTTGTTCAATTTTTGGCAGTTTTACAGCAGTCTACTGTTTTGCTCATAACTTGAGCTACAAACCTCCGATTCCAAAACTTTTTGGTTTAAAATGGATCTAGATTCAATCTCTATGACTTTGTAGAAGGAATCATTTTCTGATTCGGAGTGCAGGTGGATCTGAAATTAAAAACACAGAGACTGTTTTTCAGGACAGTTTTGGGCTCTGTTGTTTTCTTTGCTACAGACAGCTTACCTGTGCACACTGCAGGTAGCAGGCACATATGACGTGTTACAAGATCGGGTTTGACTCCCAGGTATAGGTTGAGTCTAGTACTCCCACAGGTGTTGCCAGTTGCAGTTGAGTGGTTCTTCTGCAGTGTTGTGGCTTGCATACATGGGCTTTGAGCGGGTAATGCTCTATGTATGCTTATGTGGTGAGCAGTAGATCTTGTGAGCAAGTGCAGAGGTTGGTTGTGGATGACATGTATGTTGGGATTAAAGCCCAAGTGGCCTCTTACACGGATATGGTCGGCCGCCCGCCTAACTCACTTATCACTAACTCTTTGTATATACTCACATATACCTTTGTGGAAAATAAGGTTTTGGGAGATAACCCTTCAAACGACTTCTCTGCGTACTGTGTAAGCTCTCTGTGTATCTGTGTGTGTGTGTGTGTGTGTGTGTGTGTGTGTGTGTGTGTGAGAGTCCATCCACGCTCCGCTCCGCGACTTCAATTGGTATCAGAGCGAGGTGCAGTGCGGTTTTGCGTAATCGCGCACGCACGCACTTTTCAGGCAGATTCTGGATCCGGAGCTTGGAAATTCACACTCGGCGTTTCGGGAGCATTTCCAATAGGAGTCCTAGGGTTTTACCCCCCTTTTGAAGCCGTTTATGCCCTCGGAATTTCATTCTGAGCACTACATCAGAAGATAGGTTTTAGTCGCAAAGAAACCTGTCTTGTGTAGATTGGCAAGCAGGAGGTAGTCGGCATCAATATCAGCATCGACATACATCACTCATTCGTCTTCAAAGCATCATCTATAGACCAGGTACACATATATATCATCATATATATATTGCAGTAGATTGGCAAGCAGGAGGTGGTCGGCATCAATATCGGCATCGACATACATCACTCATTCGTCTTCAAAGCATCATCTATAGACCAGGTACACATATATATCATCATATATATATTGCAGTCTGCATTGCTACTTCTTGTGCTTGCCAGGTTCCAGGAGAGGTGTGGCCATACGACGGCTTGACACCACTGGCATGTATTGCAGATTGATGTACTGTGATTATGGGTCTGCTAGTTGTGAGTCACGCTAGCAGACAGACCGTCGCAACAGTCATAGGACAGTGATTGGTCTATTGTAGGATGTATGCTAGTTTTGGGCAGTTTGCTAAGCCATCTGTGAGGGTCGTGTGTGAGGTTTTTTGAAGCCAAGCACTGGGGGATGGGTTAACCAGTGTGAGGTGGATTAGGTTGCTGGAGTTCCCCTCTACACGCATCCTCTTCGGCGACTTTTACCCCATAGGATGTATGACTTTGTGTAGACACTGGATTGCATCTTATGCGTCAAGCCGTTGAGGCATTGTTCAGGGTTCAGTCTTGAGACAGATACAGGTTCTGTGATCCCTCAGATAGGAGACAGTGTATGCTTACAGGACAACATATTACAGAGATTTCTAGATTTGTCACTGGTAAGCTATTTATGATTGTTTTTGAGCTATCTTTTGGTTCCCAGAGCTCAGTTTACAGGGGAGACTCTGTCAAAATTTTTCAAAATACTGACAGTTCTTGAGGAGAGGTGTTCAGCTTGTTGTTTACAGCTTGTTTATTGTGTACAGAGGCCAGTTTACAGGGGAAACTCTGCCGAATTTTTCCCAGGAGTAAATAGTTTGGCAGATATGGCATCTTCTCAAAGTGAGACTCTTTACAACATAAAGAAGCTGGATGGCACAAACTTTCCATTATGGAAGAAGCAGATTTGGCAAGTTTTGGTGCAGAAAAAACAAGTGAAGCCACTGAAGCTCAAAGGGGAGAGACCAGAAGGTATGGCTGAAGATGAGTGGGAAGAGCTTGACGAGTTAGCTTGTTCCACAATCATGCTGACACTGGCAGAAAATGTTTACTTCAATGTAGCAGAAGAGACTACAGCGTATGGCGTATGGCAAAAGCTATGTGGTATGTACGAGAAACAAAGTGCTGCTTCTCAGATTTATTGGCTCAAGAAATTGGTGGATTTGAAGATGAAGGAAGGGACAGCCATGTCAAATCATCTCAATGAATTTCACACAATTTTCAGCCAATTAACAGCACATGAGATAGTCTTTCCAGATTCAGTGAAGGCTATGTTTCTCTTAATCACTTTGCCAGACAGTTGGGATACTTTTCGTACAGTGTTAAGTAATTCTGTCGCGCCAGAAGGTCTTACAAGTGCCAATGTAGAAGGCAGCTTGCTCACAGAGGAAGTGAACAGGAAGAACATTGACAAAGGCAAAGGCAATAGTGCTTTGGTCGCTCGAGGGAGACAACAGTCTAAAGAGAAGAAGGGTAAGAAGGCACAAAATGGAAGTAAGTCTCGTGACTCGAAGTCAAAGGATGACATAGAATGCTACCATTGTGGCAAGAAGGGTCACATGAAGAGAGACTGTACGAAGTGGAAAAAAGAAAAAGGCAAAACAAAGAGTTCTGAGCAAGATGAAAAGAATAGTTCAGTGAAGATTGAAGAGGTGAATGTCCCATGATCTAGTTCAGACAGTGATTCTGGTATAGCAGCTGGTGACATCTTCCTCACAAGAAATCTTGATTCTATTTTCTTGACTGCAGAAAATGGACATGCTATGAGTGATTGGATTATTGACTCAGGGGCATCTTTACATGTTTCTCCGCACAAAGAGTGGTTTACATCATATGTGGCTACTAAAGATTATGTCAGACTTGGCAATGAGCAGGTTTGTGACATACTTGGAGTAGGAGATGTGCAGTTGAAGTTTCAGAATGGCTCTTCTTTATGGCTCAAGAATGTCAGACATGTTCCAGCAATCCGAAAGAGCTTGATCATGGATGATGCGGGTTATGTGACAGTTTTTGGGAACAACGCTTGGAAGATCTCCAAAGGTTGACTGTAGCACATGGCAGCAAGTCAGGAAATCTGTACACTTTACATGTTTCAGAGATTAAAAACCATGTAATTAATGTGATTGAGCAGCCAAGTGTGTCACTGTGGCATCGTAGGCTGGGACATATGTCAAAAAGAGGAACGGAATTACTTTCTCATTATGGTTATTTGCCTGGATTTTCATTTCAAGATTTTGAGTTTTGTGAGCATTGTGTTTATGGTAAGCAAACACAGGAACCGCACAGATCAAAGAGGAATCGTAGGGACGAACGGTTAGCTCTTGTGCACAGTGATCTATGCAGACCAATGCCTAGTTTGTCACTAGGGGGAGCAGCGTACTTTTGTACATTCATAGATGACTATTCTCGCAAAGTATGGGTTTACTTCTTGAAGCACAAGGATGAGGTGCTCAAGGTCTTTAAGACATTCTTGCAGCTTGTGGAGAATCAGAGTGGTCAGAAGCTGAAGTGCTTGAGAACTGACAATGGTGGAGAGTACGTTTCCAAAGCTTTTCAAGACTTTTGTGAAGCAAAAGGGATTAAGCGAGAACTTACTGCACCATATAATCCTTCACAGAATGGGTTTGCAGAACGTATGAATAGGACCATACAAGAGAAGGTCAGAAGCATGTTGTCAAATGCTGAGTTGCCTGATGGATTTTGGGCGGAAGCAGTGGCTACAACAATCCATTTGATCAACAGGTCTCCTAGTAGGGTTCTGGATAAGAGTGAAGTGGCCGAGATGCTATGGACAAGCAAGGCACCTTCGTATAAGCATCTCAGAGTCTTTGGTTGTGAAGCTTATAGCCATATTCCTAAGGAGTTCAGGAATAAGTTAGAACCAAAGAGCAAGAAGTGTATATTTCTTGGCTACAAAGAATCGGGCGAGATGGGTTACCGGCTTTGGGATCCTGAATCCAGAAAGCTTATTCGTAGCAATGATGTGCATTTCAATGAAGCCAAGTTTCACGCTAAGCCAGAGAAGATAGAGGAGATCGGAAGAGTTGTCTTCAAGGAAGATGGACCTAGTGCTAGCACATCAAGACAGCATGGTCAGGCTCAGGAACAGCCTATAGTGGCTAGAGAGGTAGAATCAGTTGTGGTGAGACGTTCTGAGCGTGTATCCAAACCACATGATCGTTATGTGCCATCTCTAAATTATGTCATGCTCACAGATTGCGGAGAACCATCTTGTTACAAGGAAGCATTACAAGTGGTTGACTCAAAAAAATGGCAGTGGCCATGCAGTCAGAGATGACAGCTCTGCATAAAAACCAGACATGGAAGCTAGTTAAATTACCACAGGGCAAAAAGGCTCTACCTTGTAAATGGGTGTACAGGTATAAGATCACCGCTCATGATAGTCAGCCAAAGTACAAAGCAAGGCTTGTTGCCAAGGGTTTTAAGCAAGAACAAGGCATTGACTTTGATGAAGTCTTCTCTCCAGTGGTCAAGATGACTACATTGAGATTATTTCTTGCATAGGTTGCTATATTGAATTTGGTGTTGCACCAAATGGATGTCAAGACAACGTTCTTGCATGGTGATTTAGATGTGGAAATTTACATGCAGCAGCCAGAAGGGTTTGTTGAGAAAGACAAGGAAGATTTGGTATGCCAGTTGTTAAAGAGTCTTTATGGCTTAAAACAATCACCGAGGGCATGGTACCATAAGTTCCACCAATTTATGCTTTCTCAAGGCTACAAACGTAGTGAGTTCGATCACTGTCTATATACAAAGAAGGCTAAGGATGGCAGTTGGCTGATCCTTATTTTGTATGTGGATGACATGTTGATTGCTGGCAAACACTTGGAAGAAATTTCAGCTTTGAAGTCAAAGATGGAAAAATCATTTGACATGAAAGACATGGGTGAGGCAAGTCATATACTTGGTATGCACATTGAGAGAGACAGATCAAAGAAGTTGATTTGGTTATCTCAAACAGAGTATATTGACAAGGTTTTGCAACGTTTCAATATGGAGAAGGGAAAGGCATTGAGTGTTCCATTGCCACCATATGTGAAACTTAGCAAACAAGATTGTCCTGTGTCTGAGGAAGAAAAGGCTGAAATGGATAAGATTCCATATGCGTCTGCAGTAGGTAGTTTGATGTATGCAATGATTGCTACACGTCCGGATATTGCATTTGCAGTGGGAGTGGTTGGCAGATATATGTCAAATCCCGGCAAGAAACATTGGGAGGCAGTGAAAGGTATCATGAGATACTTAAAACATACAAAGAGTATGCGCATATGCTATGGTAGTTAGGATTTGAGTGTCAGAGGATACACTGACTCAGATTATGTAGGAGACTTGGATAAGAGGAGATCTACATCAGGCTATGTCTTTACATTGGCTGGAGGTGCCATATCATGGGGATCTCGATTACAAGATTGTGTTACGCAGTCTACTACAGAAGCTGAGTATGTTGCAGCAAATGATGCATGCAAAGAAGCTATTTGGCTTGGGAGATTGGTAGCAGACTTGGGAATCAAAGTAGATATGCCAGAGTTATATTGTGATAGTCAAAGTGCTATACAATTGGCAAAGAATCCAATGTTCCATTCGAAGACTAAGCATATTGATGTGAAATATCACTTCATTAGGGAAGTACTTGAAGACAAGCAGATACAACTGCTGAAGATCCACACCAAGGACAATCCTGCTGATCTACTCACAAAGGGACTTCCAGGAGAGGGCTTTGTGCATTGTCGTGAGTTATTGGGCATTGGATAGATGGCAGCCATGTAAATCTTTGTACATTTAGGTTCATAGATTTAAAGTTACTTAAAGTGCCACATTGGACTTTAAGTGGGAGGTTGTTGGCATTAAAGCCCAAGTGGCCTCTTATACGGATATGGTCGGCCGCCCGTCTAACTCACTTATCACTAACTCTTTGTATATACTCACATATACCTTTGTGGAAAATAAGGTTTTGGGAGATAACCCTTCAAACGACTTCTCTGTGTACTGTGTAAGCTCTCTGTGTATCTCTGTGTGTGTGTGTGAGAGTCAATCCACGCTCCGCTCCGCGACTTCAATGTATGGTCACCTGTGGTGCTCTTTGTGAGCATTTGTTGGACACAGGTTTGTAGAGCTTATGCATGTATGTTGAGTGTAGTTTGATGCGCATTGATTACTCATTATATTGAGCTTGTAGGACAATGGTTATTCTGTGTTGATAACCATTGTGCGTCGAAACGCTGGCGAAATTCTCCCAGGAGTTTTATGCGCATCATTTATGCAATCTAGGTAGAGATTGCGGATTGCACTCAACATTTGCGTGCGGTGTTCTCTGCAGGTGGGAGATTTGTGTGTGTGTATGCATCGATACCGCACAGTGTGGGCTTGGTGATTAGCTCACGGTTTGACAGGCGTACAGTTATCTTGGCACACTCAGACGAGTGAATATTGTGGTGTATGCTTGTGTGGCTACGAGCTAGGTAGCCGGAATCGAGCACTAATGGATTGAGGTTTTTCAGCAGGTTTCAGCTACAGGTTTACAAGTTTACAAGTAGGTTTGAGGGCTTATTTGGGCGCTGAATTTTCAGCCATTGTTTCCTCTTTGCAGGTGTCCATGTATGGCTCAGTTGTAGGCTGATCTGGGACACGTTAGTGACTTTGTTTATGCAGTTGTTTAAGAGCTAAATTTTGGGGCTGTTTTGGGGCTGATTTGCAGCCATATTTTACAGCCATACAGGAGCTTGGTTTTCTCTACAGGAGCCTTGTACCCTTGGCATTTGGGATTTGCATCATTGCCATTTGTGGAGCACAGTGTGGTTACACTACTGCGAGAGATTTTATGCGTGGATTCGCATGAGCATTGTAGGTGCTGGTGAGCTCTTTTTTTTTAGAGAATTTTCTCGTTGCAGGTTGCTTCTTTTGGATCAGTTGAGTGCATTTCATTGCTACCGTACCTAGAGTAGAGTTACAGCTCTTGGTTATTTTTGACATCCACTTATAGTATTCAATATGTGTGAGATTTTTGAGTCTAGGACAATGACTCATGAGAGACGGCGTTCTCGTTCGTGTCGACACTTGAGATGTTGGCATTGTGGTCAGACAGGGCACATTAGAAGGTGATTCTTTCGTCGTATGAGATAGCACAGGAGACATGCTAGTCTCAAGGATGCAGTAGATGCTATAGGCTCCGTTGACTTGACAGTTGCAGGATCAGATACAGTGTCTGAGTACCCTAGTGACGGTGAGGTCACATTTGCTTCCTGTATTACTCCTGATTTTTTGACGTCTTAGGATAGTGCACTTCTTTTGCAGTGGGTGCTAGACAGGGACGCTACTTTTCATGTCACTCCGTATCGTGACTGGTTCAGTAGCTATTCTAGTAGAGTGCATGGTAGTGTGCGATTGGCAAATGGATCACTGCATGAGATTGCTGGTTCATGAGATGTGAGACTGTCATTATCGAGCGGTGCATCGTACGTGCTCAGAGATGTGCATCATGTGCCAAATTTGATGATGAGTTTGATCTCCGTTGGTCAGCTCAGGGATAGTGGATGTTGGGTATCGCTGCTTGAGCGATCTTTTGCGTTGCATTTGGGTTCGCTAGTGATTGCGAGAGGTGCTAGAGTTGGCACATGGTACCCATTGCACGTAGTACTGGTGCGAGATGGTTGAGTCTCAATCTTGTTACAACCATGCAGAGAGTGAGAGACCCGGACAGTCTCTTTTGCTCATGGGTTGCAGGGTGCTTTGCATGGATTGCAGAGTAGTGAGCTCGTTGTGCACACAGTTGGGGCACGACTTGAGCATTCACACAGAGAGGTGACAGAGTCAGACATGCATGCTTTGCTAGTGACTGAGCAAATCAGAGAGTCAGTTGTGCGAGATACTTCTATGCATGATAGACAGGTAGAGCGGTCTTGCTCTAGTGAATCATGACAGGAGGAAGTTGTGCAAGAGTCTATGCATAAGGAGTTAGAGCATGAGAGCTCTAGTGAGTCACAACAGATTGAGTGGTCATGTTTACAGTGGATGATTGCAGAGGAGGTTGAAATGTCAGCGATTATGCAATCATTCCTTTCTATGCTCGACAGTGAGCATGGGGATATAGTTGTGCAGGATATGTCTTCCAGCAGACACCTAGAGCAGTTGGTTTGCTCTGAGGTTGCACGACAAGTTGATGCGTCTTTTGTGGACAGTCAGGAGATGCATGTGGCTGACACACCTTGTCAGTCAGAGATGCCTATTGCCAGGGATATATATGTTGATGTATGCTCCGTAGAGCTAGCAGGGCCCGCTAGCATTGCATCGGCATTTGGTGGTCTCATGTATGAGATGCTGATCTCGAGACCGGATATCACAGCTGCAGTGGGAGCATTTGTAGTTGGGGTTGTCAGTCGTTTGTCGACTAATGATGGCATAGTGCACGAGGGAGATATGCAGGTATTACGTACATACTTGCACTACGTGTGCGGTACGTCTGGTGGTGTATGGAATTACACGGGAGCAGGACAGCCGGATGCACACGATCACAGCCAGCTAGTGGGCATCGGTTGAGAGCGGTTTTCTCTTGCCTTTTTGTAGTCTTTAGACTAGGTTCTCTTGCTTAAAGGCATAGTCGCCTTTAAGTGGGAGGTTGTTGGGGTATAGGCGCCTATGCCTTGCCCGGCCGCCCAGAGTCTGGGCGCCCACTGACTTGTATACCTTATACATATCATAAGTGTATAGGGGGCTACTCACTCTTTGAGTCTCCCCACCCATATCTGTGTGTCGTCTCTCTCTCTCTCTCTCTCTCTCTCTCTCTCTCTCTCTCTCTCTCTCTCTCCGTCTATGGTGCTCTCCGATCCCCTTCAAGGATAAAGCTTTTTCCCAAGCACTAGGACGCCTTGAAGAGCAAAGTAATATAAACCATACCCACTTTAGTTGACATACAAATATTCCACCATGCCTTATTGGATCAAATGTGCAAACCTTTTATTCTAAACACCCTCAATAGAGCATAGCACTCTCTCTCTCTCTCTCTCTCTCTCTCTCTCTCTCTCTCTCTCTCTCTCTCTCTCTCTCTCTCTCTCTCTCTCTCTCTCTCTCTCTCTCTCTCTCTCTCTCTCTCTCTCTCTCCACTGAGGGTGGCATGGCCTACAACGTTCATCTGAGAGTGGCACAACCTGCAACGTTCGCCTCTCTACACGACACACCTCCTTCTCCGTCTCGGCTTCTCACAAGCCTCGCTTATGTAGTAGATTCATCATTCCACTCATAGAACAACTTTCAAAAAGGTGACAATAAATCTTACCCGCATGAACCTACCCGGCCCTGGTTTGCTGCTGCAACCAATCCACGCCGGCACGGACTGATTGTAGCAGCAAACCAAGGTCGGGTAGGTTCATGCGGGTAAGGTCCTTTAAAAAAAAAAAAACTTCAAGCAGACCAGATGGGAGATGTTGTTCTAGGGGGTGCCACATGCAAAGGAAGCGACACAAGCGATAGTCTGCATTAGAAGAACTTGCATTTGGCTCTGGGTTGGATTGCTTCTATTTAATGATCACGAATCACGATAGACTCGTTAGGCAAGAAATTTTCCTCACGAAAAGTGGTTCTAGAAGCAAAATGATTAAATTAAGAAGCCTTTTGGAGCTCCATGTAAGACACCTCTTCAAGCTTTATTTTATCCTTAAATTTTCAATTAGGAGGTCTTGAAGAATTAAGAGGCCGCTTAGAAGCCAATACTACATACGTTGCCAGGGAACTTAAGCGAGACAATACCTGGTAATTAGTAAACTGGAGCTTGCCACAACTAGTGCACTACCTCTTCTCAAAATACCTTGCTGCTTCACTTTTGTCTTGGACTCCTTCCTTAAAATATTGTCTAAGACCTCATGCATGTCACCAGCTATGTTCACAAATCCAAAAGAGAACAATCTATTTCCACAAGGTTAGGCAAATCTATGACAGATAGACATGCTAATCTCTCAATCAATTTAACTTTCTTGTATAAGCACCTGCTAAATTCTCTGAAATAAACTCTATTTTACTCAGATTTTCAACTAAAATTGTGACTATGTCAATTTGTCTCTCAAGCAAAAATATCTAGTTCTCTTCAAAAGTATCAACTTCCAAAGGACCACTCTCAATGTGATGAAACCATTTTGAAAGGAGCTGACAACCTCCTATGCTTCCTTGATTGATTTTTTTTAATTCTATAGGTTGGAGCTATCCATTCAACCCTTTTCATGGTCTTGTCCATTTCGACGAGCCCAAATTTACACTTGCAAGGTTCTATTAAAGAAGTCGTTGCTTGTAAATTTGTTTGAGTAAAGGAGACTTTTAGGAATCAACTTTTGTCACAACTGAGCAAAGTAGCAACTAAATGTCTACTTGTTTCACATGAGCCTCATAGAATGGGCCCTTCTCTTTTGTTCTTTGCAAACCTTAACATGGATTAACTATTGGTCAAGTCTCAAAAAAAGCGATAGACAAACTTCAAGAATCTCGTTGAGATGGTCATGTGGCAGTTGGGTATGCTTGAGCTCATCATGCATTGGCCACATCACTTCATCATTGTTGCCACTACATACACCATTGATGTAGTTGTAGTGGGTGCATCCGCAGCTTGCTTCTCTCATTTCCTCCACCATTTCACTGTCGAGTTGGCAAGGGGAAAGGGAGGACAGCTCAAGGGTATTACACTGTGAAGCTGAGATAAGAGAGAGAGTGTGCTAATTTATGCTTGCTTTAGGCACTTGTTTTCTCTCGCTTACAAAAATGGAGTTGTTTCAGGATTTAGGAGGTTTATGGATAGGATTGTAGGCCTAAAGGTTGTGTGTTGACTTTTTTGCAAAATCTGAGTGCCAAAGTTTTGGTGGGCTATTTTTGAGAGGAGGTATGCCACATGGAATTGAACTAGATATATGTTTCGAGTATGAAAAGATTACTTGTGTCTCAAGTATTCAATCTTCATAATGGTTCTAAAATCTCAATTTTTTTGTTGATTAAGTGTCAAATTTGTGGTAGTGAAAGTAATGTGCATGACATAATTTTTTTCTTTCACTATTGTTGCCCTTGTATCAATTTGCTTGTTTATCTTCGCTTGGATTTTTTTGGCTCGGTAATTAGAAACCCCCGGCTCCTGTAAAGCTTAGCCAATCACAAATTAGAAGCATAATTGATAGCCTTGTGACATGTGTCCCCCTTTCCCCATTTGTGAGAGCTTTAGGTAATTAATTAAATTATTTAAACTCTCATTGGACCTTTTAATCAAGCAAGCCATTGGGTTGTTGGATGCTCATTGGACCCCTTGGTAGATTGTCCAATAGTCTTCTAGGGAGATTAAGTATTGGTTCTTTTATCAAGCATTTTTAAATTGATTAGAATAATTTTACTCTAGCCTAATTCTCATTGGTCCACTTATATGACGATCCAATAGGATTTGAGGGGAGATTGGGGGCAACTGGCCTAGGAGCCCGCCATGTGTCCATTCTTCCCTTTGGAGAGAGCTTGGGAGTGTGTGTGTGTGTGTGTGTGTGTGTGTGTGTGTGTGTGTGTGTGTTTCTCTCTCATCCCCTATCATTAGGGCTCTCCCCCTCCTTCCTAGGGATTTGGGAGTACTTTTTAGTCTTCCCATAACCATCCAATTTTTCCACCTTTGGCCATTGGACTTTTTAGTTAATTTTTGGAACCTTAGCCTATGGAAGTCTTAATGGAGCTGAACCTTAGGTCTTTTAAGCTCCATTGATGCACAATGCTCTTTTGCAGATTATCCCCCTTTAGATCCCTATTTTCCCTCCTTTGGATCCCTACAAAGACTGGTTTGGCAGCCTTACCAATATTCTAGATTTTACTCCCCTCACGCTTCCCCATATTAAATGATCAATTTGACATGAGAAAATCATTTGGGAGAATTAGCTATTAGTTTTTATGACATTACCTCTCCCTTGAAATCACAATCGTCCTCGACTATGAGGTAGAGAAGATAAAGACTAGTCATTAGTCTGTTTGCTAGCAGGTAGAGGATCCCTATTTTACCCTACGACACCGTTCTAGAATGGATGAATAGTCCATTTGGTGCTTGAGAGCCTTAACTGCCGCAAGCATGTCTGCGCATCAATCTTCCATAGTAAAGTGACAAACTCTACTAGGTGTTTGAGGGACGTCGTCTCCATAAACATGATCCTAAGCATGCATACTTATTAACATTTGTGCACAATAAAGAAAAGAGAGCCTTATAAGACAGAAACTTTGTTCATTTATATGTATTCACATTTGCTTACTCTAGGGAATCATTGTAAGCATTGATGAGGTTTAGGTTATCCTTTAATTGTATGCCTTGCATCCATCTAGCATCTTCAAAAAGATAATTTTTAAACTTGATAAGATATCATCAGATAGTCTTATCGCCTCGTAATACCTTGTCTTCGTGTCGGAGAATGGACTCGGGTTGCAATACTTCTTCTTGGTCCTAGATCTCCAATGGGTCTTCAATAGTTGCTTCATGAGGTGGCTCTCCTCTATAAGGCTTTAGTAGCCTCACAGTGAAAAGCATTGTTTATGAGCCAATGAAGCCTTAGGTCATCTCGTTGATTGGCCTAAGGCTTTAGTAGGCTCACGTGAAAAGCATTGTGTATGAGCCAATGGTTGGGCAACTTGAGTTGATAGGTCATTGCGTTGATTGGCCTAAGAATCTGAAAGGGACCATAGTACCTTTTTGCTAACTTAGAATAGTACTTTTGGTGTCCTGTAGGATTCTCGCCCGTTGTGTGCCTTAATTGAGCCTTGGGAAACTTAAGCAAGATCCAATAATTTTGTTTAAAGTCTAGAGCCCTTTTGTGCTCATCAGCAATAATCTTTTGCCTTTCTTGAGAGATAGATATAGCATCCTTAATCTTTTGGAAAGATTATTGCAGGTCTCGGCTAATTCACCTGCAGCAAAGATCTTCCCATGTACCTTAAGTAGCAGGGGACTTTTTGATCTTCCCTCTATCACCTCAAAAGGTGCTTTCCACGTGGAAGTATGTACAGTGTTATTGTAAGCATACTTCACTAAAGGTAAGTACTTCTCCCATTGGGACTTTTGATCTACTTCTGTGACATAAGCTTTTAGTAAAGCAAGAATTGTTAGGTTAGCTATTTCACTTTGGCCATCCGTTTGCGGGGGTGATAGGCCGAAGAGAAGTTTAGCTTGTACCTAAATCCTCAAAGAGACCCTTCCAAAAATTACTGGTCATTCTAGGATCTCTATCCACCGACACTAAGGACATTGGCAAGCCGTGGTACTTGAAGATTCGTAATATAAAGAGGGTTTCCATTTGATGGGCCTTGATAATCTTTTTGACAGGTATGAAATGTGCTTGTTTGCTAAATGTGTCTACTATCGTCCATATTCCTATATTCCCATGGATAGACTTGGACAATCCAATGATAAAATCCATGAATATGCTCTCCCATGGTGAATTAGGGATTGGCAAATGTTGAAGCAATCCAGGTTGCTTCCCTCTATCAAACTTCGTCTTTTGGCATATCACACATTTAAAACATACCCTTGTATGTTTGCTTTCATGGCAGGCCAATAGAAGTATGTTTCTATCCCTTTTAGGGTAGATTGAATCCCTCTATGCCCCGCATAAGGAGAAGCATGAGATTCATACATTACTTTCTCATGTAGTGAGTTAGTAATGCATAGTCTATTGCCATAGAGAAGATAACCATCTTGTAGGGTAAATGGTTCTTCTTTCTTCCCTAGGTCAAGTGCTAAAATCACATCTCTAAAATCGGGATCGATAGCGTACTCATCTATCATAGAAGATAGATCATTGTGAGTTGCTATGGATACCACATTCACTCTTGGTTGTCTTGAGAGTGCATCGGCCACTTGATTATGCTTGCCAGCAATCACTACAAGAGGTTATTCATATTAGCGACACTCACACAACGACGCTCAAAAAAAAATTTCTCGGCGTCGTTATGAGCGTCGCAAATTTACAAGTAAATTTGCGACGCTCATAGCGACGCCGACTGGGCTAAAAAAATAACAGAGCGCGCCCAAAAATTCAGATCTCAGATCTGAGTTTTTCGGCGCCCTCAAGCAAGGAGCAGGTAACGCTCTCCCTCTCTCTCTCTCTCTCTCTCTCTCTCTCTCTCTCTTTCTTCTCCACACACACACACACACACACACACGAGGAGAGGAAGGAGAGCCAGGTATGCTCCTTCCCTCTCCTCACTCTCATGTTCCCTTCCCCTCTTTCTCTCTCCCTCTCTCTCTCTCTCTCACACACACACACACACACATAGTGTTTTTGAGAGAGAGAGAGAGAGAGAGAGAGAGAGAGAGAGAGAGAGAGAGTACAAACATAAACAAAAACACACACACACATACATAAACAAAGAATGCACACACACATTGAGAGAGGAAAAGGGAGAGAGAGCATGCATAAACAAAAAACGCACACATTGAGAGAGGAAAAGAGAGAGAGAACATGCATAAACAAAAAACGCACACATTGAGAGAGGAAAAGAGAGAGAAAACATGCATAAACAAAAAAATGCACACACATTGAGAGAGAAAGAGAGAGAAACTAATTTAACGTCGTAGGAAACTAATTAAAATTAAAAGACCTAAAGATCTAGCCGACGAGTAGTTGAACTCAAGACCTATTATTCAAGAGGGAAATGGCATAACCAATCTATCATACTTGGCATGGGTGATAGAAAGGTTATACCATTTATCTCTTTTTATTGGCACACACATCCACACACGCACACACACACAAGAAGAAGAGAGTTATAACGTCGTAGGAAACTATCCTAAAAGACGTTAAAGATTAGGTTAGATGTAAACTTACGTTAAATTAGATTTAGGTTTATTTAAGTTAAATTAGATTAGATTTAGGTTTACTTTTAATTAGATTTACATTTATTTACGCTAGATTTAGATTTACGTTATATTAGATTAGATTTAGGTCTCCATAGATTGCGATGCCTGCATGAAGCGGGTGAAGAAAGCCCTCAATGGAATATAGGGTATTGCTGCCTTCACTCATGGTGGGCTCCGTCGATGCAAAAGTACTGGTGAAATGTCTTCAGAAGATAGGGAAGAAGGTGGATCTTCAGGGCGGCAAGAGTCACTACATCCCCGACACAATGACCATCTAGACAACCTCTAGTCATTCAACAGCAACTTCAAAGTTAGTAACAAGAGCAAGAACGGTCTAAAGGGCCAATTGCTGTCGTCAGATGTGGATGGAGATGAGGCAGCGTCACCGCCGGAAGTTAACTCTCACATCTTTAGTGATGAGAATGCCAACTCTTGCCGAGTTATGTGAAAAATTATGTGTTAAATCAGTTTTAAGGTTCTTATAATCCCTGTTAGTTTAGTTCTTTGTTTTTAATATAACATAATTTACGTTAGATTTAGATTTATGTTATATTAGATTAGACTTAGGTTTATTTAGGTTTACCCACACACACACACACACACACACACACACACACACACACACACACAAGAAGAGAGTTTTAACGTCGTAGGAAACTATCCCAAAAGACGTTAAAGATTAGGTTAGATGTAGACTTACGTTAAATTAGATTTAGGTTTATTGTTAGTTAGATTTACGTTTATTTAGATTTACGCTTATTTACGTTAGATCAAGTCCACGCAAGAATTACTTACGGTTTAGGGTTTAGAGTTAGACGAACAGTGAAAAGATCTACTGTGAAAAGATGTTAAGATGCTGTGAAGTGCTACAGCTAGAGAAGAGGCAAAGGGGTTTTGTCCACTACATGCAGTATCATGTAGATGTGGGTCTGTAGATTTCTTGTACCCACAAATATAGGTATTGACCAATAAAGAGGAGATTATAACCCGGTGGTTCTGATCTCCGTGCACCTCTAGACCGAGGTGTGCGGGGATTGGACATGACTAGAGAATGTGAGGTGAAGAGAGAGAGAGAGAGAGAGAGAGAGAGAGATAAGACGAAGAATGCCAATAGAATATTAAATTTATTGTCCAGGTTATAAGATTTTTATCCTCATTATGAGTAGTGACGAGGATGTGGGACCGTCCAACCGAAACACCTATCTCTCAACGAGGGTCTTATGTCCTTGTAATCAATGCAAGCATGCTGTGCGACGAACAAGACGTGTTTCTTTGTAGCACGTTCGTGAATTTGGCGAGTTCGATCCATCTATTATAGATCGAGTTGTTGCCAATTAAAACTCGTCGGACTCTGACGCTGGCCAACAAGCAGCAATCTTGCAACCCAATAGACGTGTTCGCAGGCGCTTTGGTCAAGCAGCATATGTGAGGCCACAAGATGTAGCCTCTGACAGCTCGGGGGATGATCATGCAGAGCACATTCCCAACGAGGCAATGTTTGAGCCCGAGATTGATGAAATGATCGAGACGATCATGGATTCAGAAAGGCTTATCTATGATGATATGAAAAGTGAAGCCGATACGCCATTGTATAATGGAGCACGTATGTCTAGATTGAAAGCACTCCTGGTTCTTCTCAACATGCAGGCAAAGTTTGCATGGAGTGACACTAGCGTCACAGCGCTTTTCAGGTGATCTATTACAATTAGTTTACTTTAATAAAACTCTAAATGTATAATGATCTGATAGATTTTTACACGACTGTATCGTATTTTTATGTTGTGTAGATTGCTTAAAGAGCACATACTACCAGCTGACAATGTGATGCCAGATTCCCGAGATGAAGCAAGAAAGATTTTGCGAAACTTGGGGATGGATTACAATTCTATCCACGCTTGTCCTAATGACTGCATTCTTTTCAGAGGGGAATACATAGACATGGAGAAGTGTCCGAAATGTGATTCCGAAAGATATCGAGTAGATCTCCACGGGACAAAAATTCCACAAAAGGTTTTGTGACATTTTCCTCTGCTTCCTTGCATCAAGCATTTCTTCGAATGTAAGTCCATGGCTGCCCTAGCATCATGGCATGAGGAGAATAAATCTTCGGATGGTGTGCTACGAATTCTTGCAGATTGCGTAGCCTGGAAACATATAGATGGAACATGGTCAGATTTTGCCAGGGAAGCTCGAAATTTGTGCTTAGGCCTGGCTATGGATGGCGTAAATCCATTTGGTCAAAGATCAACATCTTACAGTGTATGGCCCGTTGTCATCGTCAACTACAACATTCCCCCGTGGTTGACTATGAAGAAGGGGCACCTATGGCTAAGCTTGATTGTGCCAGGGCGATATAAAGTGGAGAATATGGATGTGTATCTTGTCCACTATTGGAAGAGCTACAACAATTGTGGATTGGCATAGAGGTGGTGGATATGAGCCGACACACAGGACGACGAAATGCTTTGATCAGAGGCATTCTAATGTGGACCATGCATGACTATCCCGGGCTAACAGAATGCTCAGGTGATCTATTGACACTCCTCACTCAGACACTGTAAATCTTGTTTTTCCCCATAGTTGATCTATTATCATGTGTATACATGCAGGGCTTCAAACAAGCGGATACAGAGCATGTGTCACATGTGGACCTAGACTGAATGCACGTAGGGCGCCCTCACTGAAGAAGCAAATCTACGAAGGTCATCAAGCGTATCTTCCAGAGAATCATGTGTTACACGATGGCTTTTTGGGAAGAGAGCCACCAAGGATGTCTGCACAAGCATGGTTAGAGCAGAAGGAGATGTGCGATGACGGATTGCCTCCAGGGATGAAGAGACTATCTCTATGGTAGGAGTTACCATACTGGCCCCGACTCATGATCAATCACTTGCTCGATCCAATGCACATATTCAAGAATGTGGGTAATCTACTATGGGACCATCTGACCGGCAAGAAAGATACTTTGGGAGCCAGAGTTGACCTTAGAAATGTGGATCGTATGGAGCAATATTGGCCGCAAACAGCGTCTGATGGATCGATAAAACTCCCTAAAGCACCATGGATTTTCACAGGAGCCCAAGAACACAAAGTAAAAGAGACCATTCGATCTTTGCGGACCCCCACTGGCGTAATGCACTCGCTCCGAACGTGTTTTACTAAAGAAGGAAAGCTTACCGGTTTGAAGTCACACGATTGGCATAAAATGTGTCAGGTACGTTCATAGTGGACTTTAATATCATTGCATAAAATGTGGACTTTAATATCATTGCTGCACATACTTTACAGTTTATTTTACCGGTTGCCATTGAGGTATGTTTGTCTCTCGACATCCGTAACACAATCTACAAACTTGCAAAGCTGGTGCAATGGATCTCACAAAAGGAGATCAACGTAGACTCCATACCATTCGCCAAACTAAATGCTGCGGAGCTTGTGTGCATGTTTGAGAAACATTTTCCTACTACCATGCTAACCATTCAGGTGCATCTTCTTGTTCACATAGTTGATGAGGTGGAAATAGCTGGCACAGTTCATTCCAGATGGATGTTCTTCTTAGAACGTTTCATGAAAACGCTTAAGGGATATGTGCGTCAAAAGGCACGTCCGGAAGGTAGCATGGCAGAAGGTTGGTTGGTATCAGAGTCCCTAGTGTACATTGGAGAGTGGCTAGACGGATTTGATAAAGCCCGGGACACGCTATGGCGAACCATAGATGATGAGCGCATATCTGGGATTGTCATGTGCAATCTCGGTGTTGAGAAGAAGATGACGGAAGATCTAGAGGCTAAAATCAACCGATTTTGCATGCTTCACAATCCAGTGATGCAAAAGTGGATTTCACAATATGAGGATGCAAAGCAAGAGCGACAAAGGGCACGAATCGAGTGGAGACGGGGAAGACGACCACCGATGCACTATCCGACGGTTCTGGAGAGCCTACCAACCTTCATGAGCTTAAGATGGTTGCACAACCAATTGAAAAGCGCACAACAATGCGGTGACGAAGTGACTGAGGAAGAGTGGGAGTACTCTCGGGGTTGCGTGACCAAGGTAAGTTTGCAATGTACGACTAGCTAGTGACTTTATTTCTAAACGTTTGAACGGCCACTCATAATCTTTGTTCGTTGTAGTATAAGTTATACACAACAGCAGGGTGTAAAGGTCGACATTTTAGGGTGGAACGAATCGGCAAAAAGCATTTTACTCAAGATTGTGGAATCATGGCAAAATTTGAACAGTCTAGTCGACGACGTTCCTCTGATGCAGATCCTGTGGTGGCGGAACTCACTTACTTCAGCACGTTGCAAGAGATTTTGAGGATCGATTACAGAGGATTTTTTGTCGACTTGTTCGACGTGCAATGGTTCAAGATAATCATGGAGGGTCGCAACGCTACTGTGCGTAGAGGAGAGTCTGGTTTTCTTGAGGTGGATTCTACTAAGAAATGGACTGACCTAAGAGACACTTTCATACTACCCGAGCATTGTGAACAAGTAAGTATGTAAATAGTTAACATCCCCCTTTTACAAGTTATGTGCTTGAAAGCTCTTATGTAAGTTATGTGGCTCTGGCAGGTAATATTTCATCCTACAAAGTCTACATCAAACTGGTGGTACGTCATAGAGGTAGCCCCTCATAGTGCAAGGACGTATGAAGGCTACCATGTGCCAATCACAACGGCATCAATGGAGGAGATCAGAGAAGATGCTCAATCAGAAGCCGTTGCGGTGGTGCCAGACCCCCATCGACACGCCGCTAGAGACCCCTGCCGAGACACCCAGGTTCACGCGTCACCGGCCAGAGGGCTTGCCTTACTCCGTCGACTTCAACGGTGGCATCATCATGGATGATGACGGCAAGAAGGTGATCTCGCGCATGCGTGGTCTTTGCTCTTAGCTGTTTAGACACTACATACTAAACAAATGGAGTGAAGTACCAAGTGATTTAAAAAACAGAGTCATCAGCATACTTCATGATGAGTTTCCCGTTCCAACACGGGATCAACGCTTCAATGAAGACCTGATGAAGATTCGAATGCGCGAATACTGCAAACACCAGCGTTCCAAAGTGCAAAAAGCAATCAAGCATGGGTGGAACAGGCCAGATTGGCTGGCCAAAGAAGATTGGAAGAATGCGAAGAAAGCAGCACGCGAGAATCCCGACAAGCATTCTCAATTCTCGCGGCGGCATGGTTAGTATTAGGGTTTACTCTTTTCTATTTTTTGTATTGTTTTATAAATGTCGTTCTATGTTTATACTTACTGAAAGCTGTCTTATTGTCTTTTTTTGCAGAATCCGACAGATACACCGCTTGGACGCGATGAGACGTCTGACTAGACGACGTCAATTTAGCCGTAGCTAGATAGCATTAGTTTAGGGTTTCTCATAGCTTATGTATCATGAGACGGATTTTATACGTCTTTTTGAACCATGTATATTATTACATTTGTCACCGCAGTTCATTTTGCCAATCAATACTTTATGCCTATGATGTTGTACAATTGTCATTACTATATTTGCCAATCAATTCATTTTGCCTATGATGTGTACAATTGTCAAATTTACGCTTGTCAATTTTGCAAACAATGCGTCTTGTGGGTGACTATTTTGGGTCTATTATCTACCCTTGCACTTTTTTAAAAAAGTGAATCAAGTACAATATGGTTGATGGGTGGCAGGGCATTCAATGCCCTGTCACCAAAAAAATTTTCTCTCGGGCATCGCTATAACCGTCGCTATTTATGGCTCTGTAGCGTCGCTATGAGCGTCGCTATAGACTTCTGTGTAAACGTCGCTATAAGCGTCGCTATGACCGTCGCTATGAGCGTCTCTATATAGCGACGCTCATAGCGATGCATATAGCGACGCCTATAGCGTCGCATATAGCGACGCTCTCGTAGCGACGGTTGTAGCGACGCCGGGGGTTATAAAAACCCAGTGTATTTCCGTAGAGCACACAACCTCTTGTAGTGAATGTGAGCAATATGAAAATGAAATTGCAAAAGGAAATCTTCCCACCTCATTTGTCTGTCGGAGAGTTTGGTCTACATCATGAAGTACTTAAGGCTTTGGTGATCCGTTCGCAGAATGAAAGGAGTCCCCCCCCCCATGAGTGTCATAAATGTAGCTGGAGCATTGGTTAAACCAAAAGGCATAAGCAAAAATTCAAAATGCCCGAACCATGTTCTAAAGGCAGTCTTAGAGATATCTTTCAAAAGGATACACACATGGTGGTATCATGAACAAAGATCTATCTTTGTATAGTATCTTGCCCCATGGAGTTGATCAAACAACTCATCCACTCGAGGTAGAGGATACTTGTTCTTGATGGTTATGGCGTTTAATCCACGATTATCTACGCACATGTGCATAGTACAATCTTTCTTTTTTACCAATAGAATTGGTGATGCCCAAGGTGAAGTGCTAGGTCTAATGAAACCAGGGCGAGGTAGTCAATTGATGCTCAACCTCCTTGGCCTCACTAGCACTCATATGATAAGGTGATTTACTCACCAGTTTAGTGTCCGACAGGACATCTATGCCATGCTGCACATCACGTGTAGGGGGTAAACTCGGCGGTAAATCACTTGAGAGTACAAACTAAACTCCGTGAGTAAGTGAGTCAGATTTTTTCGTGCAAAAGGAGAACGTAACTAGAGTTATGTTGGGATGGAGAATCTTGTAATTCCTTTAGTGTTTGTTTTACAATAGTTGCACGTTGCACAACATAATTAGAATCGAGAGCACTTTGCTCTTTAGAATTGTTAGCACTTTGCTTTTCATTAAAATTCATTGCACTTTGCATACCATAACTAGAATCCACATCACTTTGCTCTTGAGAATTCACAAGACTTGGAGACAAGCAGTAACACAAAAAGACTTCATTTATTAAATTTGCTTGCTATAAAATAGAAAACTCGGTTGTACATATAAGAGGTGTAGATGGTTTATTTTTCTCACCAAGCAAGAGCACATGTTTACCATTGGCCATAAAGGATAAGGAGTTGTGTTCGTAACTAGTGTGCAATGTGTTTCCTAAACAATGCAGCCATTCCCGTCCTAAAACTACATCAGCACGGTCCATGTTCATAACTTGAAATTCAAGGGTCATCGTATGATCTTGAACGATAATTTCAACCCCTTGAACTACCGTGTCTCATACTTCTTTATCATTTTTAACATCTGTTCTTCCACATACTTGCGAGAGCAGGGAGTCTTTGTAAGCTTAAATTTATTGACTAGCTTATAGTTCAGGAAGTTATGAGTTGTACTATCATCCACAAAAATACGAACACATTGTCCGTTAATAGTGCGATGCATGCAAATCAACTCATGGGGGCAAAGGTGGCCTGCCATATTGAAGCATGCACACAACACTTGTGCTTTTCTTCCATATGAAGAACCTCTACAAAACAATATTTAAGAGATGAATCTAATGTGAGGCATTGCACCGTGTGCATGGCATTTTCTTTGCCTTACAAAAGAGAAAATTCCTTCTTGTTATGTTGGTCCGAAAGATATTTGTGTAATGGAAATGGCCTATGAACTTTGAGAATAGCGGAATTAAGAGAATTAGAGTGAGGATTTTTGTGAGGTTACTTTGAGAACATGGAGGGTGAACTTAATTGATGGTAGCAACATAAAAATAGTACCTAATTAACTTTGCATGAACAATAATTTTGCAAGAGAGAGATTATTAGAGAACATGACAATAGTTGAGGACCGGATTTACTTGGAGCCGGTCCCCCCTCCAAAAGGCATTTGTATTACAGATTCTCCCATCAAGAGAGACTTTGTTACAATACAATATTTGTGTTCCTTGTGACCTCAGTGATACTATGAAGATGGAAAGCTTCATGCATCACGAGCTTAACATAAACTTTACAAAAAGCATTAACTATCCCAAGCCTCAGTCCAAAGGCCTCAAACACCTTCGAAGGTGGAGAGAGCTAGCGGGGAATGAGGGTAGAGAAGAGGAAGAAGAAACATTACATAGGAGAAAGAAATAGTTTCTCACTTATCATCACTCTTCTTGCTTAGCATAGCATAACAGCATAGTAATGAAGATGAAGAAGATGGAAAGCTTAAGCAAGCATGGATCTTGGTTGGATTTGCATTCCATAGCCAAGAGTGTTGGTGTAGGCTCTCTACTTCTCAGCAAACTTGGAGAAGGAGATGGAGTTCTTGCATTTTGCACTCCACACAAATAAGAGAATGTGTGTGTGTGTGTGTGGGAGAGTATACTCCCCGTCTCATGCTTGGTCCACCTCTCTCTCTCTCTCTTGTATTATTTTATTATTTCATTTAGACATGTGCCCTCCTTTTCCTCTTTGAGAGAAAGAACTTAATTATTTATTTTTATGTATCTAAATTCTCATTGGACCCCTTTAAAACCTATCCATAGCATTCAAACACATCATAAGGGCCACATGTGGAGGATCATTTGAACATGTGCCTTTTGTGCTTATTAAGTCATTTGGTTGAATGGAATACTTCAAGGACTTAATCAATCAAGCATGGAAACGTTCATGGCTCTTGACTTGAATTCTTCAAGAACTTTAGTTATTTAAGCATGTGAGAAACACCTCAATCTTTTGGGTAAGGTTCCCATTAACACTTAGCAAGCCAACAAACATCTCATGCTTGGGTAGGATTCCCACCTCAAGGTCAACCCTAGCTTGCTTAAGGTCAGAAGACTTTTGAACACTAACTTTTGGAGGTCTTTAATGAAGCTAACCCTACAATCTTTAAGCTCCATTAGGTAGCATTGCTCTTTAACATACCATCTCTCATTTGGACCCCTTTTAACCTTAGCCCTGTGTTGAGACAGATTCATAAACATATGTCTATATTCTAACTTTTTTCCCATTTATTCTCCCACATTAAATGATCAGTTTAATATGAGAAAATCATTTGGGTTGGTTAGATATTAGGTTTTATGACATTTGAAACACAAATTGTGTTTCTTTGCACGCTCAAATCGGCAGTGTTGAGAGACTCACGTGGAGTATCTCTTGATTGCTTAGGCTTCTTGGCCTCTTGAGGACGTGGAGAGGTAGGTTGTCTCTTGTTCCTATTGGAATGTGTGGGAGATCTACCTCGCCATTGGCTCTTAGATAAATTGCTCTAAGTAAAAGTATTCTTAGAGTAGGGAACATTTTCCTTTCTCTCTTGGTCATCATCATACGTTTAGACATGAGCGATGGCTTCTTCCAAAGTTTTTGGATGTTGGGTCTTGACATGAAGATGATAGTCTTTGTCAAGACCCCTATTGAAACCCCGTATCTTTTGGAATTAATCTAGACCTTTTAGTTCTAATATGATTTCTTGATACTTAGAAAGATACTAAGTGAGAGAGAGGCCAGACATGCGGCATGCATCATATGCTATCCAATTCTTATCTTCTTTATTGGAGTCCAAAAACTATTTAGAGAAAGAAGCTTGAAACATAGCCCAAGATTGAGGACAAGCATCTATTGGAAATATCATTCACCACTTATAGGCCTTGCTTTTAAGAGATATACTTGTTTCTATAGCTGTCTTAATATGTGGGGTGTGTCTTAGCCTGTGAATATCACTCTATTTGTGTAAGAATGTATTGACGGCATCCTTATTGCGGTCACGCTCTTCATCGTGAAACTCATGAACGGTGATATTGCGTTGCTACCTTCTGCATCTTTTGAATCACTTGCCTCATGGAATTATTGAGTCGTGCGAACGTGAATTCCTTGAATCGTGCAAGCTTGGGCTCCTTGAGCCATCTGTGAATTCATAAATGTCATAAGTAGCTCACAATAATTTGTAACATGTGCATTTAATGGAGAGAGGTTGCATTCAAGTATGCTTTGGTGATTTTCCAAAGTCTTGAAAGCAGCCATATCTACAAGGCCATGATCTCCTAAACAATCATCATCATGCATATTAGTGTCGGCACCGCCCGTGGTTGCCGAATTTTGATGCGCGTGCTCAAAATCAAAAGTGTGTGTTTGTGAGATATCCTCACCAGCCATGGTGAACACACGCTAATGTAGAGAGAAAAAAAAACGTCAACTTGTACCTTGTAAATCTTGAAGTTGTTGTGTTTTTTATGCTCAACGACTTTTGCGTTGCATACGATCCTCGCCTTGCAAAATTTGTAATGCTTCACGTTTGTTCTTTGTAAGAATACCTTTGTTGATTCTTCACAAAAACTCGTTGTTTTTGTGAAGGCTTTTGTTCACTTATGAAGCTTTTTTCTTAAAGAAAAAGGAATTTGGAAAGAAAACTTGCTTTTCTTTAGGAGTGAAAAGGAAAGATGAAACTACTTCTTTGAAGTTTGTAGCGTTCCTTTCTTTCTAGCTTTCTTTGTCAACTCAAGTATGCTATCTTTCCTTGTTGTATACAACAAGTCTCAATAGCTTGGATGGTAGGGTGCTGGTCTCTTTTCCTCACGGGGTGGGTTCAACTCTCCTTCATGCAAGGGTTTAGGGGGCCTTCCTACGCATGTAGCCAACGACACCAATAGAACCTCGGTGCCCTAGAGTTGCCTTGGTCAAACGCCTTGGATGGCTCTTGTTGGACGATGTGCATGCCTTCTCTTTTATTGCACTATGGGCCGTCGTCTTCCCCACCTATTGCCCGCGGATCGTGGGAGAGGAGATGTGTGTTGCATGCACATGCAACCCGCTTTTCCCCTTTCTCAAAATTTTGAAAGGAAGAAAGTAATGGCGTGTGCTAGTCTCCATCCAACCATGCTATCTTATAGCCTCCCCCTAACATACACATTGTCCAACCTTGCCCGTAGAACCCGTGTTCTTACAAATATAGATTTTTTGAATGTACATAATTCCCTCTAATTAACTCATGTGGTATGATACACATTTTGAAATGTGATCACAACAAGTTACACACCAACGACCAACCTAAACCCAAGTTTTATTACAATTGACTAGTATGGTTGATCATCTTTGATGGCCTCTCTCTCTCTCTCTCTCTCTCTCTCTCTCTCTCTCTCGGGGTGTGGGAGGTGTCTGCCTATGTCGCTGAGAGCTAGAAACACTTGTCAACCTCATCTACTTGTGGCTGGTTGGAGGGGATTCTTCCGTGCTTTGTATACAATATAGATACACCATTCAAAAATGAGATCTAATATAAAGGTTGGGCCCAAGCTTGGATCAAGGTCTTGGCTATCCATTTTTTGTCCATCCAACTTTTCACAAGTCCAATCAATTTTTTCCTCTCGGATTCAAATAGGACCACCCACCACTTGCCCAAACTTGGGTTGTCAATTTTTCATAACTTTCACACTCTTCACAATCATATCACCGTATCTATCTTAAATGGACGTTGGTGCAGCCAAAGTTGGTCCGCGCTAAAGTGTGTTGTGCAGTGCAAAGGGTGCTAACAGGTGCATGGTAGAGGGCTAAAGCCAGTGTGGGAGGTCTCAGCAGGATAGTGGCAACGAAAATGCATGCTTAAAGTGTTTTCTTAGGCCAGGGGGACTCCGAAGTGGGCTAATTGGGACAGCACATCAACGTGTTCGAGATGCGTGGAATGTGCCCCGAAATGTGGTGTTCAAGATGCTCTAGAATCTCGTCCAGACGGCTCGCCAAACAGAGTCCCGGTGTGAAAGTTATGATTGTCCGAAGATGGAATGCTTTGTAGGTCCCGACGGCCAGAGAAGGTACAGACAGGTGGCGGAAAGTGGGATCATTGGATACGCGTGTAAAGCTCAAGCTGTCGATCATGCCGGTCTTTTTAGTTCGCCATTCGAAGCTCAACTGGGCAAGTTATAGCCTGGGGAATATTTGTCGGGAGTCGCGTACGTGCTCACCGGGCCACATTGGTAGGCTCGTCGATAGGCATGTTTTTAGGGCTTGCCAAGATTCTGAAAAATTGCATGTAACGTGGGGGGTCAGTCAAGACTTGCGGCTTGCTGATCGAAGTCGTGTGTATCGAGATGGGCCGAATCTAAGTTGGCAAGCGATTATGACGAAAAGGGGTCAGATGTCTTTTTTTCGTTTCTTGAAACGGGTTTTCCGAAACCATGGTGCAGAGTTGTGGAGAAGTGCGAGGATTTCGGGGCCGATATGTAGAGATCCTATGTGGTGTGATTGGTAAAGTTACACGGCAGGAACAACCATGCACCAGCACCGACAGCGTGGAGAGCCCATGCCTAAAAGCCTCCTTGGCTACAAGTGTAAAAAAAAACTTAACTTTGGTGGAAGGAGTTTCAAAAGTAAAAAAAGAAGTGAGAAGCAAAACAAAAAGTGGCAAGTGGCGCCAAGAAAAGAAGTTTTTTTTCCTTGCCTTAAAAAAAACCAAGGGGAAGAAAGAAAGAAGGAGGAGGGCTTCGTCGGGAGTTTTTCGGCTGGAGTTGTTTGGTTGGAAAAAGAAAGGGCAAAGAAAGGGAGTTGAAGGAGGAAGGAGATCTCCATTCGCTCGCGCTCGGCGGTCGAAGCCGAGATGTGTTGTTCGTGAAGCGGCTGCGGAGAGCGAGAGCACTGTAGAGAATAAGCCAACGAGGGCTGCCAAGAGGAAGCGGTTTCTGTCGAAGCGAAGCCAACAATGAAGTCTTTTGTCGAGGTGTGTGCCGACAAATTCAAGTGGTGAGGGATGTGTATGCCCGTCAATACGGATTGGTGATGGCCATGGTGCGACTTAGAGCAGGCCATATGAATTTTGTACATGGTGTGTAAAGAAGCTGTCATTGCCGATTTTAGCGTCGTCTCTCCCCCCTCCCCCCTTTCTTCTTTGCTCGTCTCCAGGGTGTGTGGTGCCGGTGTGTGTGAGCGTGTGCGTCCCCTGGGCACCCTGTGTGTGTGAGAGAGAAAGAGAGAGAGGTGTTGAATTGTGGAAGTGCGAGAAACGGGCAAGATCTCGCACGATCGCTGTGATCACTGTCCGAGGATTGTGCAGAGTGTTTGTGCGTTGGGTGAAGTGCAGGCGAGGCCTGGCTAGTGTGAGTTGCTTTTTGTGAAGGTGTTTTCGAGAGGTGAGGGGTGCTGTGAATACCCTGAGCTATATAGGGGCAGTTGTTTGTGTGTCGGGTGTGTTCCCCATTCCCACTCTCCATCTTCTGGTGCCCCCACTAAGGAGCACACTGATTGCTCCCAGTTAAGTCAAGAGAAGGAGTTTTTGGTGTTGGTCGACATGGCGTTTCGAAGTTATGGGCCAATTTTTACAGGTGAAGAAAATCCTGATGAGTGGGTTGCAGACTTTGAGCTGTATATGCTGTCATTGCGCATGTCGAACGAGGACAGCAAGATGCAGACATTTCCTTTGGTGATGCGTGGAAAGGCAAAGGTATGGTACGAAGCTTTGGAAGGCCGGGGCATGCTTGGCCGGCTCTGCGGGCGCGTTTCCTACATGACTTCCGCAAAGAGGCGTCCCCGATCGAGATGGATGCCAAACTGAAGGCGCTCAAACAGGATGTAAGTGAAGAGTTCAGTTTGTTTTTGGATCGTTTTGAAGTGTGCTGGGCAGAGTTAGCGAGTGCCATGCAATTGGCCAATGGCGACTATTTCAAGCTCGATAAATTCATGGCATGCCTGCATCCTAAAGTGAGGGAGAAAGTGGATTTTGAGAGCCCAGAAAACTATAATGGTGCAGTGGCCATCGCAAAGGCAAAAAGCAGGAAAATCAAAAAGAAGATTGAACAAGGCGCGTCAGGCTATGAAGCAATGGTCCAACCTCAGGGTGGTCCGAGGGATGTTGTTCATGATGAAAACTAGGCAAATCGAGGTGTAGCCGTTGTGCCACAAAATTGGGTGCGAACTGTGCAGGATTTGTCTGAGCAAATGCAGGAATTGCGGCTAAGCGTGATGGATAGAGGTCAACCCAGAGGAGCAAGGGGCAGGGTAAGGCCACTGCCTGGCCGGTGTTACAATTGCGGCGAAGAAGGACACTCGCACCGGATTGCCCTCATCTGCTAAGAGAAAGAGGCAGTATTTATCCACTATTTGGTAGAGGTAGAGGCCAAGCACAACTCAATGGCCCGAGGGAGCAGGTAGTCGAGAATCAGGTGCCGCCAGCTCCTCAGGATGGTGGTGAAGTCCCTAGGGTGAATATCATCGGAGTGGATAAGCAGGATGTTGAAGTTTTGGCCAACAAGAGAGCAAGGATGGAAAGAGAGACAGAAACCGAGCGGGAGACGAGGGCCCGTAAAGGTAAAGAGAAAGTCTACAAAGGCAATGAGAAGCCGCAAATTAGCAAGAAGAGGAGGAGTCGCAAAATCAAGCAAGCAGACTTTCAGCTAGGGCGCGGCTACCCGGAATATGACTTGGTAAGCGATGTTCAAAATTAAAAGGCTAATATTACCTTTGGTCAGTTGTTGGCTTTAAATCCCAAGCTATGAAGACAGTGGTCTACAAGTGTCAGCACGAGGCTGCCAAAGGCCAAGGGGAATGTGCATGCAATACAAAACATGGCATTGAGAGTAGGTAACCCGACGGATGTCCTTCCTCTAGTCGATGTGGTCATTGAAAAGAGGATGCAGGTTTAGGCCTATATAGACGGTGGAGCACAAGTTTGCGTCATGACGGAAGCTGCAATGAAGGAAACAGGGGTCAAAGCAGTAGCTAAATCAAATGTACGCATGAGGATGGCTAACCATACCAAAGCCAGGTGTTTGGGCGTGGCTCAAGACGTAAGAGTGAAAGTGATGGGCATTGAGTGCCTAATTGATTTCTTTGTAATGAAGGCGGGTGGCAATGCTTATCCAATCATCTTGGGTAGGCCATGGCTACTTGCAATAGGGGCTAAGCAGGATTGGGGGAGTAGGGTGTTCACCTTGCCTGACAAGGAGAGAGGGAGACACGTGGTGCTTGATTTGAAGACCAAAGAGAGCCATTTTCACCCTGTGGCAGAGAAAGACAAAGATGATACGACAAGCTATGAGTATGAGACCAAGACAGGCTATGATGAGGGCTACACAGATACTGAGGAAGAGGAAAGTGAGGATGATATGCTAAAGATAGATGCCGACTTGTTTGGGGTCACTGTTGAAGACTCCCATGCAAAAGGGGAGGTTCAACCACAGGTTCATGGCATAGGGGTGGAGGAGGTAACTGCTATGCTAAGAGAAGATTTGACCAAGAAAGAGAGAGAAGGCTATGTGGATCTGTGTGCCTCTTTTCCGAATTTATTTGCGACGAAGTACGAGGATCTACGATGAGCGAAGGGTGCAGAGCACAAGATAGTTCTTAAAGAAGGGTGCAAACCAAAGGCACAGAAGCTAAAAAGGTTAGGGCAAATTCTGAAGGAGGCTCTTTGGCAGGAGATTAACCAGTTGTTAGATGCAGGTATCATATACCCTGTGAAGGAGTCGGAGTGGGTTTCTCCAGTGGTTATCACCCCTAAGAAGAATGGAAAATGGCGGGTGTGCGTCGATTACAAGCCATTACATGCGGCAACCAAGAGAAACCACTACTCGCTGCCGTTCCAAGATGAAATCTTAAATCAGGTGGCCGGTCATGAGAGGTACTCTATTAAGGATGGATTTTCAGGGTACTTTCAAATAGGGATTGCTCTTGAAGATCAGCTGAAGACGACATTTATCTCTCCATGGGGGTACTTTGCCTATCGCAGGATGCTGTTTGGTTTAGTGAATGCCTACACCACCTTCCAAGACTGGATGAATAGGGTGTTTGGTCCCTACTTGGGCAGGTTCATTAGAGTTTTCATGGATGATATTGGATGTTATAGCTCAAGGGCGGATCATTTGTCAAAGTTGTAGCTATGTTTTCAAAGGCTGGACGAAGAAGGAGGTCAATTAAACCCTAAGAAGTGCAAGCTAGCACAACCTCGAGCGTACTTGCTAGGTCATGTGGTGTCACAAAATGGAATTGAGGCAGATCTAGAAAAGGTCAAGGCGCTAGTCTTAATGGAGCCTCCCTCTAGTGCGCAAGACTTGGCCTGCTTTGTACATAAGCTAAAGTACTTGTCGCGTTTTTTCTGGATGCTGTCACAGTATGTGTATCCTCTCCAAAAGAGAGCTCAACAGGTGCATGGTTTTGAATGGGATGAAGATGCTCAAGAAGCTTTTGACAGAGTGAAAGAAATTTTGTGTCAGCTGCCAGCTATGTGCCCTCCAAGCCAAGAGGATGATTTCTATGTGTCAATGACGGTAGGTACCGTGGCTATTGGGGCGGTGTTGCTACAGAAGGTAGGAAGGAGCTATAAGCCTATCTACTTTGATAGCAGGGTGATAAGTCCTGGAGAAGTGGCTTATACTGAAGCGGAGCAGTGGGTCATGGCATTGGTTTTTGCTTGTATAAAGTTCAAAGTGCACCTCATTGTGCGTAAGTTTTATGTGTTGACGGCTAACAATTTGTTGCCTGAAGTGGTGTTACACTTAAAGCCAGGAAAGCGGATCATGAAGTGGGTGATAGAGTTGTAGGAATTCGAGTTCGAGTTCAAGATTGACCATACAAAGTCGGTCCCATTTGGCAGACAATTTGGTCAGTAAAGCGGTAGATTTGCCAATTTATCCAAGAGTGGTGCGAGATGAAGCCAAAGAGGATCCCCGACCTGATTGGAGCTTTTACCATGTGGTTTGATGGTGCATATAGGAGGGTGTTAAAGAAAACTAGTGGAGGTGTGGTGATACACGATCCACACGGCAAGGTAATCTTCTCAAAAGCCTATGATTTGGAGGATGTTCATACCAACAATGCAGCAGAATATCTCGCCCTCCATCTAGGTTTGAAACAATGCGTCGAGTTCGGCATTTCCAGGTTGGTGGTCAAAGGTGATGCGTTATTGGTCATCAAGCAACTGCTAGGCCAATGGCAAATAAAACACGATTCCTTAAAACATTGGTTCTTTGCCATCAAGAAGTTATTGAAGTTCTTTAGAGAAATCCAGTTCAATCATGTGAAGAGAGAGCACAATCAAGAGGCAAACCAGCTAGCAAGCAGTAAAGTGCAGGTACATGTTGCAGGTATATATGTGGCCCCGGCCACATACACAAGTAGGGAGTCATTGAAGGAGGTGGAAGATTTCTTGAGTACCGGGCAGTGTCCTCAGGGTTTGTCTAAACTACAGAGGAGGAGGGTAGTTCAAAAAGCTTGCAAATTTACACTGATAGGTGAAGACCTAATGACCTACGGCAGAGACGGGGTGCTAAGGAGAGTGCTCTATAAAGAAGAGATTAACTTGGTGATGGAGCAATGTCATGAGGAGAGTGGACACCAGGGGAAATGTCAAGTACTGTTTTGAGTGTTGAGAGCGGGTTTTTGGTGGCCTTCAATAGTGAAGGACGTGCACTATTGGTGCAAGACCTGCCATGAATGTCAGACTATAGGAGAGAGGCGTTTGACAACTGAGTCACAGGGAGCGATTATTGCTCAGAAGGCTTTTGAGAAGTGGGGTTTGGATGCCATCGGTCCACTCCCTAAGTCAACAAGTGATAAGAAGTATGTCGTGGTTGCCATCGACTACCTCACTAGGTGGGTCGAGTCCAAAGCTGTGAAGGAGATAAATGCACAGGTTGTGGCCCACTTTGTTTTCGATAACATTTGTTGCCGTTTCGGAGTACCGTGGGTACTCATTTCTAATAGAGGGCAAGTGTTCAGAAGCAAGCTTATGCAGGCATTGGTGGAAAAACTAAAGATTTAGCATCGGTTTTCCTCGCCTTATCATCCCCAATGCAATGGTCTTGTGGAGAGTGCCAACGGAAAAATCATCAAAATGCTCACAAAGTATGTGTATAAGCAGGAGACAGAATGGGAGATCAATCTAGAAAAGTGTCTATGGGCCTACAGGACGTCCTACAAAGTGGCGACCAACTTTACTCCATTTGAGTTGGTTTATGGTAAGGAGGCAGTGCTACCAGTGCATGCACAACTGGGTGCTTTGAAAGGTATGTGGCGCATCAATGCCACTCCACAAGCTGTCTTACAAGATAGGATTGTCAGCCTTGAGGCATTGCAGATGGACAGAGAGGCAGCAACAGACTACTATGTGAAGCAGTGGGAAAGGAGAATAGCCAAAGTCAATGAGGGTCTACCAGAAAAAAAGATAGAAGAAGGGGACCTAGTAATGAAGTATGAGAGCTACTTGGACTTCACCTTCCAGAAGAAGTTCAAAAAGAAATGGACAGGTCTGTACAACATGCAAAAGGCCTTTTCGAATGGGACCTATCAGCTGGTGAGAGCCAATGGTAAGCTTCTCAGGCACAGGGTAAATGGTGTACGACTCAAGCTGTACTTTGATAGGGGAGTGGTGCCCGATGTGCATCAAATTGTGACCAGAGGGGTTGCGCAACCCACTTGAAGGGACTCAAGAGTAACAGACATACGGTTTTGTACATATTGTACATATGGTGGTGTGTTTTCCAGCATGCTTGGGTGTTTGCAGAGTGTAGCAAGTTTCAAGTTCAATAAAGCTACTTTTGGTTGAACATGAATGGTCAACAGGGGGTGGGCAATGATGGTGCAGCCAAAGTTGGTCCGCGCTATAAAGTGTGTTGTGCAATGCAAAGGGTGCTAACAGGTGCATGGTAGAGGGCTAAAGCCAGTGTGGGAGACCTCAGCAGGACAGTGGCAACGAAAATGCATGCTTAAAGTGTTTTTTAAGGCCAGGGGGACTCCGAAGTGGGCTAATTGGGACGGTACGTCAAAGTGTTCGAGATGCGTGGAATGTGCCCCGCAATGTGGTGTTCAAGATGCTCTAGAAGCTCGTCCAGACGACTTGCCAAACAGAGTCATGGTGTGAAAGTTATGATTGTCCAAAGATGGAATGCTTTGTAGGTCTCGACGGGCAGAGAAGGTACAGACAGGTGGCGGAAAGTGGGATCATTGGATACGCGTGTAAAGCTCAAGCTGTCGATCATGCCGGTCTTTTCGGTTCGCCATTCGAAGCTCAAACGGACAAGTTATGGCCTGGGAAATATTTGCCGGGGGTCGGGTACGTGCTCACCGGGCCACGTTGGTAGGCTCGTCGATAGGCATGTTTTTAGGGCTCGCCAAGATTCTGAAAAATTGTATGTAACGTGGGGGGTCAGTCAAGACTTGCGGCTTGCTGATCGAAGTCGTGTGCATCGAGATGGGCCGAATCTAAGTTGACAAGCGGTTACGACGAAAAGGGGTCAGATGTCTTTTTTTCGTTTCTTGAAACGGGTTTTCCGAAACCATGGTGCAGAGTTGTGGAGAAGTGCAAGGATTTCGGGCCGGTATGTAGAGATCCTATGTAGTGTAATTGGAAAAGTTACATGGCAGGTACTACCATGCACAAGCATCGACAACGTGGAGGGCCCATGCCTAAAAGCCTCCTTGGCTATAAGTGTAAAAAAAACTTAACTTTGGTGGAAGGAGTTTCAAAAGCAAAAAAAGAAGAAGTGAGAAGCAAAACAAAAATACCTCAAAGAGGCAGAGGCGCCAAGAAAAGAAGTTTTTTTTTTCTTGCCTTAAAAAAAACCAAGGGGAAGGAAGAAGGAAGGAGGAGGGCTTCGTCGGGAGTTTTTCGGCTGGAGTTGTTTGGTTGGAAAAAGAAAGGGGAAAGAAGGGGAGTTGAAGGAGGAAGGACATCTCCATTCGCTCGCGTTCGGTGGTCGAAGTTGAGATGCATTGTTTGTGAAATGGCTTCGGAGAGCGAGAGCTCTGTAGAGAATAAGCCAGCGAGGGCTGCCAAGAGGAAGCGGCTTTTGTCGAAGCGAAGCCAATAATGAAGTTTTTTGTCGAGGTGTGTGTCGACAAATTCAAGTGGCGATGGATGTGTATGCCCCTCAGTACGGAGTGGTGATGACCATGGTGCGACCTAGAGCAGGCCATATGAATTTTGTACATGGTGTGTAAAGAAGCTGTCATTGCCGATTTTAGCGTCGTCTCTCCTCCCTCCCCCCCTTTCTTCTTTGCTCGTCTCCAGGGTGTGTGTGAGCGTGTGCATCTCCAAGGCCCCCTGTGTGTGAGAGAGAGAAAGAGAGAGAGGTGTTGAATGATGGAAGTGTGAGAAACGGACAAGATCGCTGTGATCGCTGTCCGAGGATTGTGCAGAGTGTTTGTGCGTTGGACGAAGTGCAGGCAAGGCCTGGTTAGTGTGAGTTGCTTTTTTTGAAGGTGTTTTCGAGAGGTTAGGAGTGCTGTGAATATTTTGAACTATATAGGGGCAACTATTTGTGTGTCGAGTGTGTTCCCCATTCCCCCTCTCCAACGTCTAGAAACACTCTTTTAGCTAGCAAGCTTGATGATGATGATCACTATACTAACCCAATATTTTGGGGACTCTTCTCCCCTTTTAATGGCCACCATGAATGAGGCTCCCACCACCTTTGGCAAAAGTGCTGCATGTGGTAGCAAGAAAAGGGAAATTAATCATAATGAATAAAAAGACTATCAAAAACTTTCTTGTGCTTTTGTAAATATACCATGCTTTTGGTCATGATATGTTTTTTTCTCACTATATAAAAGTGTGTTTGGTTCTCATCCAAACCTTGAAAGTTGTGTGTTGTGCGTGTTGAACATGCCACAATAGACTTGCAAAGCACATCTTTCAACAACACGTGCTTAGTAATCTCATCATCAAATTGTATATCCAAATTAGATGTCTTGCCTGATAGCACATTCCCTCAAATAGAATGTCTGGCTTTGTATGAGTCAAAGATAGCTTGTTAAAGCTTCCTAGCCCTATTAATGGACATATATTGCAATAGGTGTAGCACTTCAAGGATGTCATTTATTTGAAAAGCAAGCATATGGGGTTGCTTAGGAGAGAAGCCAAGGTTTTAAACTCTCCGAAAACAACTCATAGCTTCCCGTCCTTTCCCTTGTTAGGCAAGATCTTGCAATTAGTGCAATCCAAGACACAATGGATGTTGCTCTATCTTATGTCTTCGTGCACAGATTTTGGTACTTCATCTAGGATTTGCGGATCAACTACCATATAGTCTACTTTATGTGGTTGATGGCTTATATTGGTTTATCAATAAGGACAGGGGCTAGCAATGGGGGCTATGATCGGACTTGTCTGCACTGCATGTTACATGTAGATGAGACTATTAGCCAATACCTTTGGGTTTCTCACATGCGTATATGGTATGGCCTGCAATTTTCACCTTATTTTTGAGGGGGCAAGAGAGGATCTCGACTACCATGTGGCATATATGTTTTCAGATAGTATACATGCTTTTGAGTCACCTTTGCGAGCTGATTTTTGCAATTATAGTTGCAATCACCTTATGGCTAATTAAGAAGTGGTGGCCAACCTTCCACTTCTAGACATAGTTAGTTCACACTCTTCGTGGGTTAGTGGGATAGTTCAATCGGACCCTCCAATGGAAACACTTAGTAATATCAAACATAATTAGTTTATACTTCTCATAGTTAGTGGGATACTTCAACCGTGTCCTTTAGGATAGTGGACAAAATGGCAAATTACACACAATTGCTTTAGAATGCTAGTATAACAAATAATTAAAGTAAGGATGTGAAGGAGGATTGGGGTAATTAGTAAAGCAACAAGCGGTCAATCGTACTATAAGCCTCAACAGCTAGGCTTTTTTGTGTTGTGCCTATGTTGTGTGAAGCAGTGGATGATATGAGGGCGGAGGCAACCACAATACGCATGCACAACCGGTGCAAGCACAACACAGTAGGATCTATCCTCAACCTTCCCAGCTAGGCTTTTTGTCGGTTATCATCGGAGGGAGATTAAAAAATTTGCAAAAGGTTTGTACATGTTTTTCTACTTGATGGAGTACCATTGGTACAATATATTTCACAGTTTATTGTCCCAATATCATGCTAGATTAAGCTTTGCTAGTTCAACCTCATTGAAGTTCTTGTAGTTAAAGACTTTCCTAATCTACTAATTTCTCAAATGTGTTTTAGGTTAGCGTCTGCCCATGACTGACAATCTTGCTTTTTAAAATTTTGACTTGAGACTTTTCGCTCCTATAGGAAATTAACAACAGCACGAAGAATGAGAGCTAACAAGTGATGTCTTCTAATCGTATAGAAAATTATAGAGAGGAGCAACCATGACTAAGAGTCCAAAAGATGAATTGCACAAAACCATTGGCATGACTCAGTCGTTAGACCATACCATGTTACTTTGCTACTACTGACTGAAATAACAATCTTTTAGCAAGCAAAAGTCAATAGCGACTTAAATATCTTGCATATTCTTAAATCAAAACAAGGCCCTTAAGCTAGCAAGGGTTCGTTGGAAAGAAAGCCATTCAATTACCATTTTATTTCCCTGCTTAAGAACTCAAGAAGTTGTGTTTAATACAATACACTCACGAATTGTGAGTTTTGCTATTAAAAATAAATAAAAATCAAGAAGTCGTAATAACAACAAGAAAGGGTTGAGATATAGTCATGCAAGAATTTTATGAAACAAAATAGCAAGAAAATGGTAGTAGGTAGCAACACAAGATTTGGGAAATGTTTTTCAAGTGGAGTTAAAAAGCTCAGCAATACAACTTTTCATGAAAAAACATGCCTGCAGTGCCAACTTTGTGTGTGTGTGTGTCAGACCAAGGGTCAGAGGTCATAGGCCAGTCTGAACGTGGTTAGGGGGAGCTTATGAGAGGCTAAGGCTGGGTGGAGAGTGGCATTCAAATCTCCCTTGTGGTCTCATATTGGTATGAGAGCATATGTTATTTTTAGAAACAAAAGCGTGGTCTTCTCTCTTGCATGCAAACTGTGGCATGGGGAAGAAGGCTTACCAGACGAAGAAGAAGACGAGCATAGCGTGTGCAAAGCCTCTTAGTAGGGGAGGGCGACCCATCGACCATCACCAAAACAAGCGCCCTCTAGCTCGTTGGGCTCGTGCTGCAGAGGGCAAGGGATTTCGACACAAGAGCACAAGGCTTTGACCACCGTAGCAAGAGCTACGAGTTTTTTTCTTCATCGGCAACGTTGTAAAGCTCCATCTTTAACTTGTTTTCTCACTTGGAAGCCAAGGTGAGTGCCCAATTAGCCAATTAGCCTAGAGAAATTTAAAAAAAAAACATTTAAGGGAGGGTGCCCACAGTCGGTGGCCCCCCCATCCTCTTCTTGCTTTATCGGTAGAGTAAAGGCAAGTAAAGCTTCCACTACTGAGGCACCGAAGGCGAACACCAAGCAAATAATTTTTTGAAATTTCAAAAAATGATAGAAAACCTTGGAAAGAATATACGTATTCAAGCGGTCTAGGTTGCTGATCTCGATCTCTATAAACACTATTCGAGCATTGCAAGAAATTGAAAGAAGTCAAGCAGTAGTATCGGCCAATCAATGGCAAGCACGAAAGCGGTAAATATCACATTTTTTTTGGGGTTTTTTGCAGTCAAACAAGACACAGTCTTTTCCAACAGGCGTGTGAAAATCAGCAAAGTTAGCGGTTGGACGACGCTTCCCAACAGCTCAACATCGACATCGGCAATTTTTTGCGACTTCGCACTTGAGGAAGCCATAGTGCAACCACATATACACGAAGATCCCAATGAGAAAGCACTACATACTACTCATGTGCCTGACACTGCACATGCAAATGCATGTACACAACATTGACACAATAAAAGAAATTTTATAGTAGTTGCATATCAGGCATCCAAGAAACCCAAGGGGTTTAGGGGCCCTCTGTCTAGTGAAGAGTTTGAGAAGACTAAAAAGGAAAAATTATGTTTTAGATGTTTAGGGAGCGAACACGACAAAAAGGATTGTCCCAAGGGAAAATCTGCTACCCAAGGAAAGGAGAAAGCAATGCACATGGTGCAACTGTTTTCTCCTGAGTCCTCCTCTCGTTTCTCCAATGTGGAGGTAACACATGCCGAAGTGGTGCATGAGTCCTATATAATGGCCTCAATGTGGTAGCCGACCTTTGGTCCACATGAGTTGGTGCATATGCATGGGTCTATCCAAGTGCTCTGCACAATTTCATTAACTACAAGTTAGTGAAACAGCTCAAGTTGCCTTAGACTTTGAGTTCCCACCGTTACAAGGTAGTGATGATGAACGGCCATGACGCTGAGATGTGGGATACTCTAGTGAAAGATGTACCACTAGAGATTCAAGGATATCACATATCCTTGAAAATTCAAGTCATGAATGATGGGGTCTGCGGCTAGGGAGGATGGTAGCGAGAAGAAGCCTTGGCAACTTAAGTGTGCAAAGAAGTGCATAGAGAGAGAGAGAGAGAGAGAGAGAGAGAGAGAGAGAGAGAGAGAGAGAGAGAGAGAGAGAGAGAGAGAGAGAGAGAGCAGACCAACACCAAAAAAAATAACACGCTTGTTTATTATTGAAATCCATATACATATATATCACTATTAGGCTAATAATAGCCTCACTTTGCCATGCAAAAACTCTACATAAAGAGTGGCTTACATCAGTCACTAATTGGAGTGTATCTGCATAAGACATGTTTCGATGGGTACCAATGGGCTTGGAAACCCAACAATCCCCCCTCAAGCCCAAACTAAACTCACCACTCTCATGATATAGAGTTTTAGGTTTACTCTTAACCATAAGTTTTAAGTATACTCATAAACCGTGAGTTTTAGGTTCTCCCACAACCAATGGTTTTGGTTTACCCATAACCTAGTGCTACCACAACGAATCCCCCCTTAAACACATAGGGTGTAGGTTAAAGTAGCTACCAGCATATAGAGTTTTTGGTTTACCCCCAAACCTTGGGTTTAGGTTTACCCAATAACCTCATGAGAAGTGGTTTACAAAACATTGATAATAGGCTGAGAATAGACTATGGTAGAGTTCAACAGACCACCTAAAAACAATGAGTAGAAGCCTCCCCTTGACATGGGTGTGTGTACTTCTCTCAAACAACTGTTTTAGTTTGTCAATTATCAGTTAGTATCATGTCGCTTCCAAATAAAAACTGACAAGACCTCCCATCTGTTCCCATTTTGATGAAGATTTGATTGAAAAAGGATAATGGTGTTGACAGTCGAGAAAATTGTAATAAATCTAGGATACATAACAACAATTTTTGAAGCATTTTACCATGTTCTTGAAGCAAATCTTCGTGTTCTCCATCACTTGCCTCATTACTAGCTGTATCCGATTGACAATAAGAAAAGACACTTAATTGATCCATACATGGCATACATACCCAATGCGAAGCTTTGGACACTATTGTTGAAGAATGGATACATGCAAGTGCACACCATTTCGAGCAACCAAAAACCAAGCATGTGCTCTCGAACATCATTACACCAGCATTTGCTGCCATCGAAGGAAGCGCAATTTGAACCCAAAAGAAAGGTAATAGGGAGCTGTGTGATCTCTGTAGGATGCACCCTCATCGGCCAACAAATCTATCACGGCAATTTGAAAAAAAGAAAGCTTGCAAAAGCTCACCCACCGTTGCCAAGGTGTTGTGGAAAACGTTTCAGAACGCTTGCATGGAGATTCCTACTATTTCTTGGCC